>NW_027466449.1:14320000-14422500 GCF_050575085.1 Anarhichas minor
CATGCCTAAAGTATTGCATTTGTACATTTAAAACATAAATACGACCAAATGTTTCCATAGACTTTTCCCGTTTCATGTCATAATATCCAAAGACATTGAAACTGTAGTACAGCTCATACCTTCCAGGTAGCTGCATTGCGCCTGAAATATGCAAAGTTTCTTGTGAACCAGTTGTAGATTTCATTTAATGTCAGCTGATTGCGAGGTGATTCAAATATCGCCTGAAACAAAGAGAGAGAGCGTGTAAGAAATGATTGCAATAGCAAACGTGGATCTGCTTCATTTAGATTAGGACGGCAGTAGAACAAGATTTTAATATTTTTGTGACTGTGTAACATCAGCAAATACCTGTCTTATGAGAGACGCATATGTAAATGGAGGTCTAACTTCTGTGCTCAAGTAGAACTCCTTGTTATCAACTATATCTGTGGAAAGACATTAACAAGCAATATTTAAACATAAACATATACAGAATAAAAATGTAACAAAGAATCGTGGAGAAGAGAAGCAGTATACAATAAACAAGAATATGAATATGATTGTGAATAAGAAAATACGCCCCTTCTCGGTGGCCCTATGAGATTATCTTTAGGCGCATCTTTGCAGAGGCTTCAGCTCGAAAACCTTCAATTTTTAAAAATTTTTTTTTAAAGAAGTTAAAATTCATGATCTCACCGTTACCTTGGCTCACTGAGCGACTATATCGCCGCCGCACAGGGGCTCCAGTGAACATGCTATTGGGAGTGAGGACTGAAGGGGATTCAGAGAGCGGCGTCATGGGTGTGGATGGAGCCGTAGCGCTCTGAGACAAACTCATAGGAGGCGAGGCTTTGGGCAATGTTGCCTGAGAGAAGGACACATTCGACACCAGATTCACCTGGAAAAAACAACAACGAAGCGGTTGAGTCATGACGACAACAACAACAGCGTATCCACAAGCAAAACAATATTTTATTCTGATTGAAGGAAACAGCCACAGCAGGTACTTACAGGCTGTGCTGCGGGTTTGGGTTCAGAGGACTTCAGATGAGCCATCATAGCTTGCAGTCGCTCTTTGTCCTTTCTCAACTGTGATGGATGATAAGACAGAAATAGAAGTTGAGAGTTGGTGAATTCACGGCGCGTGTTAAATGACAGTCGGTGTCGGTTTCTAGCACCTTCAAAAGTGTAATTATCTAAAGACATCACTTCTGTTTCTAGCAGTGGTGTGAAAACACACCACTGCTAAAAATCTGTGATGCATTCACTGTCAGAGTTCCTCTTCTTTCTTCCAACAGTTAAGGAAAAGGACTGAATACTCCATTCTACTTAATAATTGTTAAGTTATACGTGTACAATGAAGTGCTGTTAATAAATCAAAGATGTTTCGTCCCTTTTGTTGTGCGATTTAAAAAAATGAAATATTGGTCGTAAAGAAAACAGATCAAATGCGTACCTGCAGTTCCAACTGCTGAACCACTTGCATCTGCACACGGCACTGCGCCGTGCTCTTGTCATCCAGTGTATGTTCACTGTTCAAATGTCTGCAGACAAAGCACATTCAGAGTCACGGCACGCTTTAGAGAAACCATGTGTTGTACATGCTAAGAGCAAAACATGCTAAAATAATTAGAACTCAAGAATTATTTAATTTCAACATGAAAAACATGAAGATTCAACACGGAGCGTTACACCACAGAAATAGGAAAATACAGTATGATAAGAGGAAATAACGCTTTATGAATTCTGACTGCAGGCTCTGATTAAAAGGTGACATTAACAGCTCCTGTGTATACAGTACATACACATTTCTTCCCCATATATATATATATATATATATATATATATATATATATATATATATACTACATCATGGTGTGCAAAGTTTCCCCACTCACTTGAGAAATGCCTGAAAGTCTCCAAAGACAGTTTCACAGCCAGGCCATTTACACATCCCATTTCCATACAGTGCATGGCTATTCTGTGTGTTTTCATCCAGCGGCCCTCTGCAACAAGAACAAACCAACCGTCAATGATACATCTCAGGGTCAACGTGTTGGTGCTGCTCAAGACGGGATACATAGAAACAACAGTATCATTCGCTAACGCACCTTTCTGTCCTCTTCAGGAGAGCGTGATGGCCGTTGGTGGTAGATTGTTGACTGGAGGACTCTCTGGCGTCTCCACCAGCAGACAGGATGCTGCCATTCTCACAGCCTGAAATGCAAATAAACCGTTGTGTTACAACACACTGAGGCGCCACTACATTTGCATGAGCCCCTTTGTAATTGCTAACCAAATTAGCTTAAGACCATAAGACCGGAGTATACACAGTGAGTTTATTAGGTACAGCTACGTCAAAGTAGCTCAGTCTGATTGAACAGCCCTGCGATAAATCCTATCTGCATGACGGTAATAACGCTCAGTTTGTGTGGAAACTGTTTTAGAGAGGCGACTCAACTTCATGATCATTCTGGAGGACTCTGTTTGTGATGCTGTTGAACTGGTGTTTTTGTCACTTTCATTGATAAAGATAGAGAGATAAATAGATATTAATCCCGCAAGGGGAAATGTTTTCGCTACAGCAGCATTCATGGTACGGTATGATGAAAATGTGTCAGTATAACAAATACAAGGCTCAATAGATCTCATGCAAGAACATTTTCATATTCTTATCTTTACTTTCTCTTACTTTTTTTTTTTTTTTTTTTTTTTTTTTTTCCAAAGGATGGGCTCGTGTGAGTGTGCCACGTCAGATACAGCAAACACGCCTAACTTCAGATGACTCTGTTAATGATCAACGTACACATGATGATTGCCACCTATGCATAAATGAGCGTGCGTTATGGGGATTGTAAATTGCATAATTAACGCCCCATTAATACCATATAAGGCTCTGCATCCTGCCCCATACGACCTATATTGTAGTCCTGGCTTCAAAGTAATGAAATATTCAATCCATTAGTGGATAACATCAGACTAACTGCACAGGACTCCTACGACAGGTCTGGACCACTCATAAATGGAGTTCATACCTAAGAGAACGCTGTTCGTTTGAATGGTTCTTGCATGAGGCCCAATGTTTGAGAGTTTACATGGACCCCTTGCCTCAGTGTTGTCACCTGAGAGTATTTCAAGTGTTTAAGTCCTCAACCAGCAATGCAGTGGGGCTGTAACGCAGCGTACCTGTGAGTGCCATGGGGCTGGTGGGGAGGACAGACAGCAGGCCTTGTCTCTGCAGGTTGAGGAGATGTTGCTGCTGCACCTGAAGAAGCTGCTGCTGGATGGCAATCTGCTGGGCCGTCAGCTGTGACACGGAGACGACACAACGTCCGTCAGTAAACGCCTTCCTCCCCTCTTCATACTGAATACAGCTTGAATACAACTTGTCCACAGTTTGATTCACGAAATAAACCTTTGTTTAAGATAAATCAATGCTTGGACGGTGTGATAAAGAATGTGCAGGACCACTAGACAGCACAGTGGAAATATTTTGAGGGGTTGTGAATGTGGCTCACACAAGGATCTGTCTCACTGACCATAAGGACAGGTGCTGTCAATCACTTAAAGTAGGAAGATAATGAAATGAGCTAATGTTAGCTATTTAAAGAAGAAACCTATTTAAATCTATTTCAGCAGTGTCTGGTGCTGAGATATTTTTTATCAGAATATTCTCTGCTGGTCAAACACTAACCAATAGAACTAATGGAAGGAATGCCCACTTTGGTTTTTTCATCTAATTGGATGAAAACGCCGTCGAGCACATTTCTGCTCACAACGCATCTAATTATTTTTCCTCGTCTCCAACACCTGCTTCCTTTTGCACTTTGCCAAGTGCGTACTATGTGTTATACATCTCAGTTAATTGATGATATCACGCAAATACATGCACACAAGCTGACGTGTTAGTCACAGAGAAACTGGACACTTTGAAAGTGATATTCCAGGCTGTGCGGTGTGAGCAACTGGTTATAATAATCACTATCATTTTAAATACTTATGCCATACGTCAAGTAAGCTTTAGTCCCACTGAATCAGACCTGCCTCTCCTTCAAGAATGAACTACCCTTGTTGCATGATGAATATTGCTACAATGATCACATATTCGTGACCTGATAAAAACATACTAATACATTTTACTTAGGAAGCACTTTTCAAGAAAGTCAGAGACACTTTACAAAAGGAGATGAAATGGAGAGAAATCAAACATACATCACAGGAAAAGGTGTAAAAAGAAAAGTTACCTCTTGACTAACAATCCCAGCATTCTTCTGTTGCAGCAGCTGAATATTTAGCTGCTCTTGCTGATTCTTGAAGACCTCCTGAATTTGTTGCTGCAGAAATGTGGATGAAATTTTGAGTTCAAAGAAATAAAAGCCCTGTGTGTTTGATGTGGGCTCATGCAGAACACGTGACTACAACAGACTTAACGTTACCTGGTGTAACATGAGTGCTTTTTGCTGCTGGAGCAGCGCTTGGAGCTGCTGAGGACTGAGGACCTGCTGCTGTGGTGTCTGTTGCAACTGCTGAGGAGCCTCTGCTGGTGGGGTCATCATAGGTAATGATACTGGAACCTTCATCGTAGAGGACAAACAACAGACACAAAATGTTAATTATATACAACATAGGTAGGCTGTTTTGGGTGTGTGTGTGTGTGTGTGTGTGTGTGTGTGTGTGTGTGTGTATATGCGTGCAAGCTACTTTCATTCCATCTACTTGGGCTGCATTCTAGTGCAGACAATCAGTGCGTTTACATGTCAACGAGAAACCGTATCTCTTTAATCAGCGTAAAGGATGACGAGACACGGCTACATTTCTGCTGGAGTAACATTCTTCTTCATGTATGTATATACAGAGTTTTTACAGTGATTTTAACAAGAGCACACACACAAGACAAAGACCTCAGAAAGGAAAAGTTTCACCGTGACAGCAATGTGACAGGATAAAAAGGAAAACTTGTAGTGGTAAATCCTTGTATCTAAAATAATTCAATCCACAGTTCAACTGAGACAAACCGCTCGAAACACGCATCCCCAGCTGGACAGCACGTATACATGTGTTGTACCAAAGCTTTGCAGTAATCAGTAATAAGTGCATGTCAACATGTTGTCCAATGTAAATGTATTTCTTTTGACATTGTGGTTTACAAAAATGACTAAAGCAACGATTCTATGACGATGAAAATAATTGCCACTTATATTTTCAGTGGACAGTGAATCAATGCATTGTTGCAGCTCTACTCCTATAACTGATAGTTGCTGCTTATGTATTATTCTCAGTTCACTGGTCAACCTAACAATGTGAACTTGGCCCTCCTGCCATTTCTGCTAAAAATGAACAACAACAACAACATTGGATGTCTTAGGGGAATGAGAACTCCATCAAAACAACAACAACAACAACAACCACCAGTACTGCAAAAACAACAACAACATCCTCTGCGAGGCATGCAGCAATTACCACACCATCCCCCTCCCTGTCAAGCCCCACAGCTCAAGGGCTGTTTACAGTAAACATAAACAGAGCAATCAAAATTCCACAGACATAAATAATGAATTTTAAAAAAAGCATACAGAGCCTGTTTGTGAAAACAGAACTCGAGATTCGTATTTTAATTAAGGTCTGAACCACAAACAAACATTTCTCTCCGAGGCAGAGTCTGTTTCGAATCGGGTAAACAAGCCGACAGCGGCTTTCACACAGGCTCTGGGCTAACAATCACAGACGACTGCCTCCTACTTTGTCCTTTCTTATGAGATCCAATGCTCCAGAGGTGGCCACCAAAGCAACCAAAACAGGTCCGTCCCACAAACAGAGCCAGTTGGCCCCTCTGTTTTTCTGTGGACACCATCAACACAACAACAGCCTCTGCCTAATCCCTGTTGCCATGGCAGCCAGCAAGTCCAAACATCTTCTGTTGTTGTTATTGTTGAAAGTCATACCAGTGAGCGACCGAGTGTAAACACAGATCTGTTCCCGCAAGACTGGTCTTGTGAACTCCGAGATGACTGACAGCAAATAGGAGCGCTGAAAACATGGCTGAAAAACAAACACGGTCTGCTTTCCCTTATGAGATATGATATTTAATAATATGCTCTGATGGGTGTGGCCCAAGAAAACAAAAAAACAAACTCAAGTAAAGATTGAATGTGAGGATATCTAAAAAATATGAAATCACACAATACAATCACCACAGAAATGTGACGTTGTTTTCATTGACACGTTTTAACTATGCTAAATATTAAAAACGGGATTCAAAATAGCTCGCTGTCATACAAGCAAACAGAATGAGCAGGACAAACCTGATCGTCTGTTTTAGCACTGCGACAACAACAGTCTTCGTTAACCTACATGATGTGAGCGTGAACACAACTAACACCATAACACTGATCCCTCCGCCCAGCAGGAGCTGTGCTCTCCCTCCCCCTCTCCCCCCCATTCCCCATCCCCTCTCCCCCCCATCCCCCACCCCTGTGTTCCCCTTCAGCACAAACACAAACCACAGTTTGGAGAAACTGAGACATTCAAAGTGAGATGTTCAAAGTGATACCGTCACAGGTAAAAAAAATAGCAAAACAAAGTACCCCACATTCTCATGTGACCGTGTGCTGTCTGCCCCATGTTTATGAATACTGGCAAGAAAAGACATGATGTTTGGATACCAGACCAGCTGTACATAAATGCAAATGCACCAGAACTAATTGTGATTCACGCTTGGAGGTAAAAAAGCAGCTGCATCAGTTGCAAAGCATATTTTTAGTGTTGAGGACAAACGTTTACACTTGCCCCCTATGCAGCTGTTAATAGAATCGTACTCAACTGCAAAAAAAAAAAGAAGCTTTTGCGTCAGGACGCCAACTAACTATTCATTATGTATGAATCAGACAATTTTTGTATTAATAGTTTTGCTTAATAAAAAGTCCACCACAGTTTCCTGCAGCCCAAAATTGCCATAAAATTGGTAGTTTTTGTCCAACAAACAGTCCAAAACCCAAAGATATTCAGTTTACGATCACATGCAGCCAATCCTCACAACCGAGGAGCTGGTTGTCTCCAATCACAGAGGCAGTCAAAGATCCTGTCATACACAAACATACGTGTTGCGTGTTTTCAATGCCACCATAGAATTGTTTTATCTTTAATGTTTTGGGAAAATGTTTCTAATAATAATAATACCAGCAATATCCCATAATAATGTAATAGATCTGACTACATTGCGAGCAGAAAAACTCCTAGAACAAATATGTAATATGAATGCAACTAAAGATTATATTTATTATTAATCTATCAGCTATGCATCTAGTCAATCTAGTAAATGTGAGAGAATAGTTAAAAACCATGCAGGTGGTACGAGGGGACCTCTTCAAATGACCTGTTTTGTTCCAAACAGTCCAAAGTGCAAAAGGCATCCTGTTTACTAGAATGTAAAACATGAAAAGCGGCACATCTTCACATTAATAAGGCTGGAGACGGGATATTTCTGACGCTTCGGCTCGAAAGAGGACTCGAGCAAAGAAGCAACTATCAAAAAAGCTGCTTTGACTACTAATCAATTAATTGACAAACCATTTCAACTTCAGCATCATTTATTGTTCCATATTTTAGTGGAAAATGCGAAGACTTGGCACTAAATATATCACAATATTTGTAATAAATAAATAAATAAAAAGACTGACCCAGGGTGCCTCTGGAGGAGGAGTCTGGCTGCTCCTCACTCGACTCTCATTCTCACAGTTATTCCCGTTCTCTGTGTGACTGGCTGGAATGATGTGGCTTGTTGGTTCTGACCCAGACTCATGCATCTGGACTTCACTGAGCTGAGAAAGGAAATACATTTACATGAAACCAACCAGACAAAGCAGTACAATATCATGACGCACAGGCAATCAGAATACCAAAATATCTTGGTGTGTTTGACAAGCCTTTTAATTCACACGGTGATAAAAATATATGTGACAGCCTCTCAAATCAACCAATAACGTATTCAGTCACTATGTTAAAGAACCTTAACTTGTCTGGAATGTTAAAACTGAATTGAAAGTTAAGAACTACACTGTTATAGCTCGACCCACCAAGACAAACATTCTCTTCAACAAGTGAGAGAGGAACATGCTAGGTCTATTTGTTGAATAACCTAGTGCTGCCATGACTACTGTAAACACAGGGGCCCTGGGTCCGTGTTTATGTGCAAACATATCTTCCTTCTGGAACAATTTACCATTAACCAGGTGGTGCGATAAACGGCTGTGGCAGGTAGTACAATGCACAAGTAGGCTTTTATGTATACAGCTTGGGTGTGTTTGAGTCAAAAGGTAAGCAGCATAAACAAAGGTAAATAAAGAAGGCAAACAAATAATGTGAGCAGATGGAAACCTACACAGAGAAGCCTCAAATGAAACAGGCCACGTAGCCTCAAGTGTAAGCCCGACTAAATTCACATATTAAAATCAATATTGTAAATCAATCAAGTAGTTAAGCACCATTGAGAGCCAACATCAACATTTGGGCAACATCTGACAGATGATCTGATTCGCCTTCCCCTCAAGACCAAGAACTGTACCAACGGTCAGCTACAAACATTAAAGACAAACAGCGTTTCCTGCCTTTGAGAATGACGAATACATGAAGAATGAATGGTAAGTTGCGTCTGGCTACAGCAATGTGTGTAGGTGGTGGAAACTGAGGAGACTCCTCCAATGTAAACCTAAAACCTATCTAATCAAAACAGGCAGTTGCTGATGAGGTTTCCACTGTGTTTACTTTTGCTTTCAGGACCAGGATTAGTTCTAAAGACAAAGGGCAGTGTTTCCTGTGCACATTTTTGAAGACGTCAGGGGGAGATTTGGGTTGTATGAACCAGGGTGATGACTGGGTCCATTCCACATTGGTTCCATTATGCATTATTCCAAAAAACAGATATTATCTGAATACTGTGGGAATATGATAATTGAACAGTCAACAGCTGCTGGGAAACTGTTTTCAGGATGGACTGTGTCAATAAGCCCACGATGAATTTTTTTTGACTTTATTTAAAGAGTTCCCACCACAGGGGCGGTGAGGGGCACCACTCCTCAAAGAATGTAGAGGAAACACTGCAAAGAGGCCCAGAAAGAGCTAAGGAGTAAACAGTATACACCCTCTCTCTCTGAAGAATGCACTTTTTGACAAATGGTTTCACAGGAATCCACAAGATTCTCACAGCTTATCAGAATAAACGTTATGTTTAAGTTGGCATGTGTCGATACTGCAGACCACACAGTTTCAGATCAACTATAAGGACAAATTGTGTCCATGATAATCAATTGCATACAGTTTGTTGCTGCAGTTGCATTGAAATATTAGCATTAAAGAAAGACGTATCACAACCAATTAAGAAACACCACTGTTACATGTCCCCCTATTATCATGCCAATGTTATAAAGTATATTACAACTTGGATAGTTAATCAACATTCTAAATTCTAATTTGTGACGCACTTAAACATTTATTTGGTCTAGCGTTCAGTCTACATTGTTTTAGTCTCCTCTGTCCGATTAATAATTGTCAACGCGATCATTTACAATCACATATTGTTTTAAGTTAACTTAGCGCTACACCTAACGTAGCCTCCAGAAAATACAATGTCGCCCTCCAATCAACTCCTAAATCAATACACCTACATCTCTGAATGGACGTTATCTGACGGCCACGGTGGTTTAGTTGATAATAGAAATGCGGGTTGACTATCATTGACTGAACGTTAGCCTCATATGAATGGACTCGATATCCGTTAAACCTTTGCAGTCTGAAGGTTTGCGTTGAGAACTTGAGCTTTAAACTGGGCATGTATGCGGAGAATACAGGGGGGGTTACAAGTTAATATATTAACATATATAGATAAGATAGTGTTATATATCCGCTGTCTTTAATGACCTATGTCAGCGAGCCTGGAAAACTGTTTTCGACCAACCTTGCGGGAGACGCTTAATGTTGCCGTCAACAGCACAACAAAAGCTAGCAACCTTTCCTTACGCTAGCTTGTAAGAACCGTTCCTCTCTTCCTCTCACTCGGCAATTTCACAATTAATCTAAATTATACTCTAACAATCATCCGGTGAGTGCCAGCATGCTGTTGAATCAACGTTTACTCACCGAGTTGTGTACGGGGCCGACAGTCTTTGACTCGGGGTGGTGTCTGAGGAGCAGATCTCGGGAGCACTGCCTTCCTCCTCGGTAGCGAGCTAGCCACAAGTTGCTAGCAGAGGGCGTGGCTAATGTAAAAGTAAACACAGGTGACGTCACGTGCTAGATTTTCAGATTACATAAATTATGGCGTTTAGCCAAAGAACCCCCCCCACCCCCCCAAAAAACTAACTCTATCCTTTTTTATAGGAAAGGTAATAATAACAGATTATATGCCAAATTGATTCCTCTATTAGTTATAAGCAAAACTTGCATTGTTCCCATTTAAAATAAGAAAAAAACTGAACAATAGATGTGATATAATGCATAGTTAAAAAAAAAAAAAGATTTGTCACTCGCAGGGAGGCTTCTCAGTCCAGTGCCAAGGCAGATGTGCAAAAAAAATGTCTCCCTGTATCACTCATCATACATAGTTTCCTCGAGTGTAGCCTTTTTGTAACTATTTCTTATGTCTATGCATTCATACAACCGCAAGAGGGAGACATTCTCCTTCTGGCCGCCATTAAATGGTCGCCTCCTATTCCTACAGTAAATTAAGAAAGAGTTGGCTATAGAAAGAGTTGCATTTATTAAAATTTGTGCAATATCTTCTGCATAAAAAACTCCCCCGAAGTTGTATTTTATATTATCTTACATTTTATTCAATGCAAAACTCTACCTGGAAGAAATGAAAAATTACCAAATTCATGTCGGCGTGTGTATCTTGGAATCTAACAGCAGACCTTGAAGGATTTACTGCCAATGAACAGCCTGAGGACAAAGACCTGAAAATCTTTTGTAGAACTGGTCTAAAAGGTCCAATGTAATATGCTGCTTTTCATTCAGTGCAATATTGATATTCTCATCACACATATACAGTAAGTATTCCAAACAGTAAGAAATAGTAGTTTCGGCATCTTTATTTTTCAAACACGTTTTAAACTAACAAGAATCATGACTATATACAATTTCAACATGCTGAACACAGGCGACATTCTAAACTGCTGGTAAACACAAGGCACCATCCAAGATCAACAATCAGTGACAAAGTCTGAGATCCGAAGCGACTGATAGACTGTATATGTGCAAGGGTACAGTACTCTCTTATCCTACATTATGTGCTTATATTACATGAAGTACAGCAGAATAAAAGGGACAATGAAGTTTGGCAAAGTCGGAGGTCTGAAAACTAACTCCTCCTGTGAATATTCTTTAGCAGCGAATCAAAGCCAAGACACCAGCATCAAAAACACTCATTTGATTTGATTGACAAATCATAGCAGCAGTCCTTCTGTGGGTTTCAATGCATACCCCATAGCTACATATAAATGACCTCAACTGTGTCAGTATCATAGTACTAGTACTTGCTCTGCTCTATGCGGCATAGAATAGTCAGCCTCACTCACTCTCGTACACTCACACACACACACAAACAGGGGAAACGTGCCTTTCATGTATAATGGTTCAACTTCCTAAATTTCTCATATTTTTCTAATATGATTACGTTTTTTCAATAATACAAATACAGCATTTTACATTACCACAGAAAACATCTTAAAAGCTATACATTTGAGAGACAAAAATTTGTTTTGCTTGAGCAATAGTAAACCATTTCTGACTAGCTTGTTTCAGATTTGACCCTGCTTCAGTGGCTGCATCACGCCCACGATTTGCACAAATGCACTGAAATAGGCCCCGAGTAATCCCTCAAGGAAAGTGACATTTAGAGCCACATCTTTTTTCTTCTTCTGGTGTCCCTCTCTGTGACAGATTTATGTATGTTTATGTGTTTGTTCATTTTTCCTGGGGCCAATATTCCCGAAGAAAGGGCAGGCTTCAAAAATCCAATTTAACACAGGTCAGATGAATAGATTAAAAAAAAAACATATCACATAACATCTGTCACCTACACATCTCAAGTTACTACAAGAAAAATAAACAAGAACAGCTTTACACTTCACCAGAAAAGGTGACACAAAACCAAAGTGGGTTTGGTCTCAGTTATCACAGCTCACACACACAGTAAGAAACAAAAGTGCTTGATTTGGGGCAGATACAAAAATGACAACCACAACACTGCAAATTCTACAGAATAGAAATTATTGCATATATGTCTCAGTATCTACTCTTGTTGATTTGTGTACTGAGGTTATTTTATTGTAACCTATTCCTTTTACAATCCGCTCATATCCTAAAAAGGAGAAATAAAAAATGTGCAACTTTCTGCTCATATATTAGCATTACAGCATACTAAATATTTATGTTAGGCAACAGTATTTTGGCTGTGACAAAACAAAACAGAGAAAACAGTTCAATAGAAAAGCCTTGTATTCTATTGTTAAGATAAAGGTTTGCTTTGTGGAACTAACCTTCCTCTTAGATCTAAAAATGAGATTTAATTCAAAGACCTAGCTTTGTCTGTGCTCAGGAAATGGCACAAAATATGCTATAATACATCTAAAAAATCTGGCATATGCATGATGTGTTGTTTTGGTTGAGGATTTGAAAAAACGTTGAAGTATAAAACACACAAACACTGCCGCAAATAAAATCAAACTAAAATGTTTTTCCCTTCGACTAAAACATTTGGATATTATTATGAATGACAGCAGTGCTCTGAAGATGGGAAATTCAATCGATTGAAAAGTGTAATGGGCAACATTTTTTAGGTAAATAAGATCATTTAGTAAGCAACTATGAACTCAATTGCTTCAAAATGTCCCCAAATATTATCCAACACATGTTCGTAAGCAATAAAACATGTACATATCGTTCTGACGTGCAAAAATGTGCTAATGTCTTCGACCTCCCTCAAAAGCGTGGTGCTCCTCGTGTGCTGAAATAAACCAAAAAGAACAATGACTCACGTTGTATAGCGTTATTGTCAATCAATTTTTGAAAACCGCTATGCAATTAATATTCCAAGAAAATACTCACGCTTGTAAAACACTGCTTTGAAAGGTATTTGAGGAAGGAGCTCATTGATCCTTCCTAAGATGTTTGACTCGTTAGCACAAGAAGCGTTTCCGTTCCAGACCTGAAACACGTCTTCTCTGTCTCTCACACTGACGCTGACGCCAACCACTTCATCGTCTGCAAGAACAGATGCACAGACTCAGATGAATGCAATTTGAAAATGCAGTATTCTGCACATAAAAATGCAAACTCTTGCAAAAGCCACTGCATTTTCACAAAACTCAATCAGGAAATTTACCTGAGGCACAATAGTCACTGAATTGCTCTCCAATAAAAGCCAATAGCAACTCCTTCCATACAGCAAACTGTTAATATGAAGGCAAATTTGTTAAATAGTAAATAATCAATAAGAAAATAGTACATAAATATATTGATCATGTCACTCACAGTGCATTCTTTTGGTACTTTCATCTTCCAAACACCCCCTTTAGCATTGCTTTCTTCTTCCCTGCAAACCAGCAGGCAACATTCCACAAATTGAAACAGATTCAAATACTATAAACACGAGCATGTATTTATCCTAAATTCAAACATACCAGAGCGGTTTTCTTTCTCCTCTCATCAGATGATAGCTGCATCTCAATGGCAAGCTGGAGACGCCGGGTATGTTGTTGTAAACTCTCCAAAAGTTCTACTCCAGTGCCGTGGTGAAGAGAGGAAACGGGTTATTTTATTGAAACATCTACTGGCACAGGGAGTGCAGACAGTTGGCCTTGTTAATATTTCACATGTGTTACGAGGTAGAAAAATCACTGCCAAAGGTCTTTTCCTCATTTTGCGCACACACTCACACTCACTCACACTCACACTCACACTCACACTCACACTCACACTCACACTCACACTCACACTCACGAGTCCTCATCCAACACAGTTGTGGTTAGGATTTATTAAGGTGGTATTTGAGCTTTTTAAAGTCCTGCCATAAACACAACGATACATAAAAAATAACCTGCCATGCTAATTAGTTCAGTAATCACTAATTCAGTTATTCTATCATGTTAATTAGCAGGTGTTTCCATGTATACAGACTTGTTTTAACATGTTGTCAGTAGCTCTCTAAGCTCTTTATTGGTAAGGTACATCACATATTGGCACACATTATTGGTGGAAAACAAAATGTGTAAAGCTGCTGAACCTTGTAATGCTGATGATGTGGTTTGACCTGTATCACTGCATGCAGGGATGCTACTGCTAAATCCTGCATACTCTTTACTTTCAAGTACAGAGACATCACTGGGGCATAAAGCATTCAGTTTCTCCTGATAGGTGTCTCAATTTAAGTTTGGCTACTGTTTTGGCGCATTTGGGAGAAAGACAAACTCCCAACAGTAATGTGGAAAGAAATCAGCATGTCATAGTGGAAGTAAGGAAACGTGCTATTGAAATGTGTCCTCACATCCACTACTCCTCCCTAACCCCAAAACCCCTAGCGTGGCAGAATGTACCAACACTGTGCCTGCTGGAGCTTTGCTCTCGTACCAACACTGTAAAGCATCTTACCTGGACGGTGTCCACGGTGTAGATTTTCTTCAGGTTTGACTCACATTCAGCTGCCGTTGTTCCTGGGAGAGATCTGGCAAAAAGAAACAGGTACATACGTTTAAATTAATGGCATTTGTTTTATCTGCTTCTTTAAAAATTACAAGCGTGTAGAGATCTCACGTCCTTTCATTACTCAGATATGTTTCAGTGAGCTCCCCTCTGAGCAGACAGGTTGAGGTTGGGGGGGGGGGGGGGGGGGGGGGTGATCAGATGACAAATAAGCCAGTAAACAGTAAACAACACTGACCCCATTTGACCACAGCACCCTCTGATTTGAAAACATGGTGGATGATCAGGATTGTGTAACCCACCTTCACCTGTGTTCAACTCTGCTGTGATTGCTTAACAGTAACTCTGAAAACGCCGATTCAAAAGGTCTACATTTTAAATTGGGAACTTTGTATAAAGCAATGGTACATTTCAGCTACATAAGTATCAATTCGACAGAATAGAAAGTGCTTCAGTGAACCATGGCAAGAGGAGTGACACAACAAGTTTCTCAGAATAACACCCATGCTCACAAGAATAGAAACAAAGGCTGAAGTCAAACTGACCTTTCCTGAAATCAGGTTGAGTTATTATGTTTTACCAGTTAGTCCTAAATACGCCCTTTTGGATTGTTTTAGGATCCTTACAAAGTGGAGGACTTGCGTTTGTAGGTCACAGAGAAAACAAGTTGACTGGAAAGCTGCATTGACACCATTATCAAGCAGTGTTTGTTGTACTGTTAATATGGGATTTATTAAGACGGACATTCCCTGCCATCCCAGCTACAGACATTCGCTGTTATAAGCATCTATAATGTTAATATGTGATCTGAAAAGGCCAATATATAGCAGGCCTGATACATTCGCCATGTCCCTTCTTTGTTCTCATTAAAAAGGTCAGCAACAAAGAGTTCACCGTTTTAACACTATATAAAGATGAATAATATTACAACAGGGGGGATAAATACAAAAAAAGCAGTGTCTTACCTATCAAGCCAGAAGGTCCACGGAGAATGTAAAGGCAGAGTGTTGTTTTCATTGTCACTTGAAATCCTTCCCAAATCTCTGTCGCTGATGTGGATGTTGTGCTCCAGCAGACCCGGGCTGGAGGATGTGTTCAGTTGTAATGCAGCTACTGGAACTGCCATCGTTGCCGAATGACTTCGTAAAGAAAAAGCCAGCAGGTTTTCTTGCGCAGATGTTTTCACCGGGGCCGTTATACGTCTTTATAGATTCGTTATGTAAAATTAACCCCGATCAGCTGCTGACTCATTGGTCGCTTCACCGGGTTTATGCCGTCACAACAACAAGAGGAACGATGACGCCCAGCTGACTGCCTGCGACGTCTAGAGCGCAGCAGAGCGATCCAGAAGTTTCTGTGACTGACGTCTGCACATGCTTTAACTCAAAATATAAGTAATTGCGCAATAACAACAACCCAATATTTAAATGATGGCTGCATGTTCCGTTGCCACACGCGCATTCAAGTGCTTTGTTGATCTCTCACGTACGCATCTTCCGCAAATGTGAATACGTAATTTCAGACATGCGCAGTCTGAGTCTTCCCCCGCCACCAGCTTTTGTTGGGTTGCTACATGCTACATGCTAACTAGCGAGCAAGCTGTTTCCTGCCCTGTGACTGGACACAGCTATGGACATCGACGCGTTACTGGAGGCGTTTCAAGGCAATATTTAGTTATTTGTGAAGTGATTCGTTATTAATGAATGGTTTTGACATGTGCTGTGATGAACCCGGAACAAATCTGTAGTGTTTGCTTTACTACGTTACGTGTGTTGCTGTAACTTAACGTTAGCTTACCAACAAATATTAACCTAGTGTGTTTAGAAGAGGCACATATGGACAATCTGATCTCGATAGTTCAATGTTATTCTCTACAAGAAAGAAGTTCGTCACATTTGACCCATTTATTCCCGTACTGACAGTTGGAGATTATGTAAACAGCTAACGCTAGCTGGATAGCATCACAATAAACATGCTAATTTATGAACTTTTACAAGAACTTTCGCAGTTAGTTAACTGGAATTGGTGTTTTATGATGTTATGATGCGGTGTTTCATTTATTAATGTGTCTATTTAGCATATTTCCACTTGATACAGCTGATAATTGACTCTTAACAACAGTTTGATCATTGTCAGTGTACAGTTAATGTGGCAGAAGATTTAACATCTCTCCAGAATACATTGTTATCTAATGGTCTAATATGTTTGTGGGTTGTTTGGAAAGTTTAAATTCCAGGTTAAGGTTAACGCAGGGACAAACATTGTTTGGTTCGGTCTGGGTCAGATCACTTTGTGTGCTGTTTGGATTGACGTAATTACCAATAAACTAATTTTTTTCTGTATTTCATTTGGGAATTTACAGATTTTGAGAAGACAGGCAAGAAAGAGACCTGTCCTGAACTAGAGCAATTCTTGTGTCATGTTGCCAAGACAGGCCTGCCAATGTGAGTAGTCCTCTCGGGCTCACGCAAAACATTAAGCGTTAAACTCCTATAAATCTTCACACACAGAAATGGAGACAGTTACAGTTTTCCTGTAATTGAAGCCTGCGTGGTGAACTTTTTTTAAAATTACTCTAAAAATGTATTCCAAGACTTTTAAATATTTTGTGTGTGTGATGTGCAGACTTGCATTTCCAATATCTTCCAGGATCTCGTGGTCACAGTTGAAGACATACTTTGTGTTTAAGTTGGAAAAAGTCATGGATGATTTCCACGCTTCAACACCAGAACAGAGAGCGACACATAATCCCAATGTGGAGCATGTTCCCTTCGAGGAGATGAAGACGAGGATCTTAAAAATAGTGGATGGTTACGATGGGTGAGTGAAGCCTTTTATCATCAACCCTGGACATCTCGTCTTGAATTTCCACATAGATGTCTTTCACACCCAAAGTCAACTATCTGTTTTGCTTAAGTAGCCTCAAACAACAAAACAAAACACGAAACAACCGCTCTTTCCCTTGGTGCATCAGTCAGACCGATCTAAATTTAGGATTTTAACATTAAGACATATTACTGTGTAAACTTTTTCCTTGAATTTAAGAAGCATGTTGATGAACGATCATGAGTAATGATGTCAGAACGTGTGACCAGCTGTGATGATGGATGACCAGTTCTGTTCAGATTGATCCACGTTTGTTTTTTTTGTCCTCATTCAGCTCAAGTGCTGCCAGGTTTGGCAGGTGTTGCTGCTGGCTGTGCGATGGATATGTGTGGCTAATCCTAAAATATATCTCTTGATAACTTTTCCAGAATCCCATTCACCATCCAGCGTCTATGTGAACTCCTCACGGACCCCAAGCGCAACTACACAGGAACAGATAAGTTTCTCATGGGCTTAGAGAAGGTGAGCACTGCCTTCTAACTGCATGTAAATGTTTTCACTCAAGACAAACCATATTGATGAGTATTGTTTTGAAATATACTTTCCAAGGCTTCAAATTTAATTGTAATATATATTATTGTTGATGTATTGCAGAATGTAATGGTGGTCAGCTGTGTGTACCCCACGTCAGAGTAAGTACAACAGCTGTTAAGCTTTTGCTCCCCTTGCTCTGCTGGCTGCAGTATTTCTCTTCAGCTGCTTCTGATGCACATTGACAGCTCCCTTGATTTTGCTTCTTCAGACACACTTTACAAAGTTACAATTAACAGCCAGATGTTTTGTGCCTTTCTACTTCTTTCGAAGGAAAAATGGGGCATCCAGTGTAAACAGAATGAATGGAGTGATGTTTCCTGGTAACTCTTCTCTATATTCAGACAGGTGGGAGCCACATACTTGTCAGTGTTTGACTTCCACAAATCTAAAATAGCCTCGTACACCACCAAGTGGAAAGTTGAGTTAGTGTAAAGGCAAATATCCAAAATATAACAAGGCTACAGTAAGGGCAGTTATCTCTTGCCTCTCAGTTGGGTTTTAGTAGTTGTGCTGATTTTATCATCTTGTGATATGACTTGGATAACAAGTTGTTTCCTCTTTTTTTTTTGCAGCCGAAATGCAAATGGACCCGACACACCAAAACCGCTCAACAGACCGAAGTTGTCATTGTCTGCTTCGCTTTCCACCAACGGGCTCCCTGACTGCGCAGTCCGTAAAGAGCCAGAGCCAATCACAGAGGAGGTGGAGGAGCACCATATCGGGTAATTGAAATGCGTGGGACAGATGTGTGGCACTGTGAGTGAGTGTGTAGTATACTGAGTGAGTCTACTCAATATTTGTATTTAAAATGCAGAGGCTCTGATATCTGTCACGTCCTAAGATTTCCTCCATTAGCAGCATCATCTCTCCTTCTTTAAAAGGAATATATATGATCTACTGTTACCTTTTTACTTTCATCTAAAAGTATACCATTTAATGAACTGATTCTCTGTGTTTCTTTCACTCCTGCAGTGATTCCTCGCCAGCAGAGGGTGAAATTACTCCAAGCAGCGGGATAAAGAACAAACACCCTGCGGAGGAAGAGGAGGAGGAGGAGGATTCTGAGACTGGCAAGCACGAGGTCAAGAGGCTCAAGTTTGACGAGAAAGAAGAGGATGACACAGGAAGTGAAGAAAATGAGTCGTCTTGTAGTAAAGGGTCAGAGAGCTCGCCAGAGACGCCGCAGTCTTCAGAAGACTCTTGTGGTCATGAGTACAAAGGCGGAGCCTCTGGTGACGCACGTTCTGCTGCAGAGGATCATGGTAAGAGTGAACTCATCTTCACTTAGGCTGACGTATTAAAGTGTTTCAGAACCAGCACTGTAGCTATGCGGGGTGCCTTCATTTGTCTGTTTTTGCAGTCAGGTAGCATTGTGGGTAATGTAGGCGCCAGGGTTCTACCAGAGAGAAGAGTGCATTGTATATAAAAAGACAAATTTAGGTTGAGCGGCATCAATTTTGATCCTTTGAGACTATTTCCTATCGTCAGTTTTGACAATGTTATAGAAGTGCAGTGCTGACTACATTATAGATAATACATTTATTAGTTAACAACCACAAACCAAAGTTTGTTATTCAGAATGTATCAATTTGTAATTGGCATTTTACACCATTTTCAGACATTTTATTAACAAAAGATTAAACAGATTTGTTGATAATGAAAATAATGGTTAGTCGCAGCCTTAATGTTGTCTACGTTGGTCCTCAGAGCCTAGTCGCACACAGACGGAACCATCTGAAAGGGATGAGGACTTGTCTGAGAGGGGGGATGTCCAGAGTCTGGAGAAGGACAGCACTGTGGATCAAGCTGAGCAGCCTGCTCCATCAGAGAAGAGTACAAGCGTTGAGCAGGAGAACGGGGAGAGCAGCAGCAGCAGCAGCAGCAGCAGCAGCAGCAGTGACGGAGAAGGCCCACCCAGCGACAAGCAGATCCCCTCTACTGGTAGTTCACATGACTTGTCAACAGAGGGCGACGCTGACACTTCAAACAGCACAAAGACTGCGCTAGAGCCTGGGGAACATGACTATCTTGAAGCCCAGTCTGCAAACTGATTTTAGTTTTTTACACTGTATGATACCATATTGAGGGTATATCTGTAGCACTGTGGACCTCTGGACTTCAGGACCAGGAGCGATGTGAACCTTGAGATTCCTCACAGGAGGATCTTTTGTCCTCTTCAATTTCAACTCAACTCCACACATCACCTGGTCTAAACTGGAAGGAAAAGATTCAAAGATTATGGAGACTCAGCTTTCTACACTGTTGACTAAACATTTTTCTAACCTTTTTTTTTTCCAGATTTTTATATGAACGTTATAATTTAACCTTGATAACTTGATAACTGATGTATTCAGTAATTTCCTTATTCTTAAGTCATTTGGCATGCATTTCCCAAAAGATACACTTGACAGTTTGAGTTGTTTTGGCCCAAGCGTAGTTGCTTTTACCATTTTCTGATGATTGTGCTTCTCTCCTGTTGAATGAGGACACATTCCATTAAGAACGTGAAGACACTTCTGTTGGACATAGCTTATAATGTATTTCTTATAAACATACTGCACTTGCTTGCATTTAACCCTTTGAAGGATGTGGAATATGTCCACGTTTTGCTTTGTCACTGTATGAAGCCAATATTAACACACATTATTGCGAGTAGTAACCAGTTTGGTTGAATTGAATATTAGTTTGGCTCACTGGAAGCCATTTCTGCATCAACATCTGTCAAAAGAACACAAGGTACTTTTACACTTTCTGTATGTCATACCTTAGTTGTACAAATGTCCCTTTTTGATAGCTTGAATTTTTACAGTACGCATCTGTAAATCGGTTTTTGTAGACTTGTAATACTTGTCCACTGCCTTCATAGAACTGATAATAGCTGGAAACTGAATGCTTGAGCTTGTATCATAGTATTCATGGAAAGCAATAAATGCTGAAAATGTAAAGTGTAACATGCTCAGTTAATATCTTTTCACTTGTATATCTGTAGAACAATGAGGGCCACTGCATTATGGGGGATCACCCTTTTAGCCACCCTTTTAGCCAGCCCATCAGTAGCTATACGGGTGATTCCACAACCCACAGAAATTCAAGACTCATTTCTAGACGGTACACCTCTGAAACTAATTTATGGCATTCCTCAGCTGAACTTAATGTTTGGTGCTAATTGGCAAATGTTTGCACGCTTGAATGCTAAACCAAGACGGCTGGTGAACATGGTAAAAAAAATTAGAGCTGCTGAGCATCAACATGCTGCCATTATCACTGCAAGCATTTAGCTCAAGCACAGCCTCACATAGCTGCCAGTCTACATGACGAAGCCAAAATAGTACCCGTGATATAGAGATGACACTGGAGTGACAGTAACTTGGGACCAGTCCTGTCGATGCGGGCCAGTCACGGGTACAGAAATGGTGGGTCTTAAGTGCAACGTAATATATAAAATGATTGGATGAAGGTAAATATGGGTGGGTATTTTAAATGTCTCTTGTATAAGAACAGAATGTGCGAATCTTTTAATCGTGAGGATAACCTCCAGTGACACCTCAGGTGGCCTTGACACTTCTAAGCTATGATTATCACTATCACCTGTTGTCAGCACAGGGAGGTATTGGGCCAAGCCTGTAAACAACGGCTATACAGTTACCATTAACTGTGACACTCTTAATCTGTTGAAAACGTGCAGTTATTACCACTTTTTCCATGAACTACTCCACTGCCTAATACTGAAACAAGGCCAAAAGCTTGGCAGATGTTTCCACCCATTTCCCAAATTTCCCTCTTGACGCCTAAATTGTAATGTCCATCATTAGTGAATTTAGCTACAACACATTTATTATAGGCTTTAGTCAGACTGGAGCAGGCATGTAAACAGTAATCAGGGGAGCAGTAAATAACATGGCTTCTGAAGGTCAGCACTGTCAGGGATAACTAAGCATTGGGCCTGTGTGAATCATCAGGTGACTGGTCAGGAACTTCCAATACCAGGAAAGATTACTTAAAGGAGTACGTCAGCAATTTAGTATTCCACTTTCATAAAGTTTGGGGACTCAGAAGAGAGATTCATAAATAATTGTCTGTATTGGGGGTGACCGTGGCTCACTGGGTTAAGAGGGTTGTCTGGGAACCGGAAGGTCAACAGTTCGATCCTCCACTGGGACGTGTCGTAGTGTACCTGAGCAATACACTGAACCCCCGCCTGGCAGCCCACTGCTCCCTATATACAGGGATGGGTCAAATGCAGAGACAAATTTCCCCCTTAAAGGGATCAATATAGTATAATACATTTAAAAAAAATTAAATTAAAATCTAAACATGAGCATGAGATATCCTGATTTATATTTGCTAGAATGGGTCAAGCTCTACCAGAAACGCTGAATCCTACATTTCCCAGAATGCAACTAAATACATCTTTTCATGAGACCCTCTCTGATTGTAAACTGCCCTTGATGTGTAAAATGTAATATCACTTAATTGGGCACTTCCTATTAGTTAGAGTTTACCTTTGCATGTTTTACCTTTAACACATGTGAGTAGGTGTAAGTCATGCAAACATTAACATTACATTGTTCATGAAAAGTCCATTATACCATATAGGTACTTTAAGCTTATGATTAGTGTATGTTTCTACAAAGCTAACGGATGTCCATCCTAGGAGAGGTAGACACAGTGCCACAAGGAAATCCTATCATGATCTATTTGTGAACTAATTGATTTAGCGTCCATTTCTAATCCCTTATGTCTCCTCCTGACTCTCAGAGAGGGAGTCGCAACAATAGGGAGCCCAAAAATAGTTCAGCATATATGGATATTCATGCCATTTTGATCAATTTGATCTTTTTCGATTTGCACAAAGATCGTTGCAGTAATCGGCTCGATAACCCGAGGACTGACTTTTGTAATGTAGAGGGAAGCTTTAAAAGAGTTACCCAGCTTACATGTAATGTGAGAGAGAATTTTTAGTTTTTAGGGAGCTGAAGGGAAGATTTCCACAATGGGTCAGCGCCTGAGCGAGGAGAGTGACCCAGACAAGGAAATCGATGTGGCAGAGCTGCAGGAATGGTACAAAAAATTTGTTGTGGAGTGCCCAAGTGGAACTCTCTTCATGCATGAGTTCAAGGGATTTTTTGGCGTTGCTGATAACAAGGAGGCCGCAGATTACATTGAAAACATGTTTCGAGCCTTTGACAAGAACGGCGTAAGTACAAACTCGCAGTTGTGTGGAAGTATAAGACTTGTATATTATATTATTAGTACTGATTGGAAACAGTCCAATTTACAAACAAGATTGGTCATATCTGTTAATGCCCATTATTGAGCACATGTTTGTAGAGCGAGAGTTGGTATTCTATTAGTCGGTCGACAGAAAATGAATCGGTAAATATTTTAACTGTTGATTAATTGGGTAAGTAAGGCAAATGGGACATAAAAGTACAGGTTCTAGCTCCTGAAATGTGAATATTTGCAGATTGCTATAGTCTTCTATGAAAGTTAAATTGTTTTATCTGAATATCAGACATTTGAATATGTCAACTTGGGCCCTGGGATATTACGACGGGCATAAGTCGAAGTCTAAACAGTTAATTAAAAAAATAATTGGCAGACAAATTAATGCAGAAAATAATCCTTAATTATTACATTCTTGAACATTGATGCGTGATTCAGCCCTCGGGCTATTCAGCTACAAACCCAGTGCAGATAATGTTAAAAATAAAACCTTAGCTGTGGCCCTGCATATTCTTGTTTTATTGTTGTATCTATTAGGAGCCCTATTTATATTTAATCCTTTTGCTCGGCTAAGCACAGAAACATTTTTGCTTCATTAAATGTTAACGCTCTCTCTTCATGTACACAGGACAACACCATTGATTTTCTGGAGTACGTGGCAGCCTTGAACTTAGTCCTGAGGGGTAAACTGGAACATAAGCTTAAATGGACATTCAAAATGTATGATAAAGATGGCAGCGGATGCATTGATAAAACAGAGCTTCTTGAAATTGTGGAGGTAATATTTACTGTCATACAGTAACGATGTGCAACTATCGATCTGTGAAGCTTTCAAAACATTTTAAAGAACATTTCAACATAAATCAGTGCGCTGTAATGAAACGCAGTCAGAGCAAGAGTGGTTGTAACTTACTTTCCTGTCACTCTCAGTCTATTTATCGACTGAAGAAAGCCTGCCACGGACAGCTGGATGAAGAATGCAATCTGCTGACCCCAGACCAAGTGGTTGACCGGATATTTGAGCTGGTTGATGAAAATGGAGATGGTGAGTGTTTGTCACAGTTTTCTTGCAGCTTAAAATGCTTCATGAATGATTCAAAAGCTCTGTGTCAGGCTGCTGGAATGGCTTTGTGGGGTGTTAATAGGGGAGCTCTCGTTGGACGAGTTCATCGATGGAGCACGGAGGGACAAGTGGGTGATGAAGATGCTGCAGATGGACGTCAACCCCGGGGACTGGATCAACGAGCAGAGACGCAGCTGACTTCTTAGGCTGGAACGTGGACCGTCAATCTGTCGCATACACACATCATTCATGTGTTACCAATCATGTTGTAATTTGTGTATGTATGTTGCAGTTTGTATATAAAAGACGACACCACAGTCACCCTGGCATTGTTCTGTATGCTGTCGTATACGATTTAGATTTTAGAGGAAATGGTGCATAGTTACAAAACCATTTCACAATAGGTTGATAGCAGACCACCTCAAGGTGTCACTCAGACAGAACCAGGATATTCTGATGTAGCATTTCAAAATGAAAGCCCTTTTTATGTTTCTCTTGTTTATTGTATATTCTATGTATGTATGTACGATGGGAAGCAATGTGTAACCGGAGTCAAATTCCAATAAAGCTGATTCTGATTCTATAGAAAATGAATGAAACACATCAGCAAAACATTTCACAAATCATTACATTTGTTTTGTATCTTTGTCAAACTCAAGCCAAGTTATAAGCAGGAACAATTTTGAAAACGTTTTTCTTGGTGCAGTCAGGGATGCTCTCTTTGACAAATTTTCACTGTAGTTTATTGTGAAATCTCTGTACAGTGATTGTTCTATACTGATATTAATGGACAGCACAGGTTTGTAGATAGGAAATGTATCTAAAAAACTAAACTCATGCTTTGAAAGTGGTCAGTTTATTTTTGCTAAACAAAGGAGAATAATATGGAAAATGATTCCTGCCAAGAGATTATTAGCAGCCTTAAGATCACATGTCCAGTCATCATTCAATTGGGATTTTTGGACCATACACAGTTTGACTCGGAGCTGATTTGTCATGACATTCATCTTCACCCAGTTTGGTGACATAATGCTATTCCCATCTTGGCAACTTGAACCTGAATAGACATCTAATAAAAATGAATAAATAATCACATCTATGAGGTTTTGCAGGATCTTTAAAAACAACTTCTTTCTTATTTCTTATTTTACACTGCCTGTTTTGTTCGATGGAAATCTTATGTATTCCATTAAGTAAGCAACGCGCTAGTTTTAGAATTGAGAATAATAAAATGTCATTCAAAGACAACCTACATTTGGAAACTACAACTTGATGAAAAATATTAACATTTAATAAGGATAATTTCACGATTTTTAACTAAAGAAATTATAAGTATTTTTACAAATAGGTAGTTCAATTCTGGTGTTAATATATAATGTTTGTGCAGAATATCATCCGTAAACGTGGATTTATTCACAAGGTGCCGCCCCTTTCTCGCGAGAAGACAGGCAGCTGCTTCGTGACTAGTCCACTGAGCTAAAGAGCATACCGAAAGTACCTTTATTTAGCATTAAAACGGCCACCTGCAGATACCGGGTTGTAAGCTAAAAGAGACACTTTCCTGTCGCATGAAAAGCTCGCTCACAAGTCTTCTAGCAGTTGCTTTAATGTGTGTTCAAGACAGCAAATCAACTCACTGCTCAAGTGCGATAATCACTGTTGTCAATGTCGTCTCCACCTGAGAAACCTGTCAACACTGACAACATTAAGGTAAAGCTTACACTCGGAGGGGGACACACAAAATTCTGTCTTGGTTTTACGTGCGCTAAAATGGTTGGTTTTGACATGCGCCACACACCAGTGTTTATTTCTTGTTCTGTCGTTCTGCTTCATCGCGCGTTGCAATGCTGCCCCCTCCTGGCTAGGCTCCAGAAGACAGCTGGAGACTGAAATATCTCAGTGGGAACCTGTTCTCGTGCCCCAAGGACGAGGCTTTGGCCCACTGCATCAGCGAGGACTGCCGCATGGGGGCAGGCATAGCGGTGGTGTTCAAGGAGAAGTTCAAAGGGGTAGACGAGTTAAAGGAACAGAGTGAGTCGGCCCTTTTTAATAAAAAATTCATCAGGAGTGGAAATGTTTTATTCTGGGCTCATTGATTTCAACACGATCTTTTTGTTCGGCACAGAGACACCTGGCTTTGTTTTTAGCTAATAAAAGCTTCATAATATCACATATACTGTATATTCTGTATCACAGTTTGATGCTTTTATGGCTGCACCATCAGAACATATGAACATATTCTGAATGTCTTAAGCATTTGTCACATTTTCTTTTTTTCAAAATATTTGTTCTCTTTGGAAACTGAAGGATCTCAAGTCACTAAACTGTAAAGTAAACAGTTGCACGTTTTTCCTGCACAGCATTGATTTTTGTAATGACTTGTCTGCCATTGAGTCAGTGCGGTTTAAGGGCTTTTGGAGCTTGTATTGTGTCTTATTCTGATGTGAATACTATCTTCTTTTTTAAATCTCCTTACAGAAAAGCTGACAGGACAGTGTGCCGTGTTAAGAAGAGACAGACGTTTTATTTACTATCTGGTAAAGATTAGAATTGATTCCTATACAAACTCTCAATGTAACGTTAATATTGCAGTTTATATGAATGCTTTCCTGTAATTTCAATGCAGATCACAAAGAAAAAGGCCAGACAAAAGCCCACCTATGACAGCCTGACACAGAGCCTTGAGGATATGAAGTCACACTGTGTGGTGAACGGAGTAACAAGAATATCAATGCCTCGGTTCGTATCATTTCCGGTCATTTGGTGATACTTAATCAAACCAGGTTCAAGGGAGGAATACTAATTTGCTCAATGAATGCATCGCAGATGTGACCATATTTGTGTTGGCTCTCTCTTTCTGACAGTATTGGTTGTGGCATGGATGGACTGCAGTGGAGCGAAGTGTCAGAGATACTGGAACAGGTCTTCAAACGCACAAACATCTCCGTCACCGTCTACAGCCTCCCTGAGAAAGAAGAGACCACAGTGAAGAGAGAAAACATGCGCAGATGACTGATGGAAAAGCTCATTTATTGTCATTACAAGTATGCACCCGTTTCTGTATTATCTTGTTCATTGAAACAAAAATAAACTGTCTTTTTTTGCACAAAAAAATAAGCCAATCTCTCATGAGGACACATTTCTACTGATAATCTGTTATTCCGCAATCACTATTTGCCGCTTCCGCAACACGCTGATCTAAATTTGTCGCTAACTCCAGATGATACTGGGATTTGTTCACCTGTCCCTTCTCGTCACGTGGTATTTTACACCAGGATATTGAGCCTATAATATCGGGCGTCTCTGTATTTGCTCATTTGTCCAACAGGCACTCATGTCGTTGATTGAGCAAACAGTGTATTTGCGTTTCTCTATGGATATCCTATAACTTTTAGAGTGCTCATTGTAGTCTCTGTAGATGGTTGAGGCATTGTGTGATCCATTATTGATCTGCTCGGGTATTGTACTCCGGTGCAGCTGGGACACATCGGCGGTACCAGATGTGAGTCACAGAAAGAGAGTGGCGAGGAACCTGACACCACAAAGTCAATCCCACATCCATTTTCTCCCGGCATGGCAAAGCCTTTCAACACTGAAGTGGGAAGCAGAGAGCTGATACTGCACAATCTCGATTCAAAGCATTAGTTGGTTAAAATAATCTAACTGAAGGGGGGCTCCATTTAAGGATTCGACGACCTGCACTTCAGGTGTGAATAATTATCATAAACCTCAGTAGGAGACTGTCTGAACAGGCTCAGTAGTTTGCCGTCTGCGACCCTCCCACTCTCCTTTGGGGCACCTTCAATAATTCATGAGGGAAAGGCATTTACTGCTGTACACTGCGGCTGCCTGCCCATTTCCCCCATATATATCCATGGTTGGCTGGATGACTGTACTTCAGCATCACTGCAACCAACCCCCTCTCCTACTCCTCCTCCTCCTCCTCTTCCTCATCCTCGTCCTCCCTCCCCATCCCCCTTCTTTGACTGGCAATTAGACTCCACACTGCAGCAGAGCCACCGAGCTGCGCTGCAGTGAGTGCAGGGAAATCTCCCTCAATATCCGACCTGCTGTCTCACCCTCAGCGTGCTGCGGCTGGTTGGACTGTGCAAACCCAAAATCTGCCCTCACCCCATCTAATAGCCCCTCCGTCTTTGTTCCCATGCAGCTTCTGCTTGTCCCACTGCGGTACACTGGTTTCGCCACTGATGCTCTCCCCCATTCCCACTCTCACTCCTTTTTCTCTCCCACCCCCTCCCCCCTCTGCCCTCCATTCCTTTTTTTTTTTTTCTCTTTCCTCGATGCGTATGAAATTGCAGAGCTCAGCATTCTTCTCTACGGGCTCTTATGAGAGGAGGGGGGTATAAAGAGAGATGAGCTGGGCGGGAGGGTTTCTGGTGCACCGCACAACTGGCCCCCCTCCAATTAAAGAAGAGAGCTTATGTTATTGAAGAGCTGCTGAGCCAATCAGGAGGCAGTGCAGGCAAAGACAGCAGGAAAAAAGCGGCAGAGCGAGTGGGCAAGAGGAAGGAGGAAAAAAAAAAACTGCTGTGTGTGAGTGTGTGTAGTTTTTTCATCCCTCCCCTGAGCAGATCTTTATCAATTTGTGTACTCCAGTCTTGGGGTGCATTTGAATGGGTGTCTGTGTGTGCATATGTGGCAGAGTTTACAGGAGGACAGGGTAAAGGTGTGTCCAGAGGGCTGTGATAGACTCCTGACTTATTCATTCTGAAACTGGAAATAAGAGAAAGTAAGAGAAGATTGATTATTTTTCTCTCTATCTCAAAGTGTCTCGGAGCCTGTGGAGAAGGGGAAGAGCACGGTGACCGGCGGAGAGCAACCTGCACAAAAGGTAAGCAGCTACGTTCTCCTACTACTACAAGCATGCTGTTTTTTTTTTACACTTCTGAAGTAGTTTTTTGTGTTTTTTGTGGGTATGTTCCGGCTTATCTGCCATCTTTCAGTCTTTTTACATTGAGATATCTACACAATACTTGTATTATATATTTTTTGACACTATAAAGACTTCACAGAAAAGCAGAGGGGGGAGGCAGAGAGATAGAGAGATACAGAGGGAGGGGGGAGGTTGGTGCGGGACTCCCTGATGCTTCTAGGCAAGTTTCTGTGCACACGGTTCTCTAGTGCTGCAGTATCCCATTACATCCCTGAGTGGAGCTGCCTCAGCATCCAGCCTCTGTAAGGCAGAACGATGCATCTCTGTATGATGACTATCACCGTTTAAACTTGTTTGTGTTCCCTCGATGGGATAAAAAGTAAAGTTTTGCCCCCTATACTGTAAATCCACTGCTCTCTGATAAGATCAGTGTGCCAAAAGACGCTGCTGCAGCCCATTTTAGTGTTGTCGTGCATGCCCTCACTGTGTATTCTGGGTATCATTTGGGGTTACTCGGACAACAGATCGAATGAGCTCCGATAGCGTTTGAGCCTGGCGATGAGTTTTAGTTTTGTTTATCCCGTGTTCTGGGACTTCCTTTAGTCTGAGCCTGCAGCAAAAGTAGGCTCTCTGATTGGACACACCAGGCTTACTGACTACAGTGTACCAAAGATGTGGGAAAAAAAACAGTTTACCCTCACTGGAGTATTTATACTCTGAACATATGGTTCATCATTATTGTAAAATAAGCTCAAACAAACGAAAGTGTTTTTTTTTTTTTTTTTTACAGTGAAAGACAGCTGATTCATACTAACGCATGTTTTTTTTGTTTTTGTTTTCAAGTAAGCATTCATTATCGGCTTTCTTTTACCACATTCACAGTTCATTTAATACATCCCACCATCTTTCTTTGGAAGTCTGACCTTCATTTGTGAATGAAGATACGATACCGTCCAGCAGTGGGCAGTGTGTGTTTTCTCTGTACAAAATGTCTGTGAGCACTGGCCTGCTGCAGAATGGGAGGAAATAATGGAAAGACTGAAGTGTATTTTGTGTGGGCACGCTGTAAAAACACCGTTAGACAGGATGAGGAGTACAGTATGTACTGGCGTTTTCATATTACGAAGCAGTTAGGCGAAATACCTTTCACCCTCACATAGTAGATATAAGCGCAAGACAATCATGGATTCACTAATCCTTGTTACAGGTTTTAAATCATGTTTAAATTATTCAACACTGAGTTATATTGGGGGGATAAGGAGCAGGGCTGAGAAGGAAATGTAACTAATTTCAGCACCATGGACAGAGCTTCCCTCCTATTGTGTGAAGCAAACCGGTGTTTCGTAGAGAGGATTGGATGAGAGTTAAAGGCAAAGCTAATTCTACTAAAGATGTCTGTTTAGATGACCTGATAAATTGTCTGGCTGTACACATTTCAAAGTCCCTATTTGATACGACAGGATGGCAGTTGGCTGTGCACATCTGTTCTTTTGCCTTTTCAGTTGAAAACACTTTTAATTATTCATGCACCTCTCCTTTTCTCGAACACAGTCCATCTTAAACAGAACTATGTTTTGGCAGAGGTGCTGAAAACTCAGTTCCTAGCTGTTTCCTTAGAAAAAATCGAGAGAGAAAAAGCGTGTCCTTCCTGTACTTGTCTACCTGTATTACCATTATATGCTCCAGGTGGGAGTGTCACTGCTGTGGTTTTGTTCCATCTTCCTTTTCATTGCAAAGCTCCGAGAGGCACATTCAACTGTGGCATGAAATTGACTGCTGCAGCAAAACCATTGGGGTTTGACACCTTATTACACGGGTCTGTTTGGGTGGCAATACAAAATCAAGAGGATGATGTTAAAAGGACAGGAATTATACATTTGGTCCGCCGATGCTGGCCTGCAAGTCATTACGTCTCCAAGAAATCAATTTAAAAATAATTGAGGAGGCGCTGAAAGGCAGCGGTGTCACGTTAAGTCATTGAAAAGAAAAATGTAAAACATGTGTTGGCTGCGGCCGTTATAGTTCTGACACCCGCTGTCACACAAAGCTTTGTTTCATATCATGGTTGAGAGCGAGCAGGAAAGTGTCTCTGCAGGATGCAGCCGACATACTGAGAAACTCATTCGGGTAGCAATGATTAGAAACCTCTGCTCTTTAATGGCAAATGGAAATGAGACCTCTCACTGTTCATAAGAATGAGCCAGCGTCCCTCTTTAAGATGGAAGCGAGTGTCAGAGATGGAGGAGATTAACCAATCCTAATGAGATAGAATGACTAGTTTGAACACACAGACCTGTATGCTGTGACTCAAACATTTCAGCCTCACTACATAAACAGTCCTGGCCATGTGCAAGAATGTACTTCAGTAAATGCTGGATTGGGATTGCTGTTGGGAAACTCAAGTTGCCCTTTTCTGTTCTTATGTATCTATATGAATTATGTACTGTAACTCTTTCGAAGATTTGTGGAGTTTTCTGGGGAAGGGAGCAGCTGCTAGGCTTGTCATTGCTCATCCTGCGCGTATGACACCCACTGTCCCAGGCTGTGCGACATGGGCGTTTAGTGAGCCCCTGTAAATGATGGTGTAGGCAACATAGTGGAGCAACAGCGGCTGTCGCTGTGACATACTACAGTTAGCAACAATCCCCCAACTCTGCATATTGGGATGAGAAGAGCTACTGTAAAATAGTGTTACACCTGGTTGTTTAGGTTGCGTAGATGAAAAGATGTTTAAGGTGAGCAGAATCTGTTGGTGATACTAGAATGACACCGTGATAAATACAGTGAAGCGTCTGAATAACAGTGTGTGTGTGTGTGTGTGTGTGTGTGTGTGTGTGTGTCTTCGTCTTCTCCATAACCAGGAAAAGGGCACTTTATCATACTCGACAGGGAAAGGTTACAGGATGCATTTATGCGTTTTTTTTGTTTTGTTTCTAAGTGTGCATGTCAGTGTGCATGTAAGTGACAGAGGGCAGGGGTAGTTTCAATGAAGAATATAAGAGACGGTGTTGGACACCTGGATTACAGGCAGCTTTAAGGGTGAGGAGAGAAATGGGCTTGAAACGTACAAAAGCAATGAGAGGAAAGTGAAGGGGGGAATGTAAGACAAGCAACCCAAGCATGGGTGAGAGATAGAGCGAGAGATTGAGATATTGTCAGAGGCAGAGCAAGAATGGAAGAGAGTGGGTGTGCATCGCAGAGCTACGAGCACTGCAGTACATTGCGGTGCCCAGCCCCCGCTGTGTTCTCTGCTCACCATCCGGTTCCATGCACTGAAAAGACCCCTGCAGCAGCAGAGCTGCACAACGCAGAAGGCTGCCCGCTGATGAGCGGCAGCCTCACAAAGACCACCGTTGTGCATTCTGGACATGTGAAGATGCACAGATTCTTTTTATGGAAACACGACGTTCATGTTCAAAACAGTCGACCTGCGCCTGCCCGGCTCATTTTTTTTATATAGACAGAGGGAGTAGTCGATTCACGCTCCCCCTGGATTATGTAAGCGTATAACACATTCGCTTCACCCGATACAAGCTGAATGATCGTGTCTTCCCCGGCCATGTTTTGCTCGTCAGGAACATCTGCCCCACTGTTTGCTTTTGTTCCAGACATGGCATCTTTGCAAACATAGACAGACACTTTATTGAGCTTATTGAAATGGCAACAATAGGGAAACAAACAACACCTACCCTAAAATAGCTGGCGTTTGTATGCCTGTGGTTTGACATTATGTTGATGATGCTCTGTGGGGCGAATAACCAATAGTGATCCCTATGAACTGTTAAGACCTTCATCTGATGTGGCTTCTCACCTTACAGAAGAAACAGAACAAAACACCATTAATTCAGTTTAAAGTCAGGCAGTGTGCACAGAATACGTGAATGACTCACACAGGGTAGCCTCACACTTAAATGGGATTACTTATACAGCTTTCGGTCAGGCAAGCTATACCCACACACAAACACATGCATGCAGATAGAAATTCATCTTAATCACGCGAAAGCTCGAGGAAACGAAGGAGAAGCTCGTTTCTGCTTCCATAAATAGTTGCTACGTTTCCGTCCCACTGCTTGCCTGGGGGGGGGGGGGGGGGTGGACGGCTGAAACGTGAGAGCTTCCCTCTTTTTCTCTTCTCCCTCTGCTTTGCTGATGTAGATGATTCACATTACGTGGCGTGGACTCTCTCTCTCTCTCTCTCTCTCTCTCTCTCTCTCTCTCTCTCTCTCTCTCTCTCTCTCTCTCTCTCTCTCTCTCTCTCTCTCTCTCTCTGCTTCCTGTGACAAGGTCTGATTGTGTCTCTCGCCGTGTTCAGGAGTAGTTGAGTCAATTACACCTTGGCAGACAGGTGTTCGAGCTGTTAAGTGTGTTTGCCGCGGCACATCAGAGCGTGTTTGCTTCTGATTTGCACAGAAATCATCACCGGGCTTTGAAAATGATAAGGTGAAAATATGTGCGTGTATGTGAGTCACGCTGCAACCAAAGATTGTTGTAACTATTGTAAATGTATTCATTCACACCAAAGGTACCAGATGCTCCAAATGATTGGTGTTCGTAACGTTGCTGGAAAACACATGTCACATATTTTCTTGTAAGTGCATTTGACTGAAAGCTGTGATTTAGAAAAAAGATTTCTACCTGTGTTTCACATGTGTAGGTGTTTTTTCTTCCCTGAGTGAAGAAGTGTGAGATCATCTAACCTTGCAAAATCTATTGAAAAAGGAAAGAAGTAATTTGATACAGTCATGTCTTTCGTCCTTGAAAGAGCACACTGTTTACAAGGTGATGCACGGAGGAAAATGCTATCGTTGCCTATGGATAGTTGAGAATGTCATGAAGGGAAAAGAGAGAAACACTGTGGTGTGCGTGTGTGTGTGTGTGTGTGTGTGTGTGACAGAGACAGAGAGAGTGGGAGAAAGCGGCAGAGTATTGTAGTGTGGGTGAGCTGCAGTGGGGATTTGGAGTGCTGCATTGAGCTGCATAATTAATGTTAAGGGGGTGGAGCTAAGGGCAGGGATGTGGCTGCAATACTACTATAAACAGAGCTACCTCTTTTTTTTGGGTGGGTTGAATCACTCTTGAGTACAAGCCAGTATACAAGTGATATGTCGATGCAAGACTAAAGAGGCTCACTCTGTTGTTTGGTCCAGCTCTGAGTCCCCATCCCATCTGCTCCCCTCGGCCCTCAAAGCCAATCACTCTCCACCGAGCTGCGTACCACAGCCAAATGCCTCAGTGCTGGCTGCACGGCTCTGTTAATCATCCAATTTGTAGCAAAGCAGCTTCCTATATGACACATCTGGTGTAATTCAGCTCGTGCGTCTGAATTGGACCATGAGGTAGGAGGAGGAGTGGCTTTATCCTGCAGGATGCTGTTATATTTAGTCGTCTCTTTCCCAGATTCAGTGTTTTCTACATGGTCAGATTGTGCTGACTGCTTATAAAAGGGCAGCCATTCCTACAAAAGATCCACTGTTTTTAGGCTATTTGTGTTCTCAGGCAATCTCTATTATTCTCTCCTCAGTTTTATTTTGAAACACATACTGCACTGGAGACGTCTGCCTGTTCAGCTCACACATAAAAGCAATATATTTTCAGGTATGCACATGCGTGCACATGCGTTTGACGAAGGTGCAGACATGATCTCCATTGGATGTGAATAAATGTTTGTTGGAGGCACGTATTAAATGCATCAAGGCTATATTATGTATGAGCGTGTTGGTCTCTGGTGCCGTCAGAGCTCTGGAACCTGTTTAGCTCCTCTGTCTCCAGGGCGAAATTGCCTGGCCGGTAATCACATCTATATCACGCCATGCCGCTTGCACCCCTGTCACCTAACCTCATCATCACTGTAGCTGCTCTGAGTTCTTGACATCCATTCTGCTGCAACATGCCCCGGCCTTCATGTCCTCGCTGCTTTATGGTGAAGCTCTGCATGCTTGTGAAACCAAAGTGTTTTTCAGTGTTTGTCCATATGTTTGTATCGAGTATCTTTTATTTCCTTTTTATTCTTAAATCAAAGCGGCGCCTCTCTTTGTTGAGGAGCGTCTGCCAAAAGCTACTGCAGGGATCTGTCCTCGTCAAAAGGGCTGAGGGATCGCAGAGAGGCTATTGAAATGCACCCTGTGTCGGCTCCAAGCCTTTCTGTGCACAGCGAGGAGGAAGCTGATAATGACGGCAGTTTCATCCCAGTCCCCCAAGAGCCACAAAATCACACTTAAATTACAACCTCGACATTATCGGTGCAAGTAGAGGCGAATACAATTGAACTTTGAAGATAAAAGCCCAAAGTGCATCCTGTAGCTGTAATATAAAACCTGTTTAGGAACAGTGATTTAATCTGTCTAAATAATGACGTGGACTGCCAACAGTTGTCTTAAGAAACACACCTTCAGGGTTTCAGTGGATTTAAAATGTGCTGGTTCAAAGGTTTTGAATGTATTTTCCTCCCCATTTCTTCTCCTTCCTAGCCCATCCCCGAAAGACATCTGACAGCAGAATCCGAAGTTTTTTTTCTGCTTAGAGAAACACAAAGCCTCTAGAAATATATATTTTCTGTCCCCTGATATCTTAGAGATGAGGAGACATTTTCTTTTTTCTCTCTCTCTCTCTGCAGTCCCAAAGGGATTTTTGCAGTGGGAGAGCTGAGTTAGCTTTGCCAAGTGAGAATTAGCTTGAAGCGGTGCAAACATCAACAGAAACATAAATATAACTATAACTTAGATAAACGCTGGCTTTGAAATTGATCTGTCTGTGTCATACTATGAAATTTCTTGAAATTAGGTTAAACTGCAGGCGGTGGTTGTGAGGAATTTTATAATTGTGTTGTTCCGTGCAACCTGTGAGCTTCTGTGATCTGTGCCTTTTTTCGTTTGCTTATAAATCAGAGGTATATAAGAATTTATGTTTTTCATTTGAGGAACACTGTGGAATGTAATACCAGCCAGAGAGATAAGCAAGGAGAAGAGAAAGAGAGGAGGAAGGAGAATACTTTTGCTGTGTGAGGTGCTCAGCATGAAGGCTGCTTCTTTTCTCTTTGAGTTGTTTGAGGCCAGTGTGCAGGCGAAGGACACGGCATACAGAATGAAACATCCCTGTGAGTTCTACTGACAGTAGTGTTACATGTGGTGAGACAGAGAGATGACAAATAATACAAATTCTAAGTAAAAGGGAAAACATGTATTACTCATGTAATACTGAATTGTGAGCACATTTAAATATGCATACTACCAGTAGAGCATGCTTTAGTGTTTGTAGCTTTGACATATGATTTAAGGTCGATGTCTGTACAACAAATGCAGTTTTTTATTAACATTATTTTGAAATGCTGAATAGAAAAAAACCTATACTAACAAATAATGTTGTAGTTAGAGGCTTTACTTCCCGTGCGTTACCACAGTTTTTTTGTGTGACTTGAATGAACAACTTAAGTTGTGTGAGTGGCAGGTCACTTATGGTGCTTTGTAAACCTGAAGGTGCTCCACAGAGTGTTGAGCCTTCCTCCTCACTCATTCTCCAGGTCATTGTGCTGCTGCCATCCCCAGAATAAAAGATTACATTTTGTATTCAGCAAACCTGTCTCCAGTCAGACTGCATTGAAAAGAAGTGTCGGTAACAAAAAGAAACAAACGTCGACTAGTCTAACGTCTCTTTGATTTTAAAGCTACGTTTGTTTTGTTTTTGGGTTTCGGCAGTGCGTACCAGCCAACTTGCACACATCTTGCAGATTCGATCTCTCCCAGAGAGATTATTGACTTGACTGCAAATTGGTTGGCGTCTCCAAGAGCATGATGGAGGGTTGCAAAATCTATTTCCTCCATGATAAGGCTGGTAATAGTTGGGACCAGCACGAGATTCATTGTCCTATATTGATCAAACAATTGCTCCCATCTTTTTGCCTGGTTTCATAAGTCCACTCACAGCATTGTTATCTTAAAAGCTGTTCAGAAATACATTTTTTGCAATCTTCCTTCTCATCTGCAGAGTTTTCTTGAATCATTTCACAAAGCCTCATGATACAGAGATCCACTGTGTTTCCTTTGGTTAGATACGAATGCTTTTTGAAAGGTTGCATGGCTGTGTTAATCGCCAAGAGCTTGCATGATAGTGGTTGTATAATATCTGACAGCTCAGGAAGAATAATAGGTAAACAAAAGGGGGGAGAAATATCGAGTGCTGTAGTGGTCTTGTATCCTCCTCTATGCTTGAGGGAACTGCGCACTAATTCGAAGCACTGGTGAAGCACGACTGTTGCAGAGTCTAACTTTTTCTCTCCATGTTGTTTTAGTATAGACCTCTTTTCCGAAGTGTATCAGAGTGCTTGGTCTTTCAATTTGTGAGAATGAATTCATTGATTTCATGGTCAGATTTTGTCATGCCGTCCCTCAAAACCATGTCCTCGTACTCAATTAGCACTTGCTTGCGCATGAATTTGCTCTGCTCAAAATGTATGCTTGCACTCAGATATTTTGTTGCTTGCACAGATTTCTTGCACTCAGGCTTCAGCCCTTCTCCTCACACTCAGGCTGTTTCTGTTTGTTTGTGACACGTCAAATTTCTTTGTGCAATAGCCCAGTCAGAATTCCCCAACCTATAGAATGCACGTGTAGTTTTGACCAATGAAATGCTCCCTACCTTGTTGTGGGTGCGTTCACTGGGCGGTTGCTCTTTAACCGGGTATATCCACCTCCGCCCTCCAAGGCTTTATTATTTGTACTTCCCCCATGCTTTCATTACAACTTATATCTTTTGTTCATCATTATCTTCAAAAGTGTTCACCCTTATTCGCTACCATCAATGATCGCCAAGATTTTTCTTTTCCTTTCTCGTGTTAGGCCTGACCTAACTCTCAGATTCTCCTCTCGAGTCTGCCAGTCACAAGCAGCGGTCTGTCACAGTTGACCCTTTAGCCAGCCCAACACTGGGGACACATTGGACTCAACAGATTCAGCCGACATTCAAAATCCTCAGTGGTTTTTAAACTGAGGGACAAGAAGCATATTAGCCTGTATTTTTTCAAATGGAGCTCTGGAAGTGATGTGCATCCCTGTGTATCGTCTGCTGTTATGTAAACCTGCATGCTGTAGAGAGTCTTTCAATGCAGTGCAGGGTACCGTTTATCTAGGGCATTGCTGGTTTGTGCCCCCTCACTGAAATGCGTCAAAGGGGCTGTGACAGTGAGCTTGATAGTTAGTTTTTTTTTTTCTCTCTGTCTCAGACCTTCTTATGAACACAGTGGACAAAAGATAAATTAGCTCAGGAAATTCATGGTGGTGCAGGGACAAAACACTCACCTACCACTGCAGAGACTCTAAACACAACTGGTTATGTTGGTGGGTGGGGAGCCAGAGAGAGATAATGTCCTCGCTGCTGCACTTGCGGCTCCTATGGGCTAGTTGGTTGTGCCTGCTTTGAGCAAATCTGGAGGATATTATTGACCTTTAAATGTGTTACACCATGTGTCATGGAGGAAGCATGTTGCTGTCAACACTGTCCTCAGGGACACTGTGGAGCATTGACAAGGACCACGGAATGTAGGCGATTCAATTGACATTTCCACATTGGGGAAAAAGAACAAGGAGACAAGTCTTTTTTTTTTTACTGATAAATAGAAGTGATCATCATCAGCTGTTGCTGTTGACAGTTATTACCAGTGTTGACGGAAGTATTCAGATCGTTCACTTGAGTAAAAGTACCAATGCCACATTATAATATAACTTCATTACAAGTCAAATTCCTTCATTCAAAATCCTGCTTCAAGGAGCAATATACTACTACTAAAATATACAACATTCAGAGCATTAATATAGTAGCAAACAACTACCCACCTGAACAGAGAATAAAGTCACTCTCCCTCTGTGTGTGTTAGCCGAGCTTCTTCTTGCTTTGTTGACATTGTCGGGTTGGCTGCGAGTGTTTTTAGTGCATATTAGTTGTGAGGGGTTGTGCCCCACTGGCTAGCTCACGACCGCCACTGTGCACTGCTCTCATATGATGGTTACAGCTTTTAACGCCGTCAGTTGCTTCCACCCCCTGATTCGCCCTCGGGTTAACACTGTTCTCTGTCTGCATTCTTGCCGTAGTTTGTACTGCTTGTGCCGTTAGCACCATTAACACAGTTGCCTCCGAGCCGCCGGCTCAGGCATCGCCATGCTAGGAGTCATTGAGAGGCGTTCGAAAAGCTCCCAATAATCGTATTTTGCACCTTTAAATGCCCGATGAGAAGGATTTTCACCCCCCCAAAAAAACTATGTAAAGACTGGTACAAAAATAATTACTCTCAATCATCACTTATGAGCCATTAGATGTGTGTGACGCTGTATTTGCATCTGCACAGAACCTTGTCTCACGCCTGTATTTTCCCGAGGTGGGAATCTTAATTTGCCTCACGTTCAATTTGATCACGATTCACCTGTCAGTTTGAATGCACAATCATTCTCGATGCGTCTCAATGTATTGCATCCTACATTTTATATTCACATCAACGTTGTAGGATGAGACTCTTTGAACCTGCTGCAAATAACTTCTTTCCTGTTTTGCACTTTCCAGACAGAGCTGTTGTTTATAAAACAAAATTGAATAGGTTGCAAAACAAGGAACTGTGGAAATCTGACTGTTTGTATGTGAAAAAGGGGAATAACTTCTCAACTTGGCTCTATCTCAGCTGGCAAGCTTGCTGTCCGACACCACGTTGGCCGGGTTTCCCCGGTGCTATGAGAAATGAATGGACTTATGGGGACTAGCTGATTGTGCTGCTGTCTGTCTGAAAGCACAGTGAAACTGCGTAGTGCTATTATCGAGTAATTTATACATGCATTGAAATGGACATTTTCTCCTTATCTAGTTCTCTGCATGCGGCTGAAAAGTTTAAGAATCTTTTTACAAACGTTCTTTTCATTTATGCAGCCTCACCATTTTCATGTTATGAAAATGAGGAAATGAATCCAAATTGGAAAGTTAAGCTGCAATAGAAGTTAAACCAACTGTGCATTATGTGCTGGTGCACATTATTAAACTGCTTGTGCTGCCAGCTAAGCTGCCACTCCCTTTTTTTTCATTTCAACCATAATGTTGGAGCATTTAGGGGATGCAAAACGGAGCCCCTGATTTATAAACATGTGCATTGTAGAGTTTGTACAACTGCTAGTGAATGACAAATTCAAAATGAAGTTCAATATGACTTGTTTTTTAATAGCTGCTGTTGTTCCTTATAGACTCAGGCAGCAACACCCACAAATCAGGCAGTTATGACACATAACACGGAGCGTATTCTGGCTGGGGTTATTTCTCCTCTAACTGTGCAAAAGCTAAAATCCTGTACAGATATGTCAGTATTTATTTAATGACAATATTGGATCACATTAAACCCTGCCAGCGCCAGCGGTCCTGGTCCAAATGATGCAATGTTTTTAAATTGGGTGCAGCTTATAATCAAGTGATGCTGTTTGGAGGCGCAGTGTTCTTTTAAAGGGGAAATGCTTTCAAATCGCTCCCAAAGACAAGACTGGTCTGACCAACTGGAGAGCAACGATTAATCAGTTAGTTGGACTAAAGGAGGGAAATGTAACTGAATCGGCGGTGAATGAAAAATTGTTCACACCTGTGACCCATTTGAAACATGTTAAATCGTATAAAGTTCTATTTATAAGACACTTATTAGGACATTTTTGGTACATTTAACATTTTAGAGCAGATGTCAGTCAAAGTGCTTCACACAGAGACATCAGGAAATGTAAACACCAACGTCAACAATTAGTCGGGTCATTCTTTGACTGGCTGACTGACGAGACAAAATATTGAGTTTGACGCGCAGAATAACTGATAATCAACAACATAATGAGAACCCGCAGTGACTTTGTTCTCCTGACATATCTGCAGTTTGGGACATAATGCAGTTTCCTGAATGCTGTTGTGACTATTGCATATTTTCTAACACCCAATGAGTACTTCTGGACGATGCCATCGATGCCTCTAGTCCTTTGACAGATTGCAAATGCTAATTTTACTAAATGTGCAGTGAAGACAGTCAATTAGTCAAAACTGTCACAAAATCAGGAACCCGGAAAAACAAAGTAATGTTCCCTTCTCATGTTATAAAAGGGTTGCCAGATAATTTCACTGATGCTACTGAATATTGTGGAGAATTATGTTGTTTATCTGTCCAGAAATAGCACAGTAAGTCTGCAAACTGAAACTATGGCTCTGTCAGCGATTAGTCAGATTTCAGACGAGCCTGCCCTTAGCCCTAAGAACACAGGCGTTGCATTATTGAAGTCTGAATGTGGGACATTTAGTCTCTGGATGAGGTCACACTTTGAAACACCAGCGAGGTTGAAGGACCCTCCTCATCCTTACGTCCCGTCATGTGCCCGCTCAATATTTAATCAGGGATTTTTTTATACTCTTTTCATCCTTTGGCCCAGGTGAGTCACACAAGATGGATTCAGAAATATCACGCTGCTCACAGTGTGCACACTGTGAAACTACTCTTTCACTTATGGCTTTGAAAATGTGATGTCGGTGCTACAGATATCTTTGACCGAATGCGTGTCTTTCTTAAGTTTCAACATTTTGAGCCAGACAGCATTTCGCCTGCACTTTCTGATTTATGATTCACAATGGAAATCAACCCAGAGTTAAGGATCAATGTTGTTCAGCACTCCTGTGCTCACAGCAACCGTTGGCTCTGACAAGCGGCAGATGGGTTGCTATACAGTGATTTACTGCTGCGTAGCCAGGGGTGCAGTACTTTTTGTGAGCCTGAATAATTGATAGAATACTGTCAGTTGGCTGTGTAGGATTTCACATATTTTTAATTGAGTGGAAAGATTCGGCGTGTTATGTGTTTCTTCAAGGCTTTCTGGTTTTTAATTGTTAGGTCATTAACTTGCATCTGTTAGGATGCAGTAAGAGGTAGAAATTATGCTTATTTTTACGGTGAAACCTGATTTAATGCAATGCAGTAATCCCACGGCTACCTGTAAACCTGGGATTGTTTAGCAGTAATAAAAGGGATAGACAAATACAAGATTTGACTTGTTTGAAGTGAACTGGGTGACAGCTCTTGCTTCTGCAGTATGCAGAATAATCATAATACACCCACATCAAGATCACCACACCCAGCCTGATGTAACTGACCTTTACTACTACCACCGTGACTCAACTGACTAATTCATGTCAAACAAAATCAAGCATTTTTTTCAACAGTTATTTAAAAATGAATTGAACACAGGAAAACAGCAAGTCCACAGCCCACTGCATGATTTGAAATCCAACTTGTTGGGAAAGAAGGAAAGAAAATAGGCTGTAGACTCTTGATTCATTGTTTCCTCATGAACAAAATGTTCTCTCTTTATGAGACACTGTTTGGGTGTTCACATTTTCTTCAGCAGTAATACGTTTTAATCACTTGCACCTGGTGATACACTCGGCGGTGCTATAATTAGTTCCTTACCTGTTAACGAGCTTCCCTGTGCTTCTAACCTCATGTAATATGGCCTGTTACATGTATGGAGTTATACAGAGGGACTGTTTAAAAGGTCAACTGTTTTTTTATCGAGATTTGTGTTGGTGTTGATTCCGTTGACCCTTGCAATAATGATCCTTTAATTGTCCTATTCTGTTAACTGCTCATGTTACACTGAATGGTATATAGAAAAAAAGGACATTTTGGGAAACAGTTGTTGATCACAATAATCAAATCTCACTTTCAGCATCACAATAAATTGCATTTAGCATTTTGACCAGGAGAGAATAAACCAGTAAATACAAGTGACACAATACTTTGACGGCATAAACTTGTTATGACATTTGTGGGCTGTTTTGAAAATGAACTTAAGTGTCATCTTAGGAATTCATAGCAGGTAGCTGTTTCCAAACTGATAAGTGCACAATTATCGTTGTGTTTCTAACAGGCATCGATCGGTCTTGTCTTCTCTTTCCCTCCTGCCATTGATTGTTGATGCCGCTCTGTGATTACGAGGCTTCGTGAGGGCAGGTGATAATACACTACTGTCTGGCTGCAGGCACGTCCCCACGTCGTCTTGTCTGTTATTAAAGTCAACAATATCTTGTGTTTTCTTTCAGGGATTTATTCAGAAATATTATTTCATTCATAAATAAATGCAAGTACAAGTTGCTATTCGTGAATATTCATTTGCTATTGTGCAGCTGATCACTTGAGATATTTTTGGAGTAGAAGCACTGAGCAACACTACACTTGAGTTGATTGCTAACCACTGTAGACATCCATGCAATTCAGCGTGCACATATAAAAAGGAAAATAGATATTTAGCAATACACATTTTCTGACAATTTAAATTGTATATCTAATGACTAGATGAAGCTGGCGTGATTAAGACGTGCTTGTCGCTAGGAGGCACTTTTGCTAATAGCATGTAATATTAGACTACATTGGCAGTTCTTATTTGAATTTCAATCGGAGATGGATGAGTTAACGTATTTAGTCTACCTTTCTCTCCTCTTCCCTGTGCTGGTATGTTTCAAAGGTCAGCTCTAATTTAGTTTCTAATGAGCGCTTAATTGAAAACGACTCTCTGTCTACTTTACAGATGATCTCAGTTAAATATTGCAATGCTCTTAGATCAAATCTTTCCACAACAGTTTTTCCATTTTCTTTAATATTTGACCGATTTTTTTGCAGTTAACTTACTTTATTAGATGGTTGAAATGTTCTGTCTCCCTGTTATTCCATATATAAATAAATAAAGTGTCTATTTCTTTGTTATAACGTTGCAGTAAGACTGATTTGAGTACAACATCATCATGCAGCAACGAGAGTTTTTATGTGGTGCAAGGAGATCATCATGAGCGGTTAGCTGTCACACCTAATCTGTGTTTGACTAATGGCGCAGTGGTTTCCAAAATTTGGGCCTGCCTTGTAATAGAGTTGACTGACGATGTGAAGGTGAACGGTCCCCATGAGCAGACACTCTGTTTGCCACTTGCGGCTTGTCTATCATTTGTCCTACATTACCTTTGACCGCATTACAAGGAGCGAGAAAGAATATCCACCCTCCTCTGACAGGTTTATCACGTCTATAGTTTCATAACAAGACTGCAATCTTCTCATTCCTCCAAATTATAAAATCCAATCAGAACATGAAGGACGTATCATATAAAAGATGAATTGTGTTGGTTTGGAACAGAAATGTAGCTCTCACAAAACAGTATGAGAACTATCGATAGACCTTAATAGGTATTATGGTTTATTATTTTAGAGGTCCTGTCCTAAAGAAACTGCAGCTTGCAGAGCACACCATGAAAACCTATTTGACATTTATAAGAGTTTGTTGGTCCCCTGGGGAGTTTGTTGTTTTTCTAGAGCCACACGACTCTCAGGTAGCACATATAATTCAGAGACATTGAGGTCTGGGGGCGCTTGAGTATTGCTCCCCTTGTCTTTGCACAGATTGTCCTCTTCCGTAATTGTCAACCAACTATTCCCATTACGATAATAATCTGTTAACTCAATCAATGCATTGCACAATTAGATCTGTCAATCGTTTAGGTGTGTGCAATGTTAATGGTCAAAAGCAGGAAGTGAATTGATCAATTTCATTATTTCCTCAATATAATTTAATCCTCTCCCTGTCTAGTGTGGTTTGTAGTGTTATGTTTCATTCACCGGGCAGGCAAGTAGGGAAGCAATTAATTTGGAATTGTGTGCCGGTTCGTCCCAGCTGTTGACCATTTCTCTGGGACTGGATGATGTATTGCCTTATTGCTGCACATAAACACAGGTCTCTCCGTGGAGCAGGTAGCCGGAGGGAAGTAGGATTTATGGACAGTAGCTTTGTGAAAAATAGCACTTGGTTCGAATAAGTGATGTAAGATTATCGTTTCGGAAATGATGTTAAGACTGGAGGAACAAAAAAAACGGGGCAAAAGCTAAACTCTTTCTTGTTGGTGTTTACACTGTGTCATGAGGCTGATGGAGCAATCGCTTTCTAACTGCTCCCAGGCAGAACATTGAAATTGATTTGATGCAGCCATTTTAAACTCAGCTGATAGATCTGTGGCCCCAACACAATTGTTTTTAACCTGTCCTCCTAAAGTGAAGACGATCTCTGCTGGGCTTAATGCGACATAGTACGGAATCATCACGGTTTGATCTCAGCTAAAGGGTGTTGGCTCACAGTCCTTTGTCTGCCCTCACTATGTGTGTACTGTGGGTGCTCGGCAGAGCGCTAAACACTGGACACTTTCACTGGAACGCGCACTCAATAAAGTGCAGATCTGTGCCAGGTGTGTCTGCAACAACCACTGCTGTATTGTGTGATTAAATGAATGAATAAATGAATCAATACAATTGACTAACCCCCTGTCTAGACACCAATGGGCTGTAAGAACTCATAAAATACACTTAATACAAACTCATAAGCAAGCGGAGATGTACGCTGGAAATCGGCTGAAAGTCTCGTATAAGACGTCATGCAATCTTGCCAAAAACAATATTAAGCTCACCAAGCTGTCTGCCCGCTGAGCCAGCCACTGAGTTGCGGTGAGGTACAGCAGTGCTTGAACTGGTAGTTCAGTTAGCTGTTAGCGGTTAGCCAAACACACCGGCCAAAACAATAAAAGTGAGCCACAGAGCAGCAGCCAAGAGGAACTCAGCAGTGTGTGTGCTGGTAGTTCCGTTTGCTGTTTGCCAAACACTGTGCAAACTGTTTTCTCCCACTGTGGGTGCAGAGGAGTGGATGAGGGGGGGGTATGCACTCAGCAGTAGTGAGGAGTCAGCAATCAGTTAATGGCAGTATAAAACAGGCAGTAAAAAGTGTTTTGAGGAAGTGTGAGTTACCGCATCTACGAGAGGTCCTTGAGCATACAGCCGCAACTGGCCACCCAGAAGATAATGCAATCTGTGGACAGACAACTCACACTCGCTCACTCGCAGACGCACGCACATGATCCTCCTGGCAGAGGTAATAATAATAAAGGTTGAGGACAGGACATGGCCTTTGAGGTTTTTACTGGAAGCAACTGTGAAACTGTGAAGACATTTATTGGACCAAATTCATTGATAGCGATTACAAATCAGTAAAGGATAGGATTCCATAAACAAGAGTTATGGTATATTGTGCTCTGTGTCAGGAAGAGACAAAGTATCACAGGGGAAAGATCAACATAAAGGAAGTACAACACAGTAATCAATCTTGTAAACATACACAAAGAGCAGTAAAAAGTATGAGTAAAATACACAGCAGTTATCCCAACAGTAATTCAACAGTCACTTAGGATGCTGTAGCATAGATGGTAGAGTAGCAAGCTTGGTTAGCAGCAAACTGATCATGCAAAACAAAATGCTACCAAATCTGAAATTAACAATCACAAAACAGCTGTAATAAAATGAGAACCTACAGATAATGCTCCAATAAGCGCATTTGTGGAGTAGATAAAAAATGCCTTTCAGTATTTACTTGGACACAGATCTGACAAAATGGTGAATGTAACGCTGTCAGTCCAGCTGCTGTGGAACTCTGCCAGTAGGGGTTGCTGCTAGCAACAGTAGAGGAAGCCATTTTTTATTCACTAACATTTTCTCCGGGGGCAACATAATGACAGCATGATGTTGGTGGGATTGGTGGGGCGCAACATGTCGGGGCTGGGGAGGGCAGAGGCTTCGCCCCGGGCTAAGTGACTCTTTTCATCTCTGACAAAGTCAGAAATCCTGCACATGTTTCTTATGAATATTATTTAATGTGTGCTATACTTTTAAATCCACAAGCACTAATGTTGACTTTCAGTTTCAAATTCAATTGAATCACTCTAAGGAGCAGTGTGTAGGATTTAGGGGGATCTATTGGCAGAAATGGAATACAATATTCGTTATTATGTCGTCATTAGTTTGTAACCACCTGGAACTAAGAATGGTTGTGTTTTAGTTAGCTAAGAATGAGCCCCTCATATCTACATAGGTAGCAGGTCCTCTTCCACGGAGTCGCACCGCCATGTTTCTACAGCAGCAACCAAACACTGGCTCTGGTGAGTGTCGATTGCTTTTTCACGTTACCCGAAGGCCACCGTAGTTCTCCGACACTCCGACACATATTGCAATATACGCTGGATGCTACTAAATCCTGCACACTGTTCCTTTAAACTTAGTAACTGTTTGATGGACAGCACAGTTTCTCTCTCTTGTTTCTGTACTGGCTGTATCAGAGCGTGAAGAAGCCAAAGTGTCATCAATTGCTTGTTTCTGCTGACTGTAAAAGACTCCCGCAGTCAGCAATCTGTCATGTACGCAGCCACCCATCACGCTCTTCACCTCTCACACTCTGGGAAACTGTATGGACAATAAACATAAAACCCACCTCGACTTATATTCAGACAAATGCTGCAATGTGCGCATTGATGAAACCTTTCACGCAGAAATCATTTGAATAACCTTTAAGTGCCCTATTTTCTCAATCAGCTTCTTTCTATGTGTGATGGGATTTATATCTTCTGCCATTCTTGCAATAGTTTTGGTTATTTCACATGAGAGAGTTCTGTCTTTCTCACTAGTTTGAAGTGGGCAGGGCTCAGATGGAAAACAAGCGGTGTCACATACTTTAGTGCACCATTAAAGATTCAGCAACATCAAACCGCATCCGCACAGTCCTGATGAATAAGTTATTAATACTAAATGATTACTAAATATGTTTTTGTTTTGTTTTTACTTTGATTGTAGCTTACTACGGTATGAATAGGTATTAGTATGGAGACGTAGTTAAAGGTCCAGTGTGTAGGATATGGCGTCTAGTGGTGAGGTTGCAGATTGCAACCAGTTAAAACCTCTCCCGTCTGCCAAACAGGGGAGTTAGCTTAGCAGTGAGGATTTTAAGTGAATGTACAGCTGAAGTCGCAGTTTATGCAGAAATAAATGCTGCAGCTCCTCAAGACCAACAGAGGTTTACTGTGTTTTGTTTTCCGAGCCCTGGAGACCAAAACAACGGAGTCCCCTCTGTGTTTTGTAAATGGATCATTCTAAGGTAACAAAAGCACAACGATTTATATTTTCAAGTGATCATACTCGTAAAAAAACCTCTGAAATTATATTCCATTTCTGCTAATAGCTCCCCTTAAATGGTACACACTGTTCCTTTAAGACTTAACACATACATAAAGCAAATCCCTGACCTACCTGTGCACTGAGATATGACGTTTGACCAAGCTTAAAGAAGAGCTGCTTTATAAAACTCCACGTAGGCGTCACAGCTTTTTATGACATTGAAATCACTCCTTCCGACTGTCAAACACTCTTAATGCAGGTGTCTCAGATCAAACTGGGTGTGCATACTTGCATTCGTCTATGTATTTGTGTATGTGCAAAAATGTGTGTAACCATAGGGCCATTTCTTTAATGTGTTCGCCTACCTTCTGGCTCAATGTTAAACCCCTGCATTGCAGCACTGCCAGTGGGATTTCAGCAGGCACGACCCTTTTTTCTTTTTTTTTCTTCCTCTAACCCTCCATCCTCACAAGAGAGAGATTAAATTTGGGCCAGATCTCCTCCTGCGTAGAAAGCTCCTCGCTCACACATGCCAGTCTTCCAGCGTTCATACGCTACGCTCCAGAGAGCGCAGGGCAGCTGAGAGCCCCCAAAAGTCTCCTGTAGTCTCCCTTTGCCCCACATGAGTCCCCTCCCTCCCCTCTCTGTGTGGGAGAAGCAGTCATGGAGAGCCACGTGTCTTAGAGACAGACACAGACAGAGAGAACAAGAGGCTGAGAGAGAGAGAGACAGAGAGAGAGAGAGAGAGAGAGAGAGAGAGAGAGAGAGAGAGAGAGAGAAAACATGGGATCCGTGGGGGCTCTGCAATTTAAGTGCTGTCTGAGAAGCTGCACAGTAATCTCGTTTAGAATGGAAAGGCTCTGTAGTTTGGTGCTGAGTGACTTTTCCAGTTGTTTGGACTACATTGCCCTCTTCATCAAACAGGGACCAATTGGGGATAAAAGGGAACATAAATCAGAGAATGTTCTTTCTCTTGGACAGCAGTGTGACTTTAGTGGGAATATTAGAAGAAAGCTTTGTTTCAAGTCTCTTGGGCTTGGTTTAGTCAGTGAGGCACACTTACAGCTGTGGACAGAGTCAATAAAGACAACAGCCAGGGAGTCATTTTCACAAGAGTGCTGAAAAATAAAAGCTTGGACTGTTGAGAAAATGAAAAATATTTGGGGTTTCGTGGCAAAAACTTTAATAACAATGGTTTCAGAAGACAAGGTACTTTAAAACAACAATCATTATTGAAATGTATGTGATGGCCAATGAGAACATTGTATAACTGTACTAGTTTGCCATCAAATCTTAATTATTTCTTTATAACATTATATATTTATTACAAAATAAACAGCAATCAGTGTCAATGTATTTAGGTTTAGTTTTACGCTCTTTGTTTTGATCAGTTTTGATTGACAGTGATCAAACATTCCCACCAACTGTCATCCGATTTTGATCCAGATGTTGCTGAATCCTGATTGGTTCACGGAAGTACGGAACATAAGCCTGTTTCCAACTGAGCCACGCCCACTTCAGACCAGTAGAAAGAGAAATACAGAAATCTCTCATGTGAAATGACCAAAATTGTTCTAACTTTTTTTATGAAATATTGTTGTCGTAAACTAAAGGATGAACACATTTTTATATGTAGGATGAATAATTCTTCAGGGCCTTTAAGGGCCATTTAGAGATTATTATTTAATTTACCGTCCATCACAATATTGCAGATTTACAAAATTATTTTGTTTAGAATTTGCCAAAAAATTTGTAAAATATCTATAGAGATTATTTCAGTATAACCTAAACTGCTGTAGCGTGATTAAGTTATTTAGACCTGTTAGATCTACTGTAGTCGTTCAACATTCCTCCTCAACGTGCAGGAATTATTTCATCTGGTGACAATACATCCTGACATTGAATGATTTGGCTTCTAAATGTTCATTTTGTTAAGAACATGGTTCACACACGTGGACTTGTGATGAAAACCAAAGTAAAGAGTCTTCATTAAATCCCCTTTCCTTTTCCCCCTGCGTAGTTCGGTCCCTTGGGGACATAAATAGGTGTGTGGAAGATCTAATTATGTTCACCAAGAGGCAATTCCCTTTACGTGATTGTATCTCAGAATCTGCTCGTCAGGGCCTGTCGCCGTTGTCAGCTAGCCAAATTATGGTCTTTCAAGATTTTTTTTTCTTCCTTTTTTTGAGTGAGATTTGACCTTAAATGTGTCTTTACAGGATAACATTTATTTCTGCTCTGACCTTATGTTATTAAATAAATCTATAACAGGCAAGAACCTTTATGTTTCTGATCCGGTTCAAATGAGTGGTTTGTTTTCATTTTTTAAATTTTGAATTCAGTCCTTGTCAGTTGACCTTTCTGTTTGAGATAAAATGCCACTTGTGTTCTTGGAGTACTGCAGTGTGAAGCACTGCTTTTCTCCTCCCTGTCACTGTGGTGCCTCAGCTAACTGCAAACAACTCACTTTGACAGTTTCATAGTGTTTTCATGAGGACTGCAGGTATTTTACTGTGCAGAAACCTAAAGAGTCCCCAGTCTATATTCTCCTCCATGCACCAGGAAATTACCCTTCAGTGCAATATTTTTCATCAGCCGTCTCGTTGTCGAGAAGTGCTTTAGAATTTAGAGACGCGTTTTAGAATTAAAAGGTCACCGGCGTGAGGTATAGAAAACGATTTCTTTCATCATAGATTTCATGGCATCAGTGATGCCTAGTGATGGATTGGTCTCTATGGTTCTACTCAATTAAATGTTTCAATGTCAAAATGAACTGTTTTAAGTATGTTTAGCAAAAATTAAATCTAAATATAACACGTTCAATTCACAGAAGAAATGCCGGCGATGGCGGAGTTGTGTGAAATGTTTTCCTTCACTGAAGTGCACAAATTGAAGTTGGTTATCTCTCCCCGTGGATGTGTTTTATGATACAATTACAATAAAGCAATTAAGTCCAGTGAATCATGAAATTGATTGTTTTGCCAAAAAAGGAGAAGGAAATTGGGCCACAAATAGAATATCCTCAAAGGTCTGCATAAAAGCACGGACAGAATTCGACTGATAATACAAGTTCTTTAATTCTCTCGTCAGCACATTGTGATTTGCAAACGAATGAAAGGGCACAGTAGAAAGTCCCTGGTCATGGTGTGCTGCTCAGAAAGTGACTCAGAGCCGGTTGTCGTACCTTTAGGGAATAGTGTGGCATTTAAAGAAGAAGAAAAATGCTAATTCGCTTTCTTGCTCATCGTTACAAGATTGAAACCGTTCTCATATCTGTATGGTTACTATGAAGCAGGAGAGGGTTAGCTTAGCTTAGCAGAAACGCTTGGAGCAGGTGGGGAAAGCCTATACTAGCACCTATAAAGCTCACTAATTAACACGTTGTATCTCCTTGCTCCCTGGTAACCCCCTGACTCTATGAGTCCACTTAGGTTTTTGTACAGGTTAAAGAACCGTGATATACCGTGTGCATATCCCCCGTTTCCTGTCTTTATGCCAAACTAAGCCAACCACCAGAGTTGTCTGACTTGGTTCAGTAAGTAGTTGTTTAAGTAATCAATTATGCAAAATTTGTCAATTGAATATTGAATCCAACATCTTGCCATGCGAGGAAATAAGCAAATCTTTATTCACTAAATATGATTTTGTTCTCCTGAAATTCTTTAAACCACAAAGATTATGAAATGTGTGTAGCTTTGATGCTGTTCAGCATTTGTCCAACACAGTCATTAATGTGGTGGTGTTCATTTGTCAATAAAAAACCTCACATGCTACAATAGAATATCTATAAATGGCTGATTCATTTAGTTAATCTAACCCCTCATGTTTTAGGAATCTATTGTGTGAACTCAAAGCTATTGTAACTATTGTAAGAAAGCAGTTTTACAGCACATTGGTTCACAGCCAGTTTTCAGAGAGTAATTAGATTGATACTACGGCTATGCCCATAATTCTATTTAATAACTGGTGAGGCGTAATGTGCAACGGGTAGCTTTCAGTCATAATTCATTCGTCCTGCACCTTTGTGGGTCAAAACGTTCGGCTATTTATCAGCTTGTTTATGTGACAGGGAGACACATATCAATATTCTTCTCTTGGATAAAAAACTATCTTTGCTGTAATAACATTCTGTAGTGTGCAAATTGAAAGTTAAATTTTCCATGGTTTTATTCAAGGCTGCTAATCACACTTGGTGTTCATGGACTATGATGTACTGCCATGGCTTATCTTTTAAAAGATACACACACCAGTTTAACTGCTTTACATAATCAGAGAGGTTTGACCTTTTTGCCAAATTTCTCCAAGAAATAGAACAAAGGTGTTTCTTTGCCTCCACTGAGTTCACGTTGTCTTTCTCTTTCAGAGTTTCTGATTGACAACATTCTCACTGTGATTACCTCCGGCCGCTTTTCAAGAAATCAAGATTTGGTTGTAAGTATTCCACCAGCGAAGATATTACGTGTGGCGCGAGTCGAGGCTCTGAGCCAAATGCTGTGACCTCTAATGTTGTGAGATGGAGAGGGAAGGAGGGAGGAGGAGATCCTCCACTCCATCAGAGCAGTCCGGTGTCATTGCTGTGACCGTCCTCTTTGAGAGGACACGGATCACTGCACATTGTTAGATGCCTCCATCCTCTGCAGCTCCCCACTCAGAAATATCACCCATTCCTCGTCCTTTGAGAAATCAGGCTTGCCTCTGTGTCCTCACTGTCCACAGAAGGCATGGCCCAGATGGCAGACCGTCTATGGCTGGATGCTTTTTAACTGTCCAGTAATATAACACTCTGATGAGCTGTGGGGTGAAGCACTAATTGACCTCAAAGGAAAATTCTGATGATTACCTATAATTGCTTTGTAGAAATGAATTCTTCCTGAAGAATGGACTTATTCATGCGTCAAAACAAATTATTTCAGAGTAGTATTTTTGAGGCTAAAAATGGAATCCAAAAATCAAAATATACATGTAAATAGACTTGTGTAATCACATGTTTTGGACTCCACTAGATGTCAGCAAGAAACGCTGCGTGTTGGGTTTTCCCCTCTCTCCCATCTGTTCTTAGAAAAGCTCTGCATGTGCCAGGGAGGAGGGAGCCCACTGCAGTGTGTAGTGAGCAGGAAAGGCGTGGCAAAGGATGAAGGTGCAGCCCACTGTGAACAAACATGATTTACTGTCGGAGTGGTTGGGTCTCCGGCATATACCATGCACACTCCAGCACTCAACTGATTAATCAGAGTCATTTCCATGAGTGATGGAAGCTCTAGAGCCTCAGAGGCTACAGGAAGCTAATAAACCCCAGCGGACAACAGCCACGCCTTGAAGGACTGTTGCTAGCAGCATATTTTATACCGACTCTCGTTACTACGGCCATCTGCCATTGTGTAGCCCTCACTGCCCTTTGTCAGTCTCTTCGTTGTTAACATTGATCTGCTCAACATCCACTGAATGAGAGTTCGAGCTCTGGGGATTGGTGGTGCACACTCAGTTGTTTGAATACGCAGTACCATTAGAGGTTGCAGTTTTGCGAGGCGGAAAAACCAAAAGAATGAGATGAAAGACACTCCATAGAGATCAGAGAGTCATGTGACAATGTACTGTAGAAACAACAATGAGGTACATTCGTTTTGTTTTTTTGTCAGACCAACAGTCCAAAACACAAAGAAATTCAGTTTGCTATAATGTAAGACAGTGGAAAGGAGCAAATTGTCACATTTTAGAAGCTGAAACCAGTAAACACTTACATTTATGTTGGAAGATGATATTTTTTGTTTCAGCTCTACACAAAACATCATTAAAATTACCTTTATTGTTGCTAACATAAATCAAGCACCTGGTGATGTTCTGAGTATTAATTTGTACAATCTATAAAACCACAGTTGTTACTGAAACAGATATAATCTCAAAATGTGCCATTAAATCCTGAATTGGCGCTTTCACCTGCAGTTCCCCTTCAATCTTCAGTTGCAATAACACACATTGTAGCGGTTTCTGAGCAGCGGTGTAGAGACACATTATAGAAACATGGCTCGAGCAGAGGGGCTTCCCTCTCACGATGCCAAATCTTAAATGGGCCAACGCAATGAAACACAAAGAATTTCATTTTTGCACCTCCTCCCATCTGCAGCACCACATCCTAACACAGAAGCAGATCTTAATCCCCGACTGCCAACCAGCCACAGCGTTCTACATTTACATGACGGCAGCATTCGCTAAAAAGATTTGGAGATCAGGGGAGCGGCTACGATGCTTCACTGCTTCAGGACTTCACTTGATAAAACGGAGCACTGGATGTGATCGTTTGTGCATGTGTGCTGTATATGGAATATCGTGACACATCTTGTCTTGTTTATTTTTAGTTTTTTTTGTTCTCATATCCCCTACATAGAAAAGAAGCATCGCAATCTTTGTCATCCTTCCTACTTCCCTATTTTCGTCTCTTCCTGTCGAGGTTCTGTGGAATGTCTCCACCGTCTCTGAAATAACATCACCGTGTTGAAACACAGCCATGTGCCTTTACTCATTGCTCAGAAAAAACACATGGCATTACATGTGATTTTGTAGAAAAGCCTGTCCCATAGCCATCGACTGATTGGCTTGACTGAAATACATGGCTGCTATAGTCCATGCAGCTAGTCTCCACAACACGCACTTATTAAATATGTATTCTGAGTTGCACTGTATCTCTCTGGAGACTTGGCCTGTTTAGTTCAAAGTAAGGTCTGATGGGGGGGGGTTCTTCTTTCCGTATTACTACTCAGTCAATTAAATTACTAGATTATTAGTGCATTTGGTGTCTGCTGTCGCAGCAATAGTCAGCAGTATAAAACTATGATGAGAGCATTCGTATTCGTCATCTGTCACTACAAATCACGATACTTCTGTGTTTCATGTCTCATGGGGCAGGTGCCAGTGTTGCTCACCATGGGTTTACCCGGCGTGCAATGAAACTTGGTTGGATCAATATCCTGTTCCCACTCAGACAGTGAATCAGACCTGCCTGGGTCTTGGGCCACTGGGCTGTAAGATATCTCTCACGTTGTGTAACAAAGCGTGCACAACGGAATGCAGGCTTGACGAGCTTTTATAGATTCAGTAGCGAGGCCTAAATGTCATACCACGTTGTTGATGAGGAGGGAATATAAACTATTGGGCTTTATTTAGTCCGAATCGCATTGGAAGGCTGCCATTTTACTTTCACCCTTCACAAAACAATATGGAGGTGGAGAGTAGCAGGAAGAGCTGAAGCAGCCGCCCTCCAGGTTTGGCTGTAGCTGCTGTGATCCCTAAAGGTGATATTCTGTATTTCTTCTTTTTGTCAACAAATCCCTTAAAAAGACCAAAAACAATGATGAACTGATCCTGATAACAGGTATTGTATGTGTAGCCAAAAGCCTGATTTAGCTTAGAAGGGCTCCATTGTTGTCCAAAAAGGATTTAAAGCACATCAATGAGCGTCACCGTTTTACTCGGTGACGTGTTCCTTCATTGCGATGAACGCGATCACTGTTGTTACTTACATACCAAAAACTACAATGCCCAGCTTTTTTTAGGAAATTATTTCACCTTTAAAAATCAAACTATATATTTAAAATTTACAACATTTAACGGTTTATGTCTTCCGTGGGAACAAATGAGCGTAGTGCCACAGACAGGGTGGGGAAGTATTGAAAGACGGACTGACACATTGTTGGTTTTGATGTTTTTATGGGATTTGTTTGAACAAAAGTCGACAAAATTCGCCAGCAGCCTACATCCAAATGTGAAGATGTGAAGATGTAAAAGGCTGTGCTTGTATCATTTTTCTTAATGTGAGTTTTACTGGAACAGCTTCACCTCCCTTATAATTACCAGATCACTTCTAATTCAAAAACCAGCAACCATGCATTGCTGCCTGGACTAAACACTGAGAAATGGTATGGCCACAGACAGGAAACAAATGACATTGTTCTCTCGTTCTCTCTCTCTCGCTCTCTCCGATTGTATGTTTTGAAATTACAAAAAGCCATCCCACTCCACCTTCCATTTTCTCAGATTGAGACTTTATTGATTTCTTGTTTAAGTGCTTATTGCTGGCCAGTAAGGAGGGTGATTCACTTAGGGGACGATGATAATTCTCGGTGACACGCAGTTATACCCGAAGGGCTCCAAACTGTCTGCTTCAGCGTTGGTGTTAAGCAAAAGAGTGCGTCACATCTTGTCGTTAAAAAAGTGGATTTACGCAGTCACATGCTCACTGTAAATGGGAAAAAAGCAGTGGGAGCTAAGGGAGCTGGGTGGCATTTCTGACGATACAAGGACTTATTTATTTTTTGAGGCTATTATCCCAGGAGCACACTCAAAATTCTCTTTACTGAGCTTCCGATGCTTATTTATAGCAGTGTGAGGTCAGCAAAAGGTTTTCATATCATGCCAAAGATTGCTTTGTAGGATTAAAATCTTCCTTGATGACAGTGGGAGTGGTGCAAGTGCAAAGCCATAATTCAGATAAATGGATAGAGATGGCAAGGGAGGAAGAGACTCAGCAGCAGACTATTGCTGCGGTAAACACAAGGCAAATGACGGGCTTCTTCTTCTTGTCTTTGTCTTGTTATCGAAACTAGGTCTCATCTACAGTATTTTCATTTTGTCCTTGTTTACTTATTTACATCCATTCTTTTTTTTCATGCAGCTGCAGCTCAGGAACATATCTGAGCCTTGTGGAGTCCCCGAGCAGCTGTGCTGCATGAACGAGGGACAGTAGAGCACATGGATGGTTTTGGATTGCCCTTATGCATTGGACCGGGGCACAGATTGCTGCATACAGCACCTTGTGAGCAGCATCACAAATCAGCCGGCAGAGTAGTGAGAGCTGGAGTGGTGGGAGAGATGGAAGATGGAGAGAAAGCGGGAGAGGGGAAAGGGGAGGGGAGGGGAGGGGGATCCTTTCAGTGACAGAGATAGAAAGAGTGGAGCGAGGGAGAGGAGGAGGGGATCGAGAGAAGCAGAGGTGGGGGTAGTCACCAAGAGAATGAGTGAGCGTGTGTGTGTACGTGTGTACGCATGTGTGTGTGTGTGTGTGTGTGTGTGGGAGAACAAGTAGTGCTGCAGTGGAAACAGTGCGAAGAGGACTGCAGTTTCTGGTGCTGATGGGAGAGCGGTCGAGGGACGTTATTAAGGCATTGTTACATTAACCCTAAGTGCCTCTTTGGTGAATGGGTTAGCCTCTTGTGGAGAACAGGATTTCGGGATTACGGTAGTGCTGGTAAGGGCGTATTTCAACTCTGTTGTCAGCATTGCTTGAACACTTCCTTTGAAGAATCTGGATTAGAGTTATAGGCATTTAAAGCTGGGGTGTGATGCTGTAGTTTTTACTGGCTGTCCCTGATTTAGCGTGTCCTTTTCAGGTGCTGTGTGCATGTTACTTCCTGGTGCATGTGGTCCAAACTTTATACAAAGCTAATCATAAGCCTTGTGAAGGGAATACTGAGCATTATCTGGGTCCGCATCTGCCCAGGTGTAAACCTTGTCTTCTACCATTTTGTGTGCAATCCGTTATGGTTCCACATTGGGCACTGTTTTTAGAAAAGAGGGAGGGATGTAGTGTAGCACTGGATCTATATTATTCTCATTGATCGTGCCTCATTTAGCCTGCCCAGCGGGTGTAGTACCTCTTTCCTCGAGAGTGTCCAGGAGGCTGCCCTGCTGACAGATGCTCCGCTTACTCGTGTAGCCACACCGGCATCTCTCGCAAACCCTCCCCGAACACACAGAAACAAACAACCGAAGCCAAAAAAATACCTCAGGTTAACTGTATTATATGCGCGATGTAACACAACGGATTCAAGGCACGGTGCTCTTTGAGAGTGAGAAGTCGGACATAAAAAGAGGCTGACAGTTGTGCTGAGGAGTATAGAGAGTAGAGGGTGGGGATTTTATAAAGTGCTGCAGGATGCTCTTTTTTTTCTGCTGTCTCTCATGGGACATATAGCACAGGCAGCACTGAGGTGACAGTACCAAGGACAAAACCTTTCTTGGGCTGCTATCCCTCTTCCTACCTAATGCTGACTCTTGCAGGCATCAGGCTCATCATTAGCACAACAGAGTTTTCATTAAATCAAAATTAAATCCTTTATAACAAACTGACTATTAGAGTGATTTTTGAAGTGTTATTGGGAGGTTTTTAGCTCTGTGTAAAGCACCGCAGTTTTAAAACAAATCCAAATATAACATAATTTTCACATTATGCTCAAAGAGAATTATGTATTCTCTGCTTTGCATCCTGAAGTAACATCTTGAAATCTTACCATCGATTCTCAGTGTCATCAGATACAGTCAGGGGCTTGTATTTGGAGTGGTCACATGATCACTCCGGTTTCAGGAGAGTAGTAAACAAACACACTGTGGATGTGTAGGATCATATGTAGATGCAGCTGGGTATATATGCTATACCTGCATACAATATCCAATATCCGGAGTGCAGGAGACTATTACATGCTGAGCATGATCTGAATCTCTTTTTTTTTTTTGTCAGGCACTAAAACATTCAGGCAGGCTCATTAAGTCCGTACCTCAGGCTGCCGCTCCCATTGGCTCTCACACTGAGAAATACTCTCATAGTCTCTCATACATAACCAGAAAAATGAGAGGATGCTTTGAAGTTCACCAATCTTATTTCTTTTTTTTCTTTTGGCCCCCCTCCAAGAAGGCAGCTGGTGCCCGATTGCTGAGAACAGCTCAAAGAAGAGGAGAAATAAAAGAGGCTTATTCTAACTGTGCAGCCTCCTACAGTGTCTTGCTTGAATGGGTGTGCCCTCTTGCACCCACATCACTTCCCCCCCCCCCCCCCAATTTCTGCTGCTTCATCGCGCTGAAATATTTCTTCATCCGCTTATATTCCAAGTATTCCTAGGCAGAAGTATGTTCAAAATGACAAAGCCACCCGTACTGGACTCTGAGAATGAGCCAGTGATTTTCTCGCTGACACATTAGCACAACTATCATTGGGATTGCTCAGCCGCTGTCAGCTTCTCACTCCAGGTGAGAGTTGTGCCTTCCTGGCCCCGGCCCCGGCCCATTTGATGGTGTGTTGCTGGCACACGATGGCAGAGAGCTTCAGTGTTAAACGGTCCGATGCTGTCACCAGTCATAGCATCCCGCTGCGCTGACGGGGCATTTTCACCAGTCTTTTATCTTCTGTGTGAGAAAAACATGCCGATTTTTTGTCGTGAGAAGTCTGGCAGCATTTGTTTACCCAACATCTAGGTTTCTTGGAGGAGAGGATTTGTGATGGTCAGAGAGAGAATACAGAGCAGAGTAACACACACACACACACACACACCCTGTAGAGAATGAGTGAAAACATTTTCAGTGTGTTTCATCTTACTGGAGATGTTTTGTGTAACGCCTACAATGTTACTGAAAATCCTTTGAATGCACGCTGAGGTTTTCTGCATGGAAAGTAGCTCATGTATTCAGTAGTTAGCTTAAAGTAATAGTTTGGCATTTTTGGAAATACACTAATTTGCTTTCTGGTGGAGAATTAGATCGATACCGCTCTCATGTCTGTACAACCAGCTAGGGTGACCAGACGTCCGGATTTAGGCCGGACAGTCCGGATTTTCAATGCCCTGTCTGGCGTCCGGCGCAGCATCAAGCCGGACGCGTATTTGTCCTCCTTTTTGGAGTTCCACTGGGCCTAAAGAGATAGAATATTTTGCTGGAACGCAGTCTAACAAATGATTGGTTAAAAGCGTTGTCAAATAAATATCTGATAGGCTTAGGTTAGGTTCTAGCCCTATATCATTGGTTAAAAACGTAAACAAGGCTCCGTGTGCTGGCTACGTCATATCTACGCACTGAGGCCGACTGACCTCAATCATCAGAAACCGACGTCGCTTCACGTGACGCTTCAGAGGAAAGGACGTCTCATGTCTGTTAAAACATATCTCCTCGCGTCTTCTCTCCTCTCCATTTGTGTCTGTACATGATCACTGAACAGAGTTGTTTTCTGGTCAGGGCCGTTTTCAGCGAACATTCCAATAAAAATGCACTTTAAATATTGATTAAAAAAAGATCGTATGTTTTCAGTTGATTTAATGGTATTAAACTACTACTTATATTAATAAAGACACAGTTATCATCACTGTCAGAGTGGAGATGTTTTCTCTGTAGTCTGTTACCTGTTAAACAAACTGCATTGAGTATTTTTATACGTGTGTGGTATTTATACACAGTGTGTGTATTTATACTGTGTTCTGTGTCCTGCTTATACGCGCAGCATCGTTTCTACCGGCGGAATGCATCTTATTTATTAATTATTTACGTCGGTATGTTTTTAAATTCTGATTGTGACGTCATTATAAAATAACCCACAATGATTATGGTTTCTCTTCATTACATGTTGTAAAAAGTGTTTCCTCTCTCCAGCTCTATGATTTTAATTACATAATACAAGTTATTTAGGGAAACAACAGATCAAATCTTTTTATAAATGAAGAAAGTTGTTTGAGGTCTTTTGTTGTTCAGACTACAATGAACATATTTTAACCAGATGGTGAATCAGAAAACAGATCTAATATATAACTTGAGTTTAATCTGTGATCGTCTTCACTGTGGTATGAAACTCCAGCGTCAGACCGCTCAGCTGCAGCGTCCAATCAAATAACAAATGAACAGTGAGGGGGGCGTGTCCAGCGTGCTCGTGGCTCCTCCGATTTGGGATGCACCCATAGAAGAAAACATACCAAAACGTCAGACGTCGTTCAACCCAGAATGGACCAAAGAACATGGTTTTAAAACATTCATTTATCTGTTTATTATTTATTATTTATGTGACCTGTGATTTAATTTGTACATTTTAAGTCCACAAATGTTATGCTTTGTGGCACTCAGCACAGTGGTCAGTTTTTGAACACCACAATGTATTGAATAAATACAAATACTGTGAACAAACACTTTTTGACTCTTTAAGACTATTTTTTCCTATTCTGTTACACATACATCATGTAGCAATCACACAAAGTTGTATTGTAGAGGGGAGCACGCCAGAGTCCTATGCAATTATTCACAGCTTCACTAAATACCGCAGAGTGTCCTCCTTTTTGGTGTTATGGATCTGGTCACCCTACAACCAGCAGCAGGTTAGCTTAGCTTAGCACAGATACTGGAAGCTGGGACCAGCAACTTCCTGGAGTCTCTGCTGGTTGCCTGGTAACTGCTCTTAGCCTATAGAAATAGTCCGGTACATAACCCCCTCGTAACATGGTGAATTGTCATTTTTACAAACAAATGATAGGTGGATTTTCCTTTACCTTTGGACAGAGCCAGGCTAGCTGTTTCCCCTCTGTTTTCAGTGTTTATGCTAAGCTAAGCTAACTGGGTTGCTGGTTGTAGCTTCATATTTAATGTATGGACATGAAAGTGATATACGTACGTCTTTCTCCAGCAGAAGGCGAAAAAGCGGATATCCCAAAATGTGAAACTGTTCCTTTAACTTCAAAAGAGATTTCACTGTCTACATATTTTCCTTTTTAAAACAAGAATGTCAGTATAGATGCGGCCTATCTGCAGTGCTGCAGAGGCCCTCTCCTCTTTCACAGTTTCTCGACACAGCCTTACATGCAGATTGGGTCACTACCTCTGTGACAGAGTGATTAATCAACCTATCAGGGGACAGGGAAAAGGGGTTGTGCTGAGGGGGTGAGGGAGGATGTATGGCAACTGGCTGTAAATGATCCCCGCAGCTTCTCGCTCAGCATTCAAACCCCGGCGCCTCCCACCTCCTTTTCAAGGATCCCTCCTGATAGTAGCTGAGTCACATTCAGCTGCAGGTGAGAATAAGCATTGTTTTATCGACACAAGCAGGTTTGTAAATGAGCCTCTCTGGACCGCCCTTTGGGTCAGCACTCAATGAGATATATGAGGGAGAGGCTTTTCTCTAATTCTCTTCAGTGAGATGATATGCAAGGCACCTTTTTGACATCCTTATCTCCATCGCTGCCCTCAGATCAGCAGTGGCACCGGCAGGATTTCCTGATGCACTTGCATTTTGTGTCGACATAAAGGTATAATTGCCATGTTGACATCTCTGATTGATATTCACGGTCTTCTCTTGTGGACGCTCATTTCGCATATGCTTGCATTCTGAGCATTTGTGCAGCCCTGAAGCAAAACACAAGGGCGTGATTTCTCTGTAAATGTCCTGTCCTCAATAGCTGCATAAGCAGTTCTGCTGACTGTGTTGCAGATCGGTTGCTGAGTCTGTTGCTTGCTGGCACAGAAAATACCAACATGTTTAGCCTAAAAATAAAACTAATTACAAAAAAATATAAATTTTCTCGGTTGAAAATCAGAAAGCAAGTTTTCACCAGTGAAATAAGCCTTAAAAAGGTAAGGTTTGTCAAAGCTAACAATGACAAAATGATAGGCTACCTCTTATAGTATTAGACTATATGTCCCTCATTAACTGATGGAACATAAACACCTTAAAAAGAGAGGCCGGATGTTGCTTAGCATTGAAGCTAGCAACTTGTTAGCTGAATTGAATGGCTTAATTACTGTTAAGTCACACTACAGCATCCGGACAGATGCTTGGCACGTTCCCACCGATGTTTTGTGGCAGGAGACTTGAAGGCTCTTGGTCAGGAGTTTTGTAATCTTCCTCTGGTGCATGTTGTGAACCGCGTGCTTTGTTTCTGAATTTGCCAGGGCTTCTGTCAGCCTCTTGGCTCTCTACCATGAAATGACAAAAGTGGGATATAGCTTTGCAGGCCACCTTGCAGGAATCTGTCCCTGCCACGCACTTGCCGTTTATTTGACTGTGCATGCCAGCTGAGATCTGTAGGGGACTGTATGCTGACATTATGTGCACAAGTGACGTATCAGAGATATCTTTATGCAGCGTGGCTCAATACAGCAATATAATACCACGGAATAAGCATGGAAAGATGCAACTGTCAGCAGCTGTAAAGACTGCAATGTTAATGTACTGATGCTGGAGAGTCAGTAGCACCTCTAAACTCAATAGTTAGATTCAAGCTGCGGTAAAGAATTCAGAGCTTTTAGAAAATGTTTTATCAGTAATGAGTTTAGTAAATGAACAGAAATGGCATTTGCTGCAAATCTATTATTATTATTATGAATTATTCTGCTTTTACAACTGATTACTCTTAGGTTCGGCTCAGGCCAAACTCCACACAGTTTCTCATCCTTCAGTGGTAAATAACAAGCAATGCAGCCATCAGTATCGCCCCTGTAATCCTATTAAAACTTGGCCAAAATGAGACCATTATGACTGTGGGAGCCCCAAGTCCATTTCAGGGGGGGTGAATTACCATAGAGTAGCAAGAGTTCAGGAACAAAGCTGCACATTATCTCTAATTGAAACAACTCCACCATCTCAGCTCGGCTTTCCGGCTACAGTAATGTTCTTTCTGATGGATCTAATAAAATACTATGCCCCCTGTTCTCTAAATGTTCCAGTACACGTTTTCAAGCTGAAATCGAGTCCAGACAGCTCAGAGGGGTCAGCGGTGACTCAGCGGTAGTCCAGCCAATATTCTCCTCCCGTTTCTTCCAGTGTGTTTATCATAAAATCGAGATGCGCGTGACAACAATTACCTTTTGAATTATAGCCTCGATATCTTCTAACTACAACTAAAAATAGCTCGGTGGGATTCAGATGAAAGAGTCACTCGGCGTATCAAATACAAAGTTAGAGCAAACACACACACACACACACACACACACACACAAACCCACACAAACACGCACACATGCAGCTTCTCTGAAAAAACCCCAATCTGCCCTGCTGTGAAAGACATACCGCTTTGCATAAAAGTTTAATTTGCCTAAATCCGAAAATATCAAATTAAGAGTCTCTTTAGTATTTAAAGACATTACTAACTTCTCGTATGTTTTTAAAATAACCCTACCCAGTTTACTATAATCACATTAGTGAGACTTGGAGGAAATGAAGCTAAACAGGATGCACAGCTACTACAGCTGGAGGCCAAGCACTCCACCCACCCACGCATAACCCGTAATGTCACAGATGGCAGGGGCCTCAGTGGGGGCTGAATGATTTCATCGGGGTCACATTATTCAGATTATTTTACATCTTTTGAGAACCCTGCTCGTGTGGCGGCCACCAAGGAGCCATTGCTGCTGTTGGATCCCTTTGTATGCTACAACCTTTTTACACTGACAAATATTCAATACTTAATTTGTCGCCCCACTGCTCCTGACTGTTGCCCCGAGCTGCAGGCACATGACCCCACGACCAGTTTCCTCTCCTTTTACAGAAGCCATTTTGAAAGTGTCTGCAGAGATGTTCGTAGCAATTTGATCTTACATTTGCTGCATTTGTAATGAAATCCACAAGGCTACACGTACGCGTATAGATTGGCCACTGGCAGACAGCTGTGTGTAATAGTATAGAGGCAAGTTGTAAGGGCCGGGGGGAAACAAAATGACTTCACCTTCTGGCTGCAGATTGTTAATTAATTGCCGTTCAGGGTACTTGTTGTCGTGTAATCAAACAGCTGCATGACTTTTGCTCACTCTCCTTGCGTTGTTTTGTGTTTGTATCTGACCTGGGTGCTAATAAACCCTCAATAAACACAACCCCCCCCCCCCCCCCACTCACATGGAGTTGTCTTATCTGCAGGCTGGGGTTTCCTGTCACTGCAGATGATGTCACACTGTGTGGTCAGTGGGTCATCACGCATGATGGCATCAGATAGGGAAGCAGCGTTTCTTAGTCTTGTGTTTGTATGTGAGAGGAGATGTAGTCATAATTAGAGTTTGACAGGTGGGAGGTAATTAAGTAAGAGCACTTAGCCTGCAGGCATATTCGAGTGTTTTTAAGTGACTCATATTTTTCTCTAATGATGATGAAGACAACATATGATATGATAATCCATTAATGTGCATGAGTATGATTAATATATCTCCCAATAATCTTATTTATCTCTCGTACTCTTATTTATTGCATAAAACATCAGCCCGTTAAATATACTGCAAGGTGTTGGGGATTAATACGACGACCACGAAACACAACGCCTGTGATTTGAGGCTGGCTCGAGTCCCTCGTGTCATCTCTCGACTGTCTGTAATAAATACCTGAACAAATACTTACAAATATGCTGCAAGACAAGATAAATCTTTTTAAAGCTGTGAGAACACGTTATGATATATTCCAAGAGGTAAAAGTCGTCCTCATTTATTAAACCTGTAACCACCAATCATATAGGAGAAGGTGCAAGTAGCGAGTAGAGAATTATTTGGCTGTTTTAAGAGGATGTCTTTAGTATCAGCAATAATACAGCACGTTTTTACGCTATGTGTGCTGTTAGAGCCATGTCAAAGACACATTTCTATTGCCTTGTGAAGGGTAGAGTATTTCTGATTGTGGTTATTTAAATGTATTCCTTGGGAACAGCAGCAACTTAAGTTATGGTTATTTCTACTACAAAAGCAAAACTGGTTGTAGACTGGTTGAAGATGGATGTGTTCTTAAAAGCAATCAGTTTAATTATTTTGAAATGAAATAAGCACACAACTGATTTTATCCTCAAAGTCTATAATTGAAGCTATCTGTCTTCACCTTCATGTCTCAGCTGATAGACTTTCAGAGACCCGGCAAACCTTTATGTGTCACAGTTCATTTCTCAGTAAAACTTAGTACGTGCGGTTGCTGCTACACACTTTGTTTGTTTGTGCGCCAAAGATAAAATTGCTTGATCCCCATCCAGCAGCGTGTGTAGCGATAAGGACCGGGTCTGCTCTGGGTCGAGTCGAGCCATTTTATTTCAACTAATTCTGATGACTCAAACGCTAACGGAATGAGATACACATTGGGCGATGGAGCTCACAGCTCCCACAGATTTCAGTAATTGAGTATTATATGAAATGCATATTGGATAAGGGGTCTATTTTTAACTTGTATTCATTACAGGGATTGTTTCTTCAGCATGAATTGCTTAAGGATCGCCCAACTCCACTCTCACACATTTACACCTGGAAGCTGCCCAGTACAACCACAGTCTGAGCGGGTCACCGTGCAGCTCCACTGGAGCAGATGAAGGTTAAGAGCCTTGCTCAAGAGCATCTTAGTGGTGTTAACGAGCGAGGGGCAAGCAGTGCTCTATTATTTCTTGTCCAATATTTAATCAGTTGGCTCAGGGATTGAACCACTGACCTCCTGCATTATCACTTAATACAAGCTTTATAAATGTGGGGAAACTATTGTATCTATCCTATATATCTAGTTATTTCTGAGTATGCATACTCAGTCCCTCTGATTTGAGTCTGTCGACTGGTCCACTGTTTTGGTCAACTATTTGATGGATTGTCCTGAAATGCGGTACAGACATTCGTGCTCCTCAGAGGATGAATCCTAATGACCACACCTCATTTTAAGATGCACAGATGGATGCAAATGCATTTGCTACTTAAGTTGTTACACAACGAGGGCATTGGGAAAGAAAATGACAACGGCGTCGGTCTGAAACTAGCAATGACAGTTGCGCTGCACCGTGTGACTCTTTGCGCCAGGTGTTAATTTGGGCCTTTAGTCTTTTTTCTGTTATATTTGAATTATCAAAACAGCTAGATTTGTTACTAAGCATTTTTGCCTCTGTTTAAATAGAGATTTCCGGACAGAGCTATTGACCTACTTGTTATTCAGTAGGTTAGGTTTGATTAATTATAAACCCTGTACATTTTGGCAGCCTCAGTAAGCAGATAATTCCTCCCAAAAAAGCCTAAAGAAGGTAAAAGTCTTCCCGTTTCAACAAAAAACGGTCTATATAGTTGATTTGTCTGGAGTGACCACTAACAGCAGACTGTGAAGCGGGACTAATGGCTGTCATAAAACAACAGTCTATGTCTGTGTCCTCTCTGTCCGTCCTCACTGTCACCCTCCGAGTGGAGGAGATAAAATGCTCTCGCAGATATCCATGAATGTTAATTGAATAGGTCTGGCATGGCCTGATGTGAGGGACAAACAGGGTGAAATTCACACAAACCTCAGATGTAAGTGGATGCTTTTAACACGTCGCAACAGCTACAGTGCTGTTTAGTAGAGACGAGAGACAGTGAGGGCTCTGATTGCTGTTTTTGTCGAGCAACACTCATTTTCAAATGTGTGATGGTTTAAAGTGATTTTTGAGTCTAAACAGCGTTTGTATAATAGTTCAGTTTCCATCCCACTATTTTATTACAAGATGTTGGTTGTTTGTAACATCAGTCCACATAATAGCAGCGCGAGCTATTTCAGAGACACATATTTTAAGATGTATAAGCTGCTACTGGCCCCTGAATAATATAAGCTCATCCTTGCCGCTGTCAGCCTCAATTTCAATAATTTATATGTGGCAATAAATAGAGGCAGAATCTCTGGCACCAACTTGGAGAATTGGCACTTACGAAATAGGAAATTCCTCTCTTTTTTGCCCGTATCAACATGACTTTAATAAAATCAGCAGCAGCTCTTGTTATGCTTGTCATCTTTCTCTGCTTTCCGAATGGAGGTCTCGCCCGATCACTCACCACTCCGTCGGCAGGCTGCTCTCAGCCGCACTTGTCACACTTTGATTTCTGGAAGCGATAAGAGCTCTGGATGAGCATTTGTTTGGCCCGTGGACACACCACCGGAGAGTGGCTTGTAGTTGTTAATTTTGTTTGTTCCTGCGGTTAAACGGCTTTCCTGGTCAGGCGCTGTTAGCTTGAGTACAGGGCGGCGTCCACTCCACACAAAACAAAGGTGCGGTAAATTGAGAATTGACAGTTATTCCTCATAAATACTGTCGGTAAATGATCTCACATCATTGTCCACTGACCCTCACAACACTGCAGTATGTTAGGAACACTGCAGAGAGGCAGGCTGAGGTGTAGACTGCTATGCTCAATCATGAAATAAATTCTTGTTTCACCTCCTCAATGGAAATGCATTGAATGTTTCAAGGTCGAAGAGTTTCATCAAAAAATGTTTTCCTAAAACTCTATCGCACTTGTTGGCACTTCCTGTATTGCCGTGTATTATGAGTTTGATATTGATATTTACGCGTAACACTTTATCATACTGTGGATATCATGTTCCAATGTATCAGATTACTTTACACTTTTCAGTGCGTTTGTATCCCTTTATAAATCACTACATTCAATGTCCCTGAGATTATATTATTTAAGAATTATACTTCTGCGTCATACTGCTGCAAAACAGCACCTTTTGGTTTGGAGCATTATGAGTTTCACATGGAACATAAAATGAATGTGTTTATTTTTGTGGTATGAAGGTGCAATTTGTCTTTGTAATTGGCTCTTGCATGTTATATTATATTATAGGGTGATGTGTGCCTATCAGAAGCTATTAGATTGTTTTTTTGGAAGCCATGTGCTTCCAACTTTCTTCGTTGTTTCTCTGTTTTTGACATGGATTTACAGTGCATGTAAGTTTGTGGACGGAGAGGCCATTGGCAAAGAAATGATTTGATCTGGATGCATTAAATAATACACAGTTTTGGTCTTACTGTAATCATTCATGTCTTAGTTTATTTTTAACGTATCCAACGGTCTCACTGAGCTTTCTGCTGTTGTTATTATTGCCTTGTTTCCGCTGCTTTGACTGTCAAAGCACTTTGTGAACTCTGTTTTTAAAGGTTCTATATAAATAAAGTTATTATGATGATTATTATTATTATCATTCAACTAGCAAGAACTAAATTATATCCATGGGGTGTATTTGAACTTGAAATGTAAATGATTTGAATGAAGTTTTGGGGTTTAACTCCATATCTTTGTTTTTTGTACTTTACACCTCACTACTTCAATGGACTGCATAATAAATTGAAGTTAGAGACTCATTCCTTTGGAAGACTCAAGCTTCTTTATATCTTGAATAATGTTTTTGCATATTTTAATTGATGCATCTGCGTGTGACCACAGCTTTGTGTGAATTGATTGTCCTTTTGTGACATTGTTTATTTGTAATTTGTTCTCAGGTCTATCTTATAATATAATTATAATAACAATCTCTCAATTACAACATGATTAATGTAAAAAAGGAGGGAAACATCCATTATTTCACCAGCATTTGTATCCATGGAACAGGAGACACATCAAGCCCAGCCAAACCAGTTTCAGTTTATTTGTCTGGCTGTGTTTGCTCTCGTGGCAGATGAACGTAAGAATTAATGGCTCAGGCGTGGACCTTTAGAAGATAAACTCTCTCGATACCATCAGCAGATACAGGAAATCTGTTATTCCAGTGTTCCCAAATCATATTTCATTACCTTTTTTGGAACATTTTTTTTCAAAGTGACTATCATTTATTTCCCATGCATACACACTTACTATCAGGATGGATTTGGGATTCATTGTTCAACCACTTTTTGGTCCTTTTTACTTATTTAGAGAATTTTTCATAAGACTGAGGGTGAAGTGGTTCTGCTTGGTGTTTAATTTAGATGTGTTATAACAGCTGTATTAACATGTAACTCACCAAACCTTAACCATCCATGAAGGCGCTTAAGTTAGAGAAACTAGAACAGGTCTCATTTTGGAAGTAGGCATTAAATAATTCCCTCTTTTGATTGTTGTCTGGTGCCTTAATTCAATATTATGAACTTCAGAACTTGTGTGTTATCATGTTTTTTCTTCATGAATTATTTTGTCTCCAAAATAAGTATCAACCGACTTGAATCCTGTGTGTGATTTTTCTTTTTCAAATGGTTCCAAAAATGTGAAAATTGTCTGAATCATTCAACCCTTCACTGGCCAACCGTCAATATCAGCATGTGCATTTTGACACACAAGTGGAAAATAGTGATAGTTGGATGCTCTGGCCTCTCTTAATTAATGACTGTTTTCATGCTGTTTCTCCAGGGACTGTGTGTGCAGCCTAAATGTCGAAGTGGAACTTGTTTAGGAATCAGACAACGCCCATGGTCGCTGCTAACCCAACGGGGGCCAGTGCCTTGACTGTGACTCCAGCCCCCGTCGCATTGGTCTCTGCTGACAACTCCACCGAACCGGTCAACAAGAACGATGCCTTCGACGAGATCAAAAACAAGTTCCTGAATGAAATCGACAAGATCCCACGTGAGTGCCAGACAAAACCCAAACCTGGTCCGATCAATTTATTGATGTGTATTGATGTGACTCTAAGCAATGTTTTGGAATTAGATTTTCTCTTTAGCTGCAGGCATTGGCAGCCTCATAATGTCTTTATTCAGTATTGATCACTGGCTGCCCTTCCTAATGGCAGAGAAATCTAATTTTCGTCCAATCTAATTGCTAATATAGCACCTCATACTAAATATATTTGGCCCAGGACATGACATGGAGTAGGCTAAATGATTGGTTGGTCAAATGTCAAAGTATTTGCTTCTCTCTTCTCTTTCTGGGTGTGGATGTGCCGTCTATCCATCGGTCTGTATATTCTCCTCAGTGCCGTCCTGGGCCATCATTGCCATTGCCGTGGTCGCTGCTTTACTCATTCTAACATGCTGCTTCTGCATCATCAAGAAATGCTGTTGCAAGAAGAAGAAGAACAAGAAGGGCAAGAAGGGGAAGGGTGACATGGGAATGAAGAACCTGAAAGGGGGAGAGGTATGTTCCTCCGCGGGAGGTCGCATCACGGCCGAGGGGATTTACACCCACACTGTACACAAAGCTAGGCAAACCACGGTCAACCTGTTCGTGAGCCTATTATCTAACAGCCGTGGGGCTTAGAGTGTAGCTTTGTACTGGAATAGAGAGAAAAACCTGCATATAGGGATACGTTTGACTCAGCTAATTATGTAACAAACAGTAGTCCTCGTGTTACACATTTTATTCTAGTGACAAGTTTCCTGTTTAAAATGTCTTCGATTACATATTGTTTATATACGCGCTGTTTGTCTTTGATGGCCTTCTAACCCAGTCAGTGTATTCTCCACAGGTGTTAATTACATTCTTTATTACCCATTATTATTTTTCATTTTTCTCTTTCTTTCTTTCTTTTTTGTTGTTGTTGTTGTTTAATGTGTTTGTCGGTAATGTTATTGTTGCTCTTTCTCTCACTTTTGCTTCGGGATTTGAGTGGAAAATGACAGGACTCTTATCTTTTCAGCCCCACCATTGTTTTCCCAGTCATTAAAGAGCAATTATGAAAATTTGTAGTTAGTACAATGCCGTTGTTTTTGGGCCTGTAATTATATATTTTTTCTTCCCACACACATGATTGATTATTTGACAAAGTACAATAAGAAAACATCTAAAAGTGGAGCTATTTTAAAACCCAACGGCCCTGCTGCACGAGATATAATTGTGCTAATGAGGAGGCTTCTTTATCTGTCATTTTCCTCGCTCCCTACAGTGTAGCTGACTACATTTGCTGTGATTACACTTCTTTGGTGTCTGCTGTGAGTTCAATCTCTTCCTTTGTCTCTGCTCTCCTCCTTCCTGCTTTGTGTCTTATGTGTGCTTCGTGTATCTTGACTGTGGTGGACTTCTCGGCCTACGGTAGGTCTGATAGCACGCGGCGCCCCTATCTGGCCGCTCTGAGTAAGCGCAGACCAGGGCGGGGGACGGGGGACGGGGGGGCGGGCTGGGCTTGGAGGGGTTGGATTGCAGTGATGATGACAATGAGTGCTATGGCTTCCTTAGTTTTTTGCAAGCTTAGGTGCTGCGGGTGCTTGAGGAATCTATGGGAACGATTTAGCTGCTTCGCAAAATCGACTGAAGTGATATGCCGCAACAACTGCTATGTCTTGATTATCCAGAGATTGCAATTTTTTTTGGCAAAAAACAACAACAACAGAGCAAAGCCGTGTTTAAGTGTCTATGGTTTGATATGAACATGAAACTCATCCTATGGTTGAGCCTTTGAATGACGAGTGCACTCAGCAACTCACTAGAGATCACTAACATGCATGTGCAAGGGGTAAGCTGGATATTTGTCAAATAATAAGCTGGAACTTTACCTAACCGAGAGCTTCGAGCGTGTTTCCACCACGACAGGCCTCGACTGTGCAACGCAACCAAAAAATTGATACATTGCAAACAATTTCTCTCCGGAGACACATTGACGTGGGTCTGAAATTCACATGCTGTGCCCCACTTGTGCAAACACGCTCCGAGTTCCACGACAGATAAAGCTGTTTGTGTCTCTTGACAAAGACCAGCATATTCCCTTGCAGTAGGTACCATTGAATGGCCACAACTTGACTTGAGAGTAACCTTCCTGGATGACCCATGCTGCTGACATTACTAGGTGACAGTCATCGACCCCCTCTCTCCCTGAAGCACTTGGGTCTCACTGAGGCCCAGAATGTTTGCCCACGCTTGACTCGGCCCGATTTCAGTCGACGCAAAGTTAAAGCTACAATCGACTGGCTGTTTTAACACGTATGTCTTTTTAAAAAAACTTCAGCGCTGAGCTCGCAATTTACCCCATTGAGTTGACCGAAGGGCATGCATTCAGACAAACCATGTCTTTATCTTTGAACCCCCACTGGAAGTTTGAGATCAGCTGGGAATTCTCAACATGGCATGATCCCTCCATGGATGTGTACATCTCACTCAGAACACGTGTATAAAAATTTGTCGGTACTTTTATCCGTCTTCAGAAATTATGAGGTAATTCATTTTACATTTGCCATCAGAAAGAAACGTGGATCCTGCATTGTGTGGCCTGGCATGCTTGAATGAAAAGCATTTACGACAATAAAGATGTACGGATATTGTGTGAGAATGCGCGTGTGTGTGTGTGTGAGAGAGAGAGTGCGTTTTTCAGCATGCATGAGAGCTTGCATGTAAGGAAACGTGTGTCTGTGTCTGCGTGTGTGTGTGTGTGTGTGGGTGCACAGTAAAGTATGGTGTGTAGTGGGTGTGATGGTGTGTGTGTTATTTGTGTGTGTGCCCTGTTCCTCTTCCAGCTCATCAGTGAGTAGCTGGACCCTCCAGTCTTACGAAGACATCAGTGTTTTTTCAAGAAGACAGCCATAGGAAAGTAGGCCATACTGAGATGTTATCCAGCTTCATACACTATCAGAAATGAAAGTTTACTTTATTATTCATATCAGAGCAAATTGCTTTAACTCGATTAGTCACGACCGCCTCCAAAAGAGACGAAAGACTGAAGAGTCACTGGGTGTGAGATGTAAAGGCAAGATTGATTTATCTTCATCAGTTATCTCGGGAACAGTTAACTGTCAGTAAACTGCTGATATTTGTTCCAGAACTTCATCAAGAATCACAATAATTCACATCAGATTATCAGCTGGGAAAAAAATTGGACTCTGTTTGGAATAAATTGGGGAATTTACCAGCAATTCAGTTAGCTAGAATAATCAGGCCGGAGTTCAATCAGCAATAGCAGTGTAAACACATTAATGACACTTTGGGATGTCAGGAGGAGATGAACGGCAGACAGTTATATTGTTTGTCAAACAGCTTACGTTATCACTTGGAGTTTGAGAGCTTTTCAAGAAAAGTGTTCAGGAATCACTGCGTCAGGAGTTTGATAGGATCACAAATCTATTCCTTGCAGCTCTGCTTCTTGTGACAGCTTGTGTTTGAAATGCTGCACACGGGGTGGACAATATAACAAGAACGCCTTGCAGTATAGTGCAATAGAGCACAATAGCTCTGCAGTAAGTACTGGTTTGAAGTGTTCACTTTTGTGTCAAAAAGACTGAACTTTGTGGTGTTTTTGAGAAAATATCCCATAATGTCCTCCAGTTTGTTTACTTGTGAATTTGGCTCATCTTTGCTTGTGCAGTATTCCTCTGTGTGGGATATGCCGACACGATTTTGTAGACTTTTTTTAACAAGTTAATGTGACTCATGAGTCATTTGGCATGAGTCATATTTGGGATTTGTGTAGCTGCCTGTTTAGCTGCCTGTGTAACCGCGTTGCAGTTCCTTCAAAGTCCAGTTTCATGTAAAGTTCCCATTATTTTCTCCACCCCCTGTAATATCCCAATCACAGGCAGCTACACGGTCATATTGATTGATTTGAAAACGTTTGAAAATCACCGTTTTAATGAGTGAAAAAGGAGAACTTCCAGAGGCTTTTGCATGGCTGTTGTGTTAGCTTGTAGTATATTATAAGGTGTTCCTGTTTTTCTGTCCACCCCCTGTATAATGACTGTTTTTATTCTGATGTTTCTCTCTGTTTCTCACTCTTTCTCTCTCCACTCTTTGAACAATAACACAGAGTTCTCTTCAAATGGCATTTCTACAACGTTTTGCATTCCATCAGACTTTTAGCAGATTTTAACATACATGTAATGCTCATGAAAAAAGAAAACAGCAAATGGTGTCACCCAAGAAATAGTGAAATCAAGTCAAGTTGCAACTGTGGTCATCGATGAACAGATTGCACTGGTAACACCGGGGTGAGCGTGGGCAAGTGGCAGGTAGGTGCTGTGGCTAACCCGACTGCTGATGCCCGAGGTTTAGTGTTCAGCACAGCCGCCACCTCAGAAACGCCCTCTCACTCTTCTTCTTCTGCCGCCTGCCCCCCCCCCCCCCCCTCCCCCCTCTGTCCGTGTGCAGAAACAACAGGATGATGATGATGAAGAAGACGACGTGGAACCTGGACTGACTGGGGACGAGAAAGAGGAGGAAGTGAAGGAGAAAGAAAAGCTGGGGAAGCTGCAGTACTCCATTGATTATGACTTCCAGGAGAACAAGGCAAGAACTTGAGTGGTTTATTTAACATTTTCTTGTTTTTTTTTCCACGGTTAAATATAAAAAAAAAATTCAAACAAGCAGAATGAACATAGTGATGGCGCGTGAGCCGGAGAAATGCTCACTGACTTTTAATAGCGTACTTCCCGCCTCCCCAGCTGACTGTGGGAATCCTGCAAGCAGCTGATCTGCTCTCCATGGACAGCGGCGGCACCTCTGACCCTTACGTCAAGGTCTTCGTCCTCCCTGACAAGAAGAAGAAGTACGACACAAAGGTTCACAAGAAAACGCTCAATCCTGTCTTCAATGAGACCTTTATCTTCAAGGTAAGCTGAAACTCCTCACAGTCACCCCTTTTCTTATTACTTATTAAAACAACATGCACGCCCAGCTGTTTGATCCGTAGTCCTGTTAAAGGTGAATGTCTCCTCCTATCTTTCTCTATGTCTGCGGGTACTTTGAATCTGAGTTCTTTTTCTCAAATACCTCTGGCCAGCAGACGTACTAAAGGTGTCTGTGACAAGGAGAATGTGGTCGGGAATCAAGTTAAAGGAGAGGGCCACCTCTGGTGCAGCTTGCCTGCTGACACAGCTCTATAGAAAAACAATTCCAACACCTTTATCTTTGTCAAAGTCAGGCTAGTTCTGCTGAAGCTGCATGTTATTTAGTAAAGCCATTTTGCGCTCCACGTCAAAGTCACAACCCATACTGCTGTATAGTTCTGATATGATGCTGCAAGGAAGAAAAAAAAACCCGATACTGATTAGTGAAACGGGATTACTTTCTGTCTTCCAGATTCCATTCCAAGAGATGGGAGGAAAGTCTCTGGTCATGTCAGTCTATGACTTCGATCGCTTCTCTAAACATGATGTCATCGGAGAGATTAAAATACCCATGAACACCCTTGACCTGGCAAAGCCAATTGAGGAGTGGAGAGACCTGGACAGCGCAGACCAAGAAGAGGTAAGAGTCGTGCCGTGTTTTGTGTTACTTTTACCACGCTGCCGTTTAAGTCCATTACTTCCACTGATGTCGGAGAGATGCCTGTTTTACTAGTTGAGGCCAATACCAATATCGACAAGCTTATCATTTATAAGGGGACGCTCCTAGTGATGAGTTATCACATGAATCTGCAGCACCGCTCCACTTTACGGAGCTTTATAATGACTTTAGGCTCATTATTTAGCTGTTTGGCCCACAAATTTGCTTGTTTGGTTCACTGTCTATGCTCTTACAGCGTTTTTTATTTCAGCCTCAGCAGGCAGCTGTTTTCATCAAAACAAACAAGCTCTAAATAAATGACTGTATACTTCCTGCTCAGCAGCACCAAACGGCAGACAGATAGCCACTAGCTGGCGAACATAATCGATTATTTAACAGCTAATTGGGAGCCAGATTTTCCTCAGGAGTTGATGGAGATCAAAAGAGAGTGACTATGACTTACATTCACCAGATGGCCATCAACAAGACTCCAAATGAATGCTAATGTTGCTCTTCAACTGCTTGATGTGTAAATAGTGACAATCTAATAGCAGACGATAGAAGTCTTATAATTGTCTTTGCCAACTGTAAAAGACGTTTTAAACATCCTGAAATATATTTCTTCAGACTCTCAGCAAAAACACATTTCTTCATATAGAGCAGCATGAACAGCTAACTCAGCGGATGACGTAATACAAAAATACCCTCGGGCACAAGGGGGCCACTTTGTCTGTTTACCAATGAGATTCACAGGGCTGAAGGACACTCTCTTTTTTTTTCTAATCAACTGCCTCCTCTGTAGCCATGCAGCCTGTAATGTGAATTCACCATTATGCTGCACCAGAATATGAAAAACAGGTTTTAATCAATGAAACGTCCCCAGAGCCACCTTAAGATGAAATAATCACTCAGTTGCTTACGGTCTCAGATACATTTATTTACCTTGAAAAGGCCAATGAGATGTACTTAAGGATACCAATACTTTCTGCTGACAAGACAAAAGTAATTGCAGCAGGAATTATTTGTATTGACGATGTGTCTTTAAAATGTGATTCCAAAGGGACAGTTTGTGTATTTGTGCAGTGTACTGTGTACTTGTGCAGTGTATTGTACATCAGAGAGAAGACATCAATTCTGCGTCAGACCATCTTTAACTTTCTCTCCCCATCCCTCCCTCCTCCTAACAGCCGGAGAAGCTGGGTGACATTTGCATCTCTCTGCGTTACGTCCCGACTGCTGGCAAACTTACCATCTGCATTCTCGAGGCCAAGAACCTGAAGAAAATGGACGTGGGAGGACTGTCAGGTAAACACACAGAGCCGAGCATCAGATACTGCATTTCATTATCACGCCATCGCACTTGACACTGTTTCAGCGTGCACAATTTGACAACAACACATCAGCTTAATGTGACATTTGGATGCGTGCAGTGGGACTGCAGTGAATACAGGAACGTGCCTGTGAGTGCAGCCATTAGGTCGTTCCTGCTCAGCTCACGTGCTGACGCTGCAGTGCTTGCCATGCACCAGCTCTCGCTCCCCCTTGGCTTCAGCATTGGCCCCATCTGTTGGTGCATTGCAGCACTGCAACCCAAACGTGCATGTGCTCGGCTGTTTCTTTTATCTGCTTCATCACGATTTCTTGCCTTCTTTCTTTCTTTTCTTTTTCAGATCCCTACGTGAAAATTAACTTGCTGCAAAATGGAAAGAGGCTGAAGAAGAAGAAGACGACAGTGAAGAAGAACACTTTGAATCCGTATTACAATGAGTCCTTCAGCTTTGAGATTCCTATTGACCAAATGCAGGTAAGGACATGGACTACCTTGTTAACATCATTTAGGAGCTAGCAGGGGTGGAAAGACTACCTTCTGAAGGAAGCACTGGTGTAAAAAAGCCCTTTTTACAGGCAAAAATAGTTTTTACTAATCACTGTAAAAAGGCAATTGTATCACTTCATCATCTTTTAATTGGTAGATTTGGGAATTCATAAGCAGTAAAATGCTCAGTTAACTACACTCTTTGAGTTTTGCTGCTCCAGCCTCATTTGGTCTGTTATGACCAGGAGCGAGTATGTTAGCAGATTTGAGAAAGATATCGCTGTTTAACTAACACAACTGAGGCAGTTTGCTGGCTTCATGACTCTTCTCTACTTCTGCTATTTTCACCACATTTCACTCTTTAAAGTAATTTGACGCTTTGGGAATTAAGCTTATTTGCTTTCTTGCTCGAGAGTTCGATCATCAGAAGGTCTGTGCCACACTCATGTCCGTCTGTCCGGTAAATATAAGGCTATAGCCAGAAGCCAGTTTAGCTTAGCTTAGCATGAAGTCTTGAACCAGTAGAAACTCCAGGAAGTCTCTGCTATCGTCCAACTAGCGCAAAACCTGGTTGTTTTTTCACTCGGTGTTTTTTGTACACATGAAAGAAACAATATATAAAATCGATCTTCTCATCTAACTCTCAGCAAGAAAGCACCTAAGTGTATTTTTTTTACGTTAAACTGTTGCTGGAACCTTGAGACCTCCTGTTCATGGCCATGCATACAGTATATATATATATGCTGTGGCTACCTGGCTCAGACCTCAGCCAATTAGCCTCAGCTCAGACCTGAGCAAGGTACAGCGGGTCATCCAATCATCGGAATGTCGGCGGTTCGATCCCCGACTCCACATGTCGAAGATACTGAACCCCAAATTGCTCCTGAAGGCTTAACCATCATGATGTGATTAGATCCTGTTGAGCAGCCTTTGCCATCAGTGTATGAATATATGTGTGAATGGGTGAATATTGGCATGTAGTGGTCAGAAGACTAGAAAGGCGCTGTTTAAATCCAAGTTAATTTACCAAGCAAGAAATACTGTCATTTCTTTGGAGAATGCTTTGCTAATTGATTTTCTACATTGTTGATGTGGCATACAAATCAGCATCAAACATGCAAAAAACATATTTTATCAAAAAATGGTAGTAAATGTATTTTTACAATATGAAACGCAGAAACAATCTAATCTTCAATATTTATGAAGATAGAAGTAAGACACTGAACACCCAACCAGAGCCCCTGCTGGTACCAGCCTCCACAATAGGATCACTGCACGCCCAAACACTGGGCATGATGCGCCATCAACTGAAATACTTTTATAAGTATTTGAGTAAAATTCTTTCCAGCCCTCATGTCCGTGTAATCATCGTGGCGTTCTGAACCTTGTTGTGATGCTTTCTCTCCCAGAAAATCCTAGCTGTGATCACAGTGCTGGATTATGACAAGATTGGCAAGAACGATGCCATTGGGAAGATCTTGGTGGGAAGCAAGAGCACGGGGGCCGGGCTGAAACACTGGTCCGACATGCTGGCGAACCCCCGTCGCCCCATCGCCCAGTGGCATCCACTGCAGCCAGAGGAGGAGGTGGATGCCGCCCTCGCAGCGCTGAATGCCAAGAAGTAAACTCCCCGACCCACCCCTGAACGCATCGTCCCTACTTCCACCTTACCCACCCATGCATTTCCCATCATGTCCCCAGGTCCCACATATCAGTGTATATTCCAGAAGAACACCCCAACTGTACATCTGCTCCCTCCGACCCTCCCCCCTCACCCAACCCCCCTCCTCCTCTCTCCTTTCAAAAGATCCATCGATATCACTGAACATGATGGGAAATATAGTTTAAAAAAAGCATCATGTTATATGAAATCATGTCATTGAAAAAAGAAGACAAGTTACAGGATGGACAGATACTCCGTTGATTTCCTTTAGATCTATTTTTGTATTGGGGTTGTGGTTCCATTAATAAGAATACAGAGTAGACTACAAAGACCAGTAAGAGTGCTATATGGGAATCTGGTGATAGAGGGGATAAAACATACATTCTCTCACATTGTACTTCTCACCCCTTCCCTTTAGTGACACGGTTTGCTTAGAATAGTGCTTAATAATAAAATGCTTTATACTGCCATATGATATAGAAATAACACAAGCAGGTCCATTCCATAGGTGTATTGTGCACCATGTTCCACACCTGCCAGTTGTCATACTAGATGATTCTGTTAGTTTGAAGTACATTCCTAGAGTTGGGTAGCAAGTAGGGATAGGCACATGTCCAGTTACCCACAAACACACTGCCTTTTTGATTAGTTAACCTTCCGCCCATCGTCTCAGGAAAACTGAGAGGAAACTGAAACTCCATGCCTTTTTTTCTAAACGGGTTGTTATTATTCAAATACTCCACATGATGAGAATGAAACGTTGGATTCAAAAGTTTGAGCGCTTGTTTTTCTTTTTTTTCGGTAACATAAGGCTCGCAACTGGTGTTAGTTGATCCATGAAATGGTACGTTAGGGAACAGGGAGTGGTGCATTTTTGGTTAAAAAAAAAAAAAAAAAAGGGGGGGGGGTATTTACGTATTTTTTGATATTGGCAAAAAGGCGATGTGTCTGTCATTTGAACAAGAAAAAGCAAGGAAATATCAGAGCGGTTACAACAGAGACTGATTCCAACCAATGACATGATATTTACAAGGTGACGATTACTGCCTGCAGTCTACCACCTCCCCTCCCAACGCCTCTGATTCTGTATCTCACTTGTGCTACTGCCATTAGTCATGGACTTGATACAAGGGTTTTACTCCAAAGGAATCCCTATAACCGTCTTACAGTCATAAAGGAGACAAGCCTTCAAAGTAACAAAATAAGCAATTTTCAACTACCAGGGACGCCTTCCAGTAAGCGGTGTTGTTCTCTTCATTTCTTTACTTTTTCTATCTCTCTCTCTCCTTTTATTTATCCAGCTGTATTTTATTTAACTTCAAATACTTTTATTCCTCGTGCACTTTAAATCCAAATGTTATGTTTAAGTACCCTCAGAAACCAGAGCTTTAATTGTTTATGTTATTTATAACTGCTGGTTTTAAGAAAGAGAAGGAAAAAAAGCAGGGGGTGCATTATGTAAGCAGTTGTTTTGTTGCTGTTGCTTTGTTTTGGCTCAGCTTTTTGTGTATGTGTTTTGATTGTTTGAATATTACGATTCTCACTTGATTGCAAGGATATGGGCTGGAAGAAGGCACTGATCCGTGTGTACTTTATACTCAGCTTACCAAACTGTTGAATTTAATTGCACTACTGGGTATTATTCTGTTCTGTGGTAATTTGACACTGTTCTTCGATCCGTGTAGATTTTTTTCATTACTTATAAAATGTTGTGAGATTGAATTGTTCTGTGGCACACGTGGCATGCAGGAAAGCTCTCCTCATACAAACGGACTCCTCTGAAAAGTAAAGGGACACATTACGATCTAATGCTCCTGGTCTCCTTCACACAATGTCATTGGCTCAGTGTATTTGTGAATCTGTTGAAGAGGAATCATGAACTTTTACTTCTGACAAAATCCAAACTGTTGTTTGACCCAAACTCATCAACCCTGAATAAATTGGTGAGTTCGTATTTGCTATTTATAATCCTGATATGAGTTGGGTGCTTGGGCCCAGGTACACCTGCTTGCCGGTTCAGTTCTTCATTTAAATCAGTGCTGTCCGTGAGCTCCAACAGCAAAATCTACTCATTGAGTGTGTGCAAGAAAATGCAAAGTCAATTTAAATCAAATGTAGACAGTACTACAACATTTTTGGAATTTAATGAATGCTGGCTCTTGTATCTTTCTCTGTTGGAAATTGTGAATTTTTATTTTTTTATAACCAACATAGACCATGTTCAGATTTTTCAGTTTTTCTTCTCACGTAATCTTTTTTCCTCTGTTGATGAAGCAGCACTAAAGAAAAGGCAACATGGAAGCAATCAAGCAACCCATTGGTGTGTAGTTTTGCCTATATACATAGTTCATACACGTTGATACTGCATGTTTATACAAAATACTGTACATAGAAGCATGTTTTAGAGACGAAGCAAAAATATCTCGTGTACGTAAATGGGTGTCATTTGTCATTTTAATAACACAAACGAAGGGGGAAAAAAAGACGCACTGTATATTTTCTAAATGAAACAAATGTGTATTTATTTTCCATGAGGGTCATTGGAGAGGATGTCATTCAAATATTAGAGTACTATTACTAATACGAACCTTTCCACGCCTAAAAATCTTAAGCAAGTGTGTCGTCCAGTACTGTGTGTGAGTTCATGTAGGATGAAAATGCTTGCTATATACTTCCTTGTGATCAACATTTTGATTTGATGCCATTTATCTGCCATGTTGTTTCAGCACTTATCTGAAGGCCAATGTTTGACTTATTTCAGAATAGTATTGCTATTGCTTTTTTTTTAAAACAGTAATATGTTTTAAATTTTTTTATGTTTGGGATGGGGGGGGGGGGAGGGGGTTTCCAAGTCTATAATACGACTTTTTTTCTAACACATTTAGCACGGTGTTGCTCTGGAATAATTTGTTAGAGGAAGATTGAATATTTCTGCGATCTGTAGGTGGATTGTAGGAGTCGTTATTTGTGCCATTAGTGAAGTCTGTTGGATCATATCATTGTATGAAATGAATTTCCAGAGGCCAAAAGATGAAATATCCCTTTCCAGTGGACACAAATGACTTGGAATCCCTTCTTCTCTCTTTCTTTACTTGGAAGTTTTTATTTTTCACTTCTACAGTATTTAAATGACCTGAAACCCTTCACGGCTGTGTCTCTTTTACTGTGTTTATTATACAATACGTGTACGTGTATACAAGACAAATGAATAAGATAAAACTAAAGCCATAAAACTCAAGCACTAACGCTGAGTAGCTAGTTTATTTATGAAGAAAAAAAAAAATCTTGACATGTCTTCATTTTCCTTGGCCAGTGTTTCTCTTTTACATTCCGTTCAGAGGTCTTTGTTCACCAAGAGGGCAAAACCCACTTTTCTGTATATGTGAGCTTTGAGAACAGTTGTGAGTTTAATAGAGCGAGTGTGTCTTTTTCTACTTTCCAAGCTGTTAACGTCCTTGTTTCATAGAGGTAGCTGAATTTACAGTATTGTGATTAGTAACGTATATGCCTTGTTTTGATAGTATAAATAATATATATAAAATCACAATAGGTTCTCAATAATACTGTTAAAGTTAAAGTATATGTATATATATATATATATATAGAGAGAGAGAGAGAGATAGAGAGAGAGTGTGTGTTCTTTTCTTGGGCTGAGTGCAATTTATGAACCAAACTGGGTCCCGAGTCAAGTTTCTCTTCTTATGGTTTAACAGCAGGCTGTACTAGTGACCACATGTACAATCAATAACACACTGCTGGTGATCACGCTGACGCTTTTCTGTTGGTTTGTTTAGCATATTGCTCAAGCAACAAAACAAAGTAGATAGAGATCCAACAATCGCAAAGCAAAAAAGAGAGAAACTTAAAACTGTGGCACCCAAGTTTTAGGCCAAAATCCCTCCCATAGAACTATGCATAGATTTATGATTTTCACAAAGAAGTAGTAGTTCCAAGTTTTGGGAAATGAGCTTATTTGCGAATAGGCCTTTTTTTCCCAAAATGTTGAACTACCTTTAAGTTTACCTCAGTCGTTGAATTTTTTCTGAAGTAAACGTCCACCTGCCATCTACCAATCAAAACAACAATCTTCAATGTGATGTGCAACGCTGCACATTGTCTAAAAGCAATATTATAGTTATTCACTGTCCCATATTTGTTACTGATTGTGACCAAAAGATGCACTGACAACAATTCAAATACAAGATTTCAGTGTGTTTTACAAAGTACTGCCAGCACCTGCTTACAGTTGCCTGCGTTCGTCGACGCCGTGTGAGTCTACAAAGCCAAAATAACAATTCACACGGAGGCCAACGGAACACATCGGACGATGAGGCAAATGTGATTACAGGTCAATTTATAGCACATTTAAAGAGATTTGTTCCCTTTTTACTGCTCGGGTCACTGCAGTCACATGACATCCAAGTTCTATGGGGGACAGAGACTGGGAGCTGTGTGTGTTTGTGGGATAAGTAGACGGAGTGTAGACCCTTTAGCAGACGTGGTGCAAATAACACAGCACTGGAAAAAAATAAATACCAGATACAGTACAGGTCTGCATGCACGGGACACATTACTCATTCTTAAATGTCCATCTTTGTGTGTATGACCGTAATACTCAAACAATCTTAGTTCTATTTGAAACATGGGGGTTGTTCCTAGCTGTGTTGATGGACAATACCTTATGCACAACTGCAGCTGAGACTGTGAGCTGTTTCAGCTGTGCAGACGCAGTTCTAGAGCACCGTTCACAGAACTAGCTTTTTTTGTTTTGTTTTGTCTCTCTAACAAACGCTGGGATTTAAAAAGGGAAAACATCCAAAGTTCAGTAGATCATTCACCACCCTGTCGAAAATGTGTTGAGACGCCTCTCAGCGGGTAAAGACACCACTTTGAAACATGTTGTCTTGTCTCCTCTATTACTGGCTGTATTTCTTCTTTGTATTCTTGTGCATATGTGTAATCACTCCTTCTGTCTTTATTTGTTTTTTCGTGATGTATACTTCTAATGTAGAATGTAGAACTGTGTTTGAATCGATGCCAGAATCACGTTTGCTTTTTGTTTGCGTCTTTGTCCTGTTTATGTGTAACCAGCTACGTCCCATCAGTATCATTATGCTGAATAGGAAGCAGGCTCGTCGATTTCTCCACTGAATCTGCTTTTGATGAGCGTAAAGAATGCCGGCCTTCATGTTTACATGGATATACCGTATACTGCCAAACATGCAGGACCGTACCAAACTCTCCTCTTGAGCGCTTAGTCCTCCTCCTCTCATCCCTGATGCAACTGTATTCTCAAGACTCTTTTTCTTCTTTTTTTTCTCCCCGCTTTCTCTTCATCTTTTAAAGAGTCGGAGGACAGTCAGGATGTGTCCTCTAGCTGTGTTTCTTCGTGTCTAGTGTCGTGGTGCGCGTGTTCATGTCAGTACTTGTGCCTACTGTGGATCGCATGCTTTAGCCCTTGACTGGACACAAACGTTGCTCACAAACTCCTCTCGACCCTTATGTGGACAAACGTTGGGGATCCTTATAAAGTTATCAAGGGAACCAAATAACTTATTACAAATTTATCATATGTGTTACCAGTTCTGTAAAAAAACAAATAGGAAATAAAGGCCTTTTAATTACCATGATTTGTTTGTGTTCAATACGCAAAGTGTTCCCTAATGATCTCTCTGCCTCCGATGCTATGATATGCTAATGATGATGATACATTAACGTCACACTGAGAAACATCTCCGTTCCTTTACAGTTTATTAAGCAAAGTGAGTAAACCGATGTGCGTGTATTATGTAATCATCAACACATTACAAACATTTTCAATACAAGATGCTGCATAGTTCAATATATCGACAGCATGTGTGGAAATTGTTGTGCCTCATTTGTAGTTTTGAGTAAATTACTGGATGTGATCAAAGATAACACTGGTGTTACTGCATGTGGCCCTGGTCGGACTCCGAAACCATCACACTGTTATTAAAGGAATACATCAAACACTGGGGACTTCTATGGGACTACGTCAACTCGTTGATTAAAGTGAAGAGAAGACAGATACCAAAATCGTTTATGTCTCCGGCACACTATTCATCACCGCTAGCAACTCTACAGCTAAAGGAATCTTAATACAATCTGAGTCTGGCAGTTTCATACATTAAATATGATAAAAACCACACTGTTTTGAACCAGGGATGACGTAACCTCTTTGTGAATAAAGTGAAGGTGATTGCACTCAAGGCAGCAGCCTCTTTCATGGTTTTATTTGTACTTCTCATTAAGTAGACTGACTAGTTAACATTTTACATTTTTTGTTTGCAACACAATGCAGTAGCACCTTTAATTATGGCCTCAATGGCCAGATGACCAGAACAAAATAGATGGAATTTATTGCAGGGCTGTAGTATTGGTTCGCATTAGATGTAGCCAGGTATACCTACAGTAATAAGCTGGCAACTGCCTTTGGGCAATAATTAATTAAAGTTAACTTAATCTATCGTGACAATATCAAAACACAACAAGTTAGAATCTATGTAATTCTACACCACATGTAAGGACACGTTTATTCCTCAGAACCTTGTATTGTGCTCAATATTTATTCATTATTAATCAAACAATATTGTGGAGGCTAAAATGTCAGGAGTGGTTTAGAGCGCCTCTACCAGTGGAAGATTTGGGCATTTGCGTTTTTTCCTCACCTAACAGAAAGATGGCCAAGGAGACGACCAAGGAAAATTGGTGTATTCCCTATACACAAATCCAGTAAACAAAGTTTAAAGATTAGAACGAAGAAACGCATAAATAAATAAATATATCTCTATTACAGAAGAAAGGACACTTTCTTTCACACACACTTAAACACCATTCTGCTGTTTTGAAGCAAAAGGACAAAAAAGAGAAAGAAGAATGTCTACTGAAAACACACAAAGAACCGATGAACAGAATTTGGCAAACGCGAAATTACGTTATCATGGAAACTAAAACCAGTAAAGAAAGACATAACATATGGTCGGTCGACCGGATCAAATACATGGGGACATTATCATAAAAGTTAATTTTTTGACTGAAATGTCAAGAAAACCATATCAACCCAGTTGGAAATGCTTTGCTAAAGGGAAGTTTTGGGTCAACAGTTTACAGAAGTTAAAGTTACGAAATCCTAATTTAAGAGGCGTTGTGTGGTGAGCAGGTACAGCTGGGTGACAGACCTGAGAAAGTTGTCAATCAAGGCAAAAAACACACCAAAGTATGCATCTTATTAAGCCCTAACATCTTTGTCATAGCGTAAACATTTTGAAAATTTCCTTCATATAACATCTTAGTTAAAAATGTTATACAAAACACATTTTTAGTCTGGTGCAAATATCCATTAGAATATCTTACTACTCAGATGCCCTGCTGGATTCATACTAATATGTAGTTTTTTGCTTCTGGAACCGGAGCACCTGTTTGGTTTGGCCTCATATTACCTTTGTGCTCATACAGTATATTGAAATTACAACGATCATATATCCATGCCAAAGTGGCCTTTGGGGCCCTTGGCTTCTCTCCTCTTTCACAATTAAGACAACACTAAAATACTTTTTTGCAGTGGGCGATGTAGCAACAAACGTGTGGTTATAATATTAGAAATAGTACCTTCATGCAAACCCATGGTTTTGTTTGAACTGTGCCTTGACAGGTTATTCAAACAGCACAACTGGTCCCTATTTGGTGAATGTGAAAATAACTAATCACGCAGGAACAACTGTCGTAACTCCATCATCACACGTGGTGAAATTTGACTGAAACTCTTTAACACTTCTCTTTGGACCTTTACAAGTCCCAACAGGAATTTATTTCTGCAAAGCAGCCATCGTTCGTAGCTCAGAGAGACAGCTCGGGACACCGTGGATGATTAAACTGCCATCAGGGTCGGAGCGTCCACAGACACAGAACAGGAGCTTCAGACATCTTTTCATTTGGACAGTTTGCTGATGACTCGAATGAGAGCCCCATTCTCATCCTTTAGCCTCTGGTTGTCTGACTTGAGCTCTGTTAAGACCTGGGGCCGCAGAAGGAAAGAAAGTATTTTAGAACATGACATCATAACACACATATATATCTATATATATATATATATATATATATATATATATATATATATATATATATATACAGTATATGTTCAATGGTTTGTGGATAATGTGACGTTTGTCAGATGGTACAATGACACAATATCTTCAATCACCATAAACCAACAACAAGTGGACTAAAAGTTCTCTTTCAGTAACGTTTGAGGCCAAACAATGAGGACATGCTTCATGGTACTTAGTCATGCAAGTGATGAGTGACTTTGACGATATGCTCCGCATGTGAAAAGTGAAAGAGACCAAAGTCAAAGAGAGAGAAACTGAGAGAGGGTCAATTTCCTAAATCTAGGTCATGTCTCTCATGAGGAGCATGACTAAAAATATCCACCCTCTTTGCCAAACTATTTCCCCTCCACTAGAGACAAACAATAACCCTCTGCTCTCTAGCTGTGACATATTACCGAAAACTGGTGAATGAGCGAAGCCCCATGGCAACATGTTCATGTTGCAAATCACATATTTAGAGCCCCTTTTCTATTCTAATTTAGCTGTTTTTGTCATACCGAATGGGAACCGAAATTATTGTACATAAATTTACCATCTTCACGGTAATGCCCTGCTCTAATATTTTTGGGAAACGCGAACCGAAAAACGCACCCAGTGTCTCAGCCAGTAGCTCAGGACTCATTTTGAATGCTAATGAGCTCCCACGTTTCATTTCCTTTGGAAGATTAGAATGGCTATTTCCTTGGCAAACAACTTTGCATTGATTACACAGCACATTACACAGCATCCACATATTTTTGACAGTTGCGAGATCAATAGCCACTATAAATGTGTTTATTCTGTATCGTTCAGACTGTTGCTGTAGACGTTTTATTTAGATAATAACCAAAGAAAAGAAAAAAACTCTGTGAAGCCCCATGCAACTTGGATGTAACTAAAAACGACACTTCAAAGGAGACTTATGTGAAATGGTTTTTTTTGGGAGGGGAGGGGTCAGCAGGGTTGGCCTCTGATGGCCATAAAGGAGATTGGGTTAAAAGAGTGCAGAGGGGGGCATTTGGAGGGTGCAAGACCTGCCTGAGAGGAACACAGCAGAGGACGAGGCACCAGAAGGAGAGGGGAGTGTAGAAGTTATGTGTTTGAGAAGTGAAGCGGAAGAGGGGGGGGGGGGGGGAATACAGATGATGTCAGAGGATCAGAGGTCCTCTGTCTCCGGCATGGAGGCCGTCTCAGAGAGGCGGGCGAGGACTCGCAGCATGGCTCTGTTCTCAGCCAGGAGACACTCGTTCACCCTCCGCAAGGTCTGGACCTGAGCCAGAGCGGGGAAAGCCTGCACAGAGGAGGAGAGAGATACAGAGAGGGGCAGACAGAGAAAGCATGCAGGGAGGCAGGCCGTGTGCAAAGAGGAAGACTCATACAGAGACGGTGTACATATTCACTCACCCACACAGATAGAGAGGGAAAGAACAACAGATCTGATGGACTCATCAGCAAAACTTATATAAACGAATATTTACACAACAGGGGGGATTTTGAGAAGAAATAGCAAAAGCTGCAACAAGCAAAGGAAGCCAGTTCTCTTTGGGTTTGTGCTCATCAAACCTGGGCTGTATGTGGAGAATGGGGAGTTGTTGAAGCGTTATCTGCGTAGCTTTGCAGAGGATGGGGACTAAAAAATTCATAAAAGAAATTAAGATAATTTAAATTCTACTATTTCAAACATAGCACACGAGCCTTGCCAGTTTTAAGTCAAAGCAAAAGAAATGATTCATTTCCCCTTCTTCTCTTCTTGGCCTGACTTTTTGAGGTGAACCTCAATGTGGTTCAACAGAAACATCTGTGGCTTGACGCGATTCCTGAGGGCAAACCACGTAACACACACACACACACACACACACACACACACACACACACACACACACACACACACACACACACACACACACAGGGCAATTGTAGGGTTTCAGCCTACCCAAACATAAGTGCGTAGACGTGAATAAGGCCAAAGTTGAGGTTTAAAGAGGACATCCAGCTGCTTCTTACACTAAAACACACTTATGAAAGAAATTTGAAGCTAGCCTGTGTTTGGAACGCAACAGTTCATGCATATAATGTTCTCTTGGAATCAGAACAAGAAGGTGCAGTTTTCTGGAGAGGTGCCCTTGGCGAGAAAGAAGAGAAGGACAGAGTGAAGCGAGAATGCACAATGTTTGATTGAATTTATTACTCTCTTAAAATCGAGCTCTTTGATATTAAATTAGATTTGACCAAACTCTCCAGTCCTGCAGATAATTCAGCACAGTTAATATTAATCAAATTTCAGAGGAATAATTCAGCTTTCTGTATGAAATGTGAGACCCTGGAAGGTAATCACTAGTGGAGAGACTATTTCAAAAGGGAAAACAAAGACACACAGTGCTATTGATGAGAAGCACCTGAAACCAGGCCCAGTGTACTACAGACCAGCAGGATCAGAGCTGAAGAGGTAGTCCTAATCCAGCCTGCGCCTCTCTACTGGAGATGAAGCCATGCCTACGTGCACCATAGGGAAGGAGTGTAATAGCGTTTGCAATGTTGAGGCTTCTGTCACCTGCAGAGTGTCACAACTGCAGTCATTTTAATACCTAAACAGCAGCAGCAGTTGTACTGTGTTTAAATTACAGCAGCTGTTACTGGAAGACAACGCTGTCATTTCTGCATCTTGAGGTCTTAAGTGTTGCTGCTAGTATCTCTCCTTTCTGGTATGTGGCACGGGTTGGCCAATCTAAACGTGAACAAGTGACTTTGTGAGTGAGTGACAAACTAGCTCCCCTGGCGTGCTTTGCATCTAAAGAAAAAGTAAAACAGTCGTGTGCCTGTGTACATTGCGTGACGTAGACGTGCGTCCACACGTGTAAACATGCCCGAGTTTCTGACGAAGCAGAATCGAGTGAGGTGACAGGCAGGTGTCAATCACTTCTTCCGCGTCATAGCGACCACTCACCATCCCCCCTCCCCTGAGACACCCTGCTCTCAGGGCTGGTACCCACAGCGGAACCGCAGCGGGGCGTCCTGCTGAAGGGAACCACGACAACGAGGGGGTCAAACATTTGCTGCTGACGTACCACACTGCTGTATGCGTCCTATTTATAACGTCCCTGTCTCTGCCTGCGTATTATATACGTTCTCAGACCTGAGCCGTGATTTTTATCTGTTGAGAAAGATAGCACTGCCATTACAATCAAATTCTTATTGTGTCATTTGTGGTAGCTCGCACGAACTACACGCGCACACACACACACAGCGCAGGCCACGTCTACTCAAGTCTGAAATCTCTCTACTGCTCTACCCTGTCTTGCTTTGTGAAGCAGAATACATACAGCGCAGTGCAGGAATGTCTCACAAAAGCAGGTCTTTTGCTCTTGGATGGGGTTTGGTATTCAGCTAGAACTAGGTCACAATGTTCACCCCAACAGTGGGATAAGTGGAGCAGGAGAGACGCAGCACAGGCTCCTCCTCAGCCTGGCAGGAAGTGGCCCAGCAGAACACTGTGGGTAATGAGCCCGAAGCATTAATCTTCCCTCTCCTTGACTTCAAACCCACCTGGCAAACAACGACCCTGGGGGTGAGAATGTGTTGGCTATATATGTGTGTTTTGCTCCATTAAAACATTTTAGGCATGTTTGATTTAGCATGGGCTACAGGGGGTTGGCTGGAGGTGTGTACCTTCAAGTACTGTTCGTGTTATTGCAGTGTTAGGGAAAAAAACCCATCTGAGATAAATGACGCACGACTTGTATAAGAGAGAAAATATGCTATTTAAACCCAGGGTGAGTATGCATGATTTATTTTTGAATGCACTGACCTTCAACTCATCCTCCATGTTTGACACTCTTTTCTCAAGAGCTTGTTTTTCCTGTAAATGAAAAAGAAACAACTGAAATGAATATACCTCCTTGGGGGGGGAAAAAAGAGTGAAACAGGAAAAATAGAGGGGAAAAGAGCAAGAAAGGAGATGGACATTCAACCATCTTGATCATCAAATAAAATACCAAAATTCCCAAATGTTGCCAAGACACTTACCCTTTTCTCAGATTCAAGTACTGTTGATCTCTCTGATATTCTGTCGTGCCTCTAGAAGTTAGAATGGTTCTGTTATTGTAAGTATTGGGAGAATAATATGTATTTTGAAACAAGATTTCATTAAGTAATCAGCCACGACCTTCCTTCTGCACACCCAGGGGAAAAGGTTGATGGTGAGGCAGTGAGAACAGAACTGAAGTGGCAGTTTTCTTCTTTGGGTTTTCTGTACCTGAGTGACTTTGTCCAGCTGGGAGCGGATCTTGACCAGTTCGTGTTTGCTGTCGTGCAACCTGGACTTGAGCTTCTCATTCTCATGCAAAGCTTCTGCATACATCTGAAAGTGAACATGGTGAAGATTAAGGAACAGCTTTATTCCAGAGATTCTGGACTTTTAATGGTCAAATTATTACTATTATATACTAAGTTGACTTATTTTTTATTTATTAAATAACACACTAACCATTCTTAACACAACAGAAGGTTAGAAAACAAAAAGTTATAATAGAAATGTATGAAACCACAAAGTGTTCAGAATAAAACCAAAAGTATATGTAGGCCTATTGAAAAAACAATTATATATATGTATATACATATACACACGATGCTCAAAAAATTGTGAGCATGTTGTATAGTTTCATCATTCTTGTTTCCATAATAATAATAATTTATTTGAAATCATTCATTTTAGGCCTATAATTAGTCAGTTAGTCATCATTTATGACTGGAGCTTAGAGAAAAAGCTAAGAAGGTTTTCTTTCATTTTATTTTTTTGCCCAAGTCAGTCGTAAAACACTGTTTTGATTTCTACCACGGCCAGCCCAAGGAGAGATGTATATATATATATATATATAACTTAAAACCCAAACAGTGATAGCCACTCCACAGTATAGCTAGCCAGCTAACTAGGCTGCATCAAAATGAAGACCCATTGTTAGCGAGCTCATTTTGGCTATAGCGTCCAAAGAGAAACAACGTCTTTATGTTCCTCACAGAGTTGTGTCTTTTCTCTGAGGAACTTCTTCAGAATCCAAACCCTGAATTAACCTCCTAGCTTCGGCCGTTAGCCAGCTAGCCACAGCTTTGTTAAGCTGAATGTGTTTGATTTACAGCTTACTAAAAGTATTTCTTAATTACATAGCTATTTATTTATTTAATATTAAAAACTTTCCACGCCAAATAAATAAAGTAATGAAGAAATCAAACTGATATCTAAATCTATCTTGAATATTATCCAAAACCTGCTGTCAGTTATTTGTATAACCATCCATTTATACAAACAGACCAATGTCTGAATCCGATGTAGCCTTCTTGTGTGCCAGGCAGTGACAAAGTGCCTGTGTATGTGTTTTTCTTCCCTCCTGCCTTTCTTTCTCTCTCCCTCCCCTGTTTTCTCTCCAGGTGCTAACAGGATGATTGGTTTCCACCTGTGCAGGCCAGTAATGCTGCTGATTGGTTTCCACAGACTTCGAGCTGGCCAATAAAACAACAATAAAAGGAGAAAGCCCCTGAGGAGATCATGTTCTTTTTTTTGTGTGCTCTGTTTTTTGAAAACTTGTATTGAATGTTTGTGGTGGGAGGTTGAGGATGGACGTTGATTGCATCCCTTTTACATTTTACACGCACGTAGTTCACTTTAGTCCAGGGGCCGTGGGTTTATCGGACAATGCCGCCCCTGTATTTGTTATGGTGAAGCTATTTTTAGATAAGCAAGTTAAGCCTTTTTGTTTGTGTTTTGTCCTCCGAGGTAGGAGTTAGCCAGGCCTATTTCTGTTAGATTTATTTCTATATATTTGGCAGGACGACTTTGTCCCGTCCTTCCCCACATATTGAGAACCTTAACGTTGCAAGTATGAGACTCTTTTGAATTCTTTGGTTGTCGTGTTACAGTCTCCGCTTTTCCTCTAGACTTAAAAAAGGGACGTAACAGCCGATAATAACATATTACTAGTCGGCATCATTAACGACTGGAAATATCGAAATTGCCTATCAATACAATTAATTTAGAATATTAACACTTTTCATATGTCAAAGTATAAAATCTGTGAATATTTTAAAAAATAGCTTAAGTGAATTTCTATTCAAATATTTAATAGATAAAAAATTTTTTTTATTATCTTAAAGTCCTCTTAAATCTCCATCTGCTTGGCCTCATTGGAATGTTATTAAAATAGACAAATCTCTCTGTTGATCCAACGGCTTTCTGCACCATATGAATCATTCTGGAGGGATTGTGCTTGTTCAGACTGAGGTAAAAGTAACTTACTACCTTCTTATAGTCTTTGGTAGTGGAGTCTTGGTCCTGTCTGCTCAGAGCAGCCAGCCTCGTCTCCCTCCGAGTGTAAGAGCTGGCGCGGCCCAATGGTTTGTCTGTCGCACTCTCCCCACTGGAGTCGTATCTAAAAGTAACACATTCAGTACACGCTGCCACTTTATTTAGGGCACTTATTGTTTGATTGTTCTCAGGAAATGCAGTTCTGTATTGCAGGAGATTAAAAGAAAAAAGATGAATCCTCACCTTGACAATCTGTCATGCTGCAAAACAAACAACAAACTATGTTAGTTTGATCACTCAATACTTCAGCATGGGAACAACACAGTGTAAAAACAATGTCCAGTTGTGATTAGATCCAGATTTGTTTGTTTGATAAGATCAACCAGAGGCTTGGCGGTGAAATATTTTCCATTTTGAGACAACGGAGGAAAAACAAAACTTCCAAGTGAATTATCACATCGCGTTCAAAGACCTGACGTCCCAGGGGGGGGGGGGATGCATGCAAGAAGTGATAAATAATTCAGCCAAACACTGCACTCACAGGGTTCGCGTGGGTCAACCCTCCCCGGTGAGCCCGGGTTAATCTTTCAGAACAGGGGGCTGCCACGCAAATGCCTGCAGCACAAAGATGACATCATGACATCAGACGTGAAGTATCTCCTGTGTGACGGGTCGACGTCTGACCTCAGACAACAGACTGATAGCATGCGGTCCTGGCAGTGGTTTGCTATGACCAGCCCAGTGTCCACGGCTGCCAAGGAGTCTGGGTAGTGTACTTCACTAAGCGCAGTTGCATGTGTTTTTCTCAAACTGGATTTCACTCTGGTCTATTTTCAGAAATCCTATTACCTCAAAGATATGCCTATAATTTATGAGCTGGTAGGATCAGTTTACGTCTGCTGCCTCCCTGTGCTAATATACATGTCATACAATTCATACACTGTGTGCAAAGGGTCTCCACTATCAAAATCTGTGTCTATCCAGACTTTCACCCAGACCTGTTTCTGCTCTGAACCAAACTGAACAAATAGATAACTCACTGCCATCAGCTGATGAACGTGGCACATGAGAGGATGATGACTGGAGGTGTTTACGATCAGTCGGAGACTGGAAAAGAGTCATTGAGAGAGAGAGAGGAGGTCACAATATGATGCCAGACTTATCGATGATGTCTTTTGAATGCAGTCTTGTAAACTTTACTCCAAAACTTAAAGATTTGGAGTCGCTGTCTCGCCAGGAAAAGAGGGTTAAACACCTCTGTTTAGAAATAAACGGCAATAAACGTCTTGTGTGGTGCTGGTGATCCAAGCTGCTTGAGACAAGAAGCAGATGTAGACCGCATTAAAGTATTAGGCTTTATAGGAGGACAATTTGTGTCAAAGAGGGACAGAGCGAACAGATATTCCTGTGCTGGCATTTGCAGACTTAGGTGGGGGGGTATTTCATGCAGCGTCAAAGGAGCTGTTCCGCTGCAAGTGTTTACATAACTGAGCCAGCGCTGCCTGTCCTTATGTGGTCATGTGCTTAAGCAGAGAGCTACCCAGGAAAAAACAGACCTCCGTGACCTGAGATGAAAAAAAGGGCCAAGGATGGAGCCATGAAGAGCTCCCACTCACTCCAATCTCTCGGTGCAACGCTGAGGATATTCCTCGATCATATTTGGTGCTCATGGTTAATCAACTGATTGCCCCCCCCCCCCTGATTTTATGAATAAATCACCGTGATGTCCGCTTCACAAAACTCTTTCAAGATTATGAGTTCCTGGCTGTACGCAAACCTATTTCACACTACAGAATTACCTAATTCCAGTGACATCCAAAGCGACCCCAGTGGGGTTATATAGGACGTGATTCTTAGTAAAAGAGGGAATCCTTACACTAACGCACGCTTTTACATGTTTGTCTGCATCATGGTGCTTTTTGTTCAAATTTAACCAAAAAGACAGAAAATGAGTCATAGCTGAAATTCTTCTTCTGATAGCAGCTGCAGTGTGCTTCCCTTGTTAGGAGAGGCAGAGGGAATCAGAAGTGGCACATGTAGCTCTGCAGCAAAGTTCGTGAGGCAAAGCAGATGCAACAGAGACAATCAACTGAAAAACAACAGGGTGTCAGACTGATGGAAACATGCATGCTTGAACCACGGGCGCTCTGTAAACACATCTGCCTCCAGTTTTATGGTTTGCCAGGACCAACATCATACACACCAGGGGGGTGTCGGAGGCAGGCTTCCTGCACGAGCTCACTGCTACATTATAAAAAGCGATAATGTTAACAGCAGTCTGCAAGAGCCAATGAAATCATCATTAGGAGAGTCTTCACTGTCCCTCTCATCTCCTCCCCTCGCTCTGTCACAGCATCACTCCTACAGAGCTGACTGGATTTTGCATTAGGAAAATCTGAGCTACACACACAAACTTTCTCTCTTCACCCCCTCCGCTGGAACTGAGGCTGCACACACAACCATAAAAGAGCTTTCTTCCACATTCACTCACCTTTGCTCATTTCAGCCACTCCTGCTATTAACTCTTTACAGAGCATCTGAGCTCGTCTGTGAGCAACTTCCTGTTTTTCTTTTTCAAGAGCACTGACTCAAAATGAATCCCCTCCAGTGATGGAAGAAGACGTACTCGGATGCTTTACTTCAGTAAAAGTACTAATACCACAATGCAAAAATACTTAATTACAAGTAAACATCCTGTACAGTATTTAGAATCCAAAATAAAAGAGAGAAATATCTGTTATTGACTTATATGGAACATTGTTAGCTTGTTAATGCATCAATGCGTATGGAGTATTTTACTGTCGTAGTTGGCCACGGTGGAGCTTGTTTTAGCTACAGTTAGTCTAGTCTAGCTTGTTCTTTAATGTTGGCTTTTTTTTTTAGGGAAGTTTGAGGGTCGGAAATAATTCCGTCATAATCTGTCCTGCCCCTATGTTTTCTTTGTTTCTTGTGATATATTTATAGTTTACTGTTTTTATTTTGTCATCACCTCTCCTTTCATTCCAGATAACATCACTTCCTGCCTTTGCATGTTTTTTCCCGCCAGTTTTGGATGTCTGCCCTACCCTGATTAGTTTCACCTGTCCCTCGTTAGCCCTGCACTCACCAGACCTCCTGCTCACCTGTTCTCACTTCCCCAGTCAGCCATTCACTACATATACCAGTTCATCTTCACATCGAGTTTTGTTTATCTGTAATCCGCCTTATTTGTTTTTCTTTTGCGTTATTAGCCTGGAGCTTAGTCTGCTTCCATCAACCACAACAATATGTTTTGTGGAACTCATGGACACCTGAACTGTGTTTTTCTTAGAAAGTCTCAAGCAAAAGGTGAGGAACCAACTGTTTAATCTTCGTGTTACATTTCATAAAAATATAAAATGTGTGTGACTATAGTAAATGTAGAGAACATTTCACCCTGAAATGTAGTGGAGTGAAAGTCTCAAGTAGCAAACAAATAAAGTACAGATGTGGTATATTTTTGCACAGTACTTTCCATCACTTAAGATCTGCCAAATGTGTGTGTCATCCAATAAAATGTGTTCCTGTTTATACTACTTCCTTTTTCTCACAGCTGTATCGCACACTGTAGTTTACAGAAGAGGACCGGTTCTCATCAAAACATTGTGACAAGTGCTAAAAATACTGCATCAACCTGATTCCACCAGCCCTCTGAATTGCATTTTCTCTCCCATGAAAAGTCAAAACCATTTCAGATTGGGCCGACGTCATGGAAAATAAATGCCTGAGTTTCACCATGGATATGTTTCGAAAATAAAGAAAGCAGAATAGCGCTAGCAACTGTGCTGTAATGAGTGTCTGTAGTGTTGCACAACATTAGATGAGCAAATGTGGAGGTCTCTAAATAGACGGAATAACGCTGCTTCACATGTCTGCATTTATTTCTGCCCCTTTAAATGTGGCTGTCACAGAGCTCAGTCTGCTGCAATGACAGTCAAACAACGCCCATAAGCCACTTATACAGAAAAACAAAACGGGAAGTTACAGAAGAAACGTTTCAGTCCAAAAGTCTTTTCCCAGAAAATGTGGTAATCAAATAGGCTGAGCTGACGAGTGGTTCACAAGTTATTTCAACAGTGTAATGAACTCATTTGGTGAATCAGGAGTGGTGGATCGTTCCATGCAGATGCACATAATCATGTAGAAAATTAAGGAATAACTCTTATCCTGTTAATAAAAATATTTGCTTGTTTGACTGAACACGCTCACAACTCCACATGTCCAGGTGAATATGTAACAAGGGCTGCAACAATTATTTAAATCAGTTATCGCTTTCCCAAAAAAATGTCAAAACAAAGAAAAAAATTCCAATTGGATTTCATTCATTTTTTTGTTGCATCTGACAAACTGTGAAAAAGAGAAACTTTTCCTCACATTTGAGAGGCTGAAATCACAGAATATGTATTATTTCTGCTGGGAAAATGAAAAAAAAAATTCCATTATTGAAAATAGCTGAACCATTTTTGTAGACCGACTCACCGATCAATCAGTCGATTATATCAACTCTACTTAAGACGGAGCTTGTGCTGTCATGGCTTTAGACATCTTAAAAGATTTAGTCTGAAGCCATGGAAAATAATATCTGGTTTATGGATCATTCACAACCAGAGGAAATAAGCTGCTATATTAATCAGAAATTGAAGAAGCTTAAACATACAAAGTCACAAATATCAATACTTTTAACAGCTTCATGAAGATAAATTGCACTTAGAGATATAGATGTATGTAATTAGAAGCATCTATCCTGCTGCATTGGTGAAATCAAGTTTGAAATCCAAAATGTGCATTTCTCTTTAAGAAAAGTTTCTGGTCTTACTCTGTAGTTTTTGTCTGTAGGGGACGGAGAGGACGGCGGCGACTCTGTCACTGACTTCCTGGTGCGAGTCAGGTCCTTGGTGCGCGGGTAGTAGGATGACATCTCCCCTCTCTTCTCTGGACCGGCAGGTCAACGTCTACTGTAACATTCACCGAGGCCAACAACAGGTAACGGCTGCACAGATTCCCTCAAGCAACGGTGACGCAGATGCCCATGACTGCGCTGCCGGGGAATCCTCAACAACAACGTGTGTGTGTGTGTGTGTGTGTGTGTGTGTCAGTCCAGCTTCACACTCCCATGAGCTGTTGAGATCTGCAGCTAAGTTTGTAAGGGAGTCCAAATGTGTGGTCACGCCTTCTTCAAAGCCCAGACAATGAAGCGATAATCAGATAAAAATGTAAAGAACAACAAACTGTCCTCTGATAACAAAAGCCGAGAAATAACTCTTAATCTAAGCAAACTAATTGTTCAACACTGACGTCTTTGATGAAATGTGGAAAAAAAAGTCCAAACTGAAGCAACCAGGAGAGAAAAGTTTGCTCCCTTTGCTGCCTCTTCCTATGTTTCCCAAAGTTATGCACGCACTCCCTCTCTCCTTTTCCTCTCGCTGCTTGGTCACCCCCCCACCCATCCACTCCCTCACGCTTCTCCCTGCTCTCTTCAGCGCTGGCAATCTGCCAGAGGCTCTGCTATGGTTGGACTCGGCACTGAGGGCTAAAATTGTCTACTGATGTGGACGAGGATAAGGGGGAGGTGGAGCACAAAGCCAGAGTTGGGGGAGGGGGGGGTGCAGCAGTTTGTGTCCTCGGAGGTCAACACAGTATTACCTGAGGAGCCATCATCAACCGTGAAGTGTCAAGTAACTGTGTTGGCCCCACAGTGTGATGGAGAGGAGAGATGCTGTTAGTAGGAGTGCTACACAGTTTCCTCTCACCAAAAGGTGTTGAATTTATTTCTCATTTAAGTCCTGTAATATTAACGAGCCATTGGTTAAATGTTCATCCTGTGGCCTTTTATGAGGTCTTTCTACAAAGTCACCAACTTAATCACGGAATAGTTTTTGGGGAAAGGATTTTTTGCTTTCCTGCCAAGAGTTGGATAAGGAGATCAATACCTCTCATGTCTGTACAATAACTACAGTTTGAAGCTGTAGCTACTTAGCTTAGCGTAAAAACTGGAAACAGGGAAACGGCCAGTCAGTTGCAAAGATTTTTTACATATCTGCTTTTGTACAAATTGAACAGACAAGATATGACATGTTAATTGGTGAGCGTCAGAGGTGCCGGTACACAGATTTTGTCACCTTTGGAAAGAACCAGGCCAGCTGTTTCCAGTCTTAATGCTAAGCTAAGCTAACCGGCAGCTGGCTTTAACTTCATATTTACCGTACAGACAAGAGAGAGTGGTATCAATCTTCTCATCTAATTCTCAGCAAGAAGGCAATAGAAGCGTATTTCCCACCATGTAGGACCCCCCCCCCCCCCCTACTTTCTTCCCATAGTCTTCTGCACAAGCCGGCTCATGCTATCTTCCTTTTATAGTGAGGTACGCAGCACTTCGTTGTTCCTAAACTCCCTCATACTTGCTGGTTGTGAATAGATTAAAGGAAAGATAACGACAAAAACACAGAGGAAGGAAAAAGAGAGACAGAGAGGAAAGAGAGAGGCTGATGTTCTTTGGTTCCTAAACTATTTTGTATTGTATCACTGTGAGGGCTTTTGTGACAGATGGTTTGAGATGCAACCCAAATCTTGTATATAAAGTATATTTGTAATGCATGTTCTTCCATCTGAAGAGAATATGTCTTGGTGGAGAGTTTCATAAAGAGTTGATCCCAGCTGGAGTTCGCCCAGTCTGATCCTCACCCTGAGATTCAGGACTTTCCATATTGGATGTTATCATCAATAGAGACGATGAGCCACAGAAGCTGCCACCAGAGTTTACTTGATTTTTGGAGTAAACCTGGAAGAGCAGGATGGGCTACCAGCTAGGATCTAATCACTGAATCTCAAAAGCAGGACCGTAGAAAGAATGCTGTCTGCAAAGGCACTCCTGCTTGCTCTATCTCTCGTTAATTCCCCCTTATCATAACCGGCACCATCGCCACTAATCTTACACGCAGCAGAATCTCTTAGCCGACTTGCTCTACACCTGTCTCCCTCTCTCTGTTGCTGAAAGTCATTGTGGAAAATCTGCTCAGATCATCATGGAGTCATGCAGAGGTCGGCTCTGGTGATGGGCAGCCTGTCATGCTTCCAGATGAAGCCTCGCCGCTCGGTATAATTATCACAGACAGATATAGTCCTCTCCGTAACGCTGAGACTCTCATGTTACTAACAGATCTCTATTTCAGAATTCCACCATGGGGGACAGCTGAACCACTGACCTGGAGGCAGCTCAAAGAGAATCTATAATCTATGTCCTTATCATCTCCCCTGTGTTTCCCATTCCCTACGGCAGCTATATCTTCTCTTTAGGAACACAGATTAATAGAATATCCTCACTGAAACGCAAGTGGGTCGCCAGGTTTCACCCGGTAGGAGGAATTAGTGACGAGGTTCAGGTTTTTTCACGTGCAGCACTCAGGTGGAGGGAGCACAGTATCAGTTTAGAGAAAAAAGAAAGTCAATCCCTCTGAATCCAAGGCTAAGAAGCAGAGAGCGTCTCAGTTTGCCCAATATGGTATGGTATGCTGAGACACCTCAGCCATGTGATGCGAGGAAGCAAAGCGACTCAGAGGGAGGAGGAGGAGGAGGAAGAGGAGGGGGGGATTTGGTCCTCCTGGACTGTCTTTGTATGATATATTAGCCAGCACTTCTAGTTAAAAGAATCTCTGAACACATGCTTCACGTCCACGATTGCGGTGCGTCTCAAAACATTGCGTCAGAGACCAGAGTTTGGCTGCCTTTGAAGCATACTTAGCTTTCGGGTGGGAAACAGGATGAAACAATGACGCTAATGAATATTGAAGAATGAAATGGCATGAGATCCCAAGCTGTGGAAGCATTTAATATCGAGATAGCTTTTTTTCAAAAATAAGACATAGCTGTTGATAACAAAAATGTGTCATGAGCGCACTGGAACATATTCTCAAGGGATCTAAATGTATTAGACAGTAGTTATGTTCAAGTGAACTGTAAATACTCAGTTCTCCTCAGTATAACCAGCCATGAAAAAATAAGGAAATCTTTTGGCTCCATCTAGTGGTACCAAGGGGGAGACAACAGAAAATATTCCAAAAGCCATCATGCAGGGTAACTAAAAAAACTCTTTTCTCTCTGTGATAATAAAAAGAGCACCGAGGTTTTCCACATACCTCTCCGTCCCAGCAGTGTCGTCGAGTTGTTGCAAAGGTCAGCGGTGCTTCATCTTCAACAGGGTTCTGATTTTCATCTCTCCACCGTCCCTCACCAGCTGCACAAATACAGTAAGTACTTCTATTGTATACTTATCATTTAATCGCTGGTGAGAATAAACAACACTTATTGACAGACTTAACCTGAATGTTCTGTCTGGGCTCCTGTAGACCTCAAGCCCACTTTCTTAGCCCAAAAATAGATTCTTAAAATTGTTTTTGTCACCTTGTCCCTTTATCTTCGTTTCATGAAAATGGTTTATAAACCAGATTAACTGATAACACAATTCATAGGATTGATGAATATATATGATTGTTTATGATTGTTTAGGAATCTCAAAATACTGTTGAATACAAAAGATTCTCATCTCTGTACTGCCCCTCCCAAAATCAGAGTTTGCAGATTTGCACAGAGTAAAGTATCTAATCAACCTCACACATAAGTAACGTCGATATGTTGGATAACGTACTGTAACATTAAATGTTTATTTATCTGGTGTAATAACGATGC
>NW_027466449.1:15030000-15277500 GCF_050575085.1 Anarhichas minor
CGTCCAGGATCTCCACCGACACCTTTGGGCCCAGCAGCACCAGGAACACCACGTTCACCAAGGGCACCCTGAAGTAGAGAAGATATCAGCCAGTTCAATAACAACCTGGTAGACATATGGCAGCTAGTTTTATGACCATAACAGCATAATTTTGGTGCTGCAGTGCTCAGATCATCTATTCACGGTGTCAGTGAGCTGAGATGAGTTCTGGCGGGTCATACCTTAGCACCAGCAAGACCGTCCTGACCTGGGAAACCACGGTTACCAGGACCTCCCTGGAAAGAATCAGAGTTGCATTTGATTAGATTTTACTGAAAATAGCAACAAGCAATCTAAAATGTTGTTGAACATCCTGATGACTGACTCTCTCTCCTGGAGGTCCGAGTGGTCCGGCAGATCCAGGCTCTCCTCTGGCGCCTCTCTTTCCTTCTTCACCAGCGGGACCAGGGCCCCCTAGAGGACCAATGGGGCCCTGGAGAAATGAAGATGTGTCAGTAAATCTCCTCTGTGGTCTAATTCTAAAAGATGCTTCAAAGTGGTGTACTTAGCATGTACTTACGAGCTCTCCCTTGGGTCCAGCTTCACCTTTGAATCCAGGAAGACCAGGGTCTCCCTAAACACGGCAAGAAAGGAGGACAGCCACAAGAATAAATAGTCACAACACAAACAAGTATGAAGGTTTCACAGATGATTTAGATTATTCCCAGGTGACTTACAGACTGTCCCTTTGGCCCCAGAGGTCCTGTGGCTCCCTGTGGTCCAGGTGGGCCACGAGGGCCGGGGAATCCAGGAGCACCAGCAATACCAGCACCACCCTTCAAGGAAGAAAAAAACACAACAAAATATCAGAATAAGGTATAACAGTGATATCATGAATTACAAAGAAACTATGGAGGACTCTAAAACAATGAATACAGAGAGTGGACTCACAGCAGATCCTTTAGATCCAGGAATACCATCAGTACCGGGGTTACCCTACACCGACAGAGAAGAAGAAGTTCATCAGTGACAAGCGCAGTGTAAGAATGGTGACGTTCTATGTAGCCAATCAAAAGTCTGGACGATCAGGTTGATGGTTAACGAACCGATGCTCCGGAGGGTCCAGGGGATCCTGGGGTACCGGCCTCTCCGCGAGGTCCCTGTGCTCCTTCAGATCCACGGCCTCCAGTAGGACCAGCTTCTCCCTGACAGGACACAATAACTTATCATTTACATTTCATTTATCTGTGAATCCAAAATGTGTACCTCCATTTAGAGCTGAAGATAATGGTGTGTTTAGTACCTGTTCTGTCTGTTCTTATATGTACCCAAATATATATATATATATATAGATATAGACTCCATGTGAGCAGACTGAATGAAGAGAGATTAATGGCCTGAAAGAACCTCCGAAGAATTCACTGAGTGATAAAGTAGAACCTGAACCACAAATGCTTCAAGTGACACTCGCCAGACTTTTGTAACGTAATGTCTGCCACAGATATGAAATACTAGTTTGTGATAATGTGATTTGGACAAACCTTGGATCCTGGAGATCCTGGGAAACCGGGAGCTCCAGCAGGACCAACGGGCCCCTGTAGACAGAGCAAAAACCTGCTGGTTAGGCTTCATGTCTCATCACTTTGTTGATGTGTTATCCAGAGACATGGCATTATAAAACATCACAAACTAAATTGGATGCAAAGTGGAAACTACGATACTCACAGGTGGACCAGCAGGACCGGACAAGCCATCATTTCCACGGGCACCCTGAAGAGTAAAGAGACAGGATAGTCAGTTGTGTACGCCACAATGGAGAGATTATATGTTTCTTTAAGTTGTTACAGAAAACTAGAGACATATTGATGCATCAGTTTGTTACTCACTGCAGCTCCGGCAGCTCCAGAACGTCCCCTCTCACCGGGCAGACCACGTGGGCCCTGTGACAGAAGATCAGTTTATCTCGATCATTATGAAACACACAGCTTCAATTTATTCACATTCTGCAAATATCAAATAATATAGCAGACCAGAAAGAGCACTGGAGACTCACCATGGGTCCAGGAGCGCCGTTCTCTCCAGAGGAACCAGACTCGCCCTGATGGGAACAGAGAGCAGAGAAGTTAGAAGAAGTGAGAGGAAACAAATTGGGAATATTTGCAAAACGATTCCAATGATATCATCACAAAAAGATACACGTGGTGGTCTTACCTTGGCTCCTGCGGCACCAGTCTCTCCCTTAGCTCCATCCAGACCAGAGTGACCCTACAGAGACACATCAGTCAGTCATCAGGGTGCAATGAATGAGCATGAGTTGCAAGTTGCATAAGCAAGGTTGAAACACTCACTCTGTGTCCTTTGATTCCAGGAAGTCCAGGAGTTCCAGGGAATCCACGAGCTCCCTATAATAGAAAAAAAAACACACAAAATCTTTACACGAGGAACGCTGAACCGCATCTCTATTTTCCTCTTTAGACTTTGACATGCGTTGTAATCCTGGAGTTAGTCACCTGAGGCCCTGCAGGTCCACGCTCACCAGCTTTTCCAGGTTTGCCAGCATCTCCCTAGAAACAAACAGGAAGTGGGGTGATTATTTCCTGAAGCAGCTGAGATGTAGCAGCACTGCACTTTACAGTAGAGGAAATATATCATCATTCTCAGCAGCATTGTTAAGAGACTGCCCTTTAGAGGGTAGGGAGCTTAAAAGTTGTTTATATGTTGGTTGACTCAAACATCATTGTGAAATAATAATGAGGCAATCAAGTGAAATAGTTGCGCTGTTACTCGGGACAAAAGGCCGTTTTTGACTTTTTTTGACCTTAACTTTGTGTGTGTTGTGCTTATGTTTCACTGAGCTGTGAGTTTCATACAAAGATGAGGCCTCGACACTTACATCGCTACCAGGTTTTCCAGAAGGTCCAGATGGTCCACGAGGTCCCATTGCTCCCTGGTATGAATACAAACAAAGGTAAATCATGAGTGACAGCGATGTAATTGCTTTAAAGACAATTCGAAATTAGACATTTGTGCTGCAAAATGCAAACACTGCCTTCACACTGTCCTGCCGTTGAACTACATTTTGAGCAAAATTGCAAAATTTGGTGATGAAATCACATATTTTCACTGTCAGAGAATTCAAACAGCTTAGATATGCTTATAATATCATTCATAATCAGAATTTGTTTCTGTGGAAGTAGATGCTGCTGTTAAACCCTAAACACTTCAGCAAATGGGAGCAGTATGGTGTCTGTTGGGCACATAGATGCATTCTGGGATACGTGTTAATACTTACAGAGGGACCATTCTCTCCTGCCTCTCCAGGTCCACCTTGGAAACCTTGTGGGCCCTGTAGGTACAAATGACAAAGTAATAAAGATCCATTTATGCCAACAACTCTTCTCTATATGTTTCCACAGTCGCTGTTTGATTTTGATGACCGGTCACATAGTGATGTAGTGCTGTAATGAGTGTACTTACAGGAGCTCCACTGGGTCCAGGGGGACCACGAGGACCCATGGGACCCTGAAGGAGACACACAAGACAAACAGAGAAAGTTAACCCGGAAATCTATCAGGTAGCTTGAAGTGAATCTACTGAACCACAAGGTGGCAGCATTGTAATCATTATTGTTCTCCACTTATCTTCAGCAGCAACTCTGAGACCAGGTAAACGTATGTGATGAGTTTTATGTCATTGTGAGAGATGAAACTGTTTACATAGCAAAAACATACACACTTCCTGTTAGATATATTCACTGCACACAGCGCTGCTTACCATCGGTCCCTGCATCACACCCATCTGAGCGCCTCCGGACTTCTCATCGAAACCTCCAGCCATCTGAGCAGCAAAGTTCTGTAACACGCAAAACAGACAGAGACTGACAGTCAGTTATTGCAGTTATTATCCGTTATCCGGCCTGAGCTAAGTGGGCCATTACACACAGCAGCAAGTGAGCTGCATTAACTGAATTAATGACCCAAATGGTGGATCAGTTACCGTGAGAACTGAAAGTAGAAAGACAAGCTTCACATTCGTCTAGGTCTGTCCGACATGAAGCAATTATTAGTCGACAAACACTTTTATGATTTTGCTGTTGAATTGATTCGTTGATTTAATCTACAGAACTGTGAAACTGAGTTTCTCTGCAAAGAATCACACGAAGGCACCACTTTAAATCTTGTGTTCACCAAAGATGTGTTCATACATTTCTTAAAAATAAGTCATTTAGCATGAAAAAGCAATAAAAAATGACTAATCGCTGACAGCAATCTTCATTGACTAAGACCAAAATGACCAATTAATCGACTAAGAAGAGACTACATTCTTCCCTCTTACTTCTTTGAATAACAAATCAACTTATTTGGGGCTGTTTCTGTGTATCGACTGAGTCAAATGTAGCCAAAGAGAACAACAAGGGATTTAGTGATTGTTAAGAAACTGATGTGTCGGGCCGATTTGACAGGCCGCCATTGTAAATAAGATTTTATTTCTTAATGACTCGCCTGGTTAAATAAGAGTTGAATTTTTACATCAACAGTTTACTATTAAGTCATATATTTATACCTCTGTTTGAATGTTTAGCTAAACATTTCTATCCCTGTGTGATACGGGAATAAGAAAATGGGATTTTGTTAAATTGTTGTTGATGCCATTGTGTTACAGGAGTGCCCCACACTCACCCCTCCAAGTCCTGATGGTCCAGGTGAGCCGGGGGGTCCGGGGTTTCCAGGGATGCCGGGCTCACCATCTCTTCCACGAGGTCCAACATTTCCCTAGGGAAAAAGTGAGCAGGTTATTTTCTCTAAATTCATCAGGACTACTAGAGAAGATTTGTTTTACAACAAAACATTTGCAGAAGAAGTCTAATGTCTGTTGCGTGATGATTAGATTTGGATGTTCCTACACTTGAGTAGTAATAACGCTGCAATCTCAAACTATTACAGAACTCTGTCAGCTCAGTTGTTATGATCATCAGAGCTGCTGTTGCTTGACTCAATATTTGGCCGTGTGATGCTGCACTCGCATATTAATACGAGGCAATTTCCTGTGAATGCTGTACTGAGAGGTGTTTGTTAGTGCACAGTGTGTCGGCTCTTACCGTATCACCCTTAGCGCCAGCTTCTCCGCGTCCTCCCTGCTCACCAGAGGGGCCCTGCAAAAAACAAAGATATTTGTCTCAGTAAGATCCCCAGGATGAACTAAACTCCTATTTATAATCAAATTATTGTCAACCAATAAATATTTATCATCAAACAATGCTTGAACAAGTGTAGAATAAATGTAATAAGATAAACCTTCTCAATAAAATGAATGAAGTGTGTAATATTTACCATAGGGCCCGGTGGTCCTTTTGGTCCAACAACCTGCACAAGGGTGAAAAAGAAAGGTTTTGTCAATTACTCTTTATTAGAAGACCAATCGCTCATATTGTGTCCGGTTAAGTTAAAATGAGAGAAGAACATTCCAGCTTCGCAGGAGGTGGGCATCAAGCTAAAAACACAATCTGATGAGGATTTCATTTGACAGGACAAGTTTTCATGAAAACATCACCTCCTCTTAACCTCTGGTGCAGCCGACTCTGGCCACCTGACATGTGCACTTGCAGCAAAGTTGCTGAGAGGATCTAAGAGGATTTAATTGGGTTCATTATGTCCAAGGAATGCGGGGTTTATCCTCTTGTAATATAAAGTTCAATGAGGGATTGTTGGGCATTGCAGTTAGCTTCTCATGAGCGAGAAATTGCCCCTCTAATGATCAAAAATGCTTAAAACTGGATAGTTTTTCAGTGTTTGGAGATAAATCTATGTCAAGAGAGAAGAGTCAAAGTTGACGAAGCACGAACCTGTGAAATATATGTGTTTTAAATGTGTATTGTGTAGGTGGTGATTGTGGAAAAGAATGGGCACAGTGTTGGACATTTAAAATTCCCAAAAAAAGGTTGCAATTGTTCATTCCAAATAACAGCAACATAGAAAAGGAAGGTTTGTTGGATCATGTGTTCTCAGGCCCATCACTGCTTTGTGTATAAAGCAGTTTGGAGTGGAAGGTTGTAGTACAGCAATGAGGCGTTACTTCAGTTTGACAGACTGCAGAGGATTCATACTTACATCAGCGATATCTCCTGGTGCACCTTTCTGGCCCTGATTGATAACAGAAAGAAGTGATATCAGTGGCCTGAAACACTCTACGAAGAAACAAACCACTTAAAGCTACAGATTTGACAAGAAAAGTTATTTTTAAAGTTCCTTGTTGAATGAATGGATACCAGTATTTTCCCACAATCCCCGGCCTCACCTTAGCACCAAATGTCTCTGATGTTGCAGATGGATGTGTGACGGGAGGAAAAGAAGAGCAGAACATTAAAAATGTACAAGTCGGTAAAAACACTTCAGACGCTTGACTGATTTAAATCCTAGTTTGTGATTCTTAGGGAAAGAGACGGGGAAGGAAATCTAACGACGCTAGAAAGGGATCAAACACCATTCACCAAACCCAAAGGCCAACAACCCATCCAGATTATATTAATGGTGGAATGTAATTCCAAGAGGGATGAAGCAGAAGCAAGCATGGACCAGGAGATGAGATTAAAGTGTTTAGATCATTTAAGCAAAATGTGAAAGGAAGTAAAGCTGTAGCAGCCACAGTGATAGCTGGTGTACACTTGTGTATCTTATATTGTTATAAAAAAGACTGTTTATAATCAAATTTGTGGAAATTAATTGATGTTTAAGTGATCTTAAACGTATTCTATTTCAAATATAAAACCACAACTCTCTCTTTAACAGCTTTGTTCCTATTTATTTGGATAAATCTGTCAAATCGAGACTACAGGAATACAGTGTCTCTTTACACGGCCTTGAGCCTTCGATTGGTCTAAATAGTCTTGACGTGAGGCCTCATACATAGAAGGCCTGAAGACGCCTTCATTTTGCAGGAGACCTCCAAGTGGGTCAAATAAATCACGGAGTTGAGGCTGAGCATGAAAGTAGGCTTCATCTTAGTCATGAGTTAAAAAGAAAAAAGAGCAGGAGGGCGTCTCTACCGGTTTAGCTGAGAGCCAGACAACACATGACAGGATTCATCCAATTCCAAGAGGATCCTGTTAATGTTGCTTGTCTGGTCTCCGTCCAAACCAAGCATGTAGAGGGGCCACTTTGGAATAGGGAACATCATTATCGTTATTGACTAATTCCAAATCATAAAGCTAAAATGTTTCAGAGCAGCCAAATCTATTAAAAATCACATTGAGAGACAATGATCAGTGACTGCTGCAAACCCCCGATCGGGCAGGAAATTTGGATCCTAAAGCAGTTCCCCATTCTAAAGTGTGAGCCAGGGTGAGATAAATGCAAGCTAAGAGAGTAATTTATTTATAGGTATGTGAATAAATAAATTACAACCAATGGGGGCACTGGCATCAGCGGGGCAGATGGGACAGCACTCTCCAGATGGGATGAGAGGGTTGGCACATTCTCTGATCTCCTCGCAGATTATCTCATCACACAGAACCGCTCTGCTGTCGCACACACAGATGCGACACGGCTCGGGCTTCCACACATCCTTATCATTATACTGCTGGCCTTCCTGGATGCAGCCACCTGCCTCCTCTGTGGTGGCCAGCAGGGGGCGCGTGGCAGGTGGACAGAGGAGGGGGGTGGGGGGGGGGACACAGAGGATGGTTCAAGAGAGAGAGAGTTAGAAAGGTATTGGGGTTTATACAGTGTTGAGGGTTTGTGAAGTAGATGTTTAAAAAAAAAAAAGTTGTGAGGGAGTAAGAGGATGAAAGGGGGGTCAAGGGGCACATCAAGGAAGTAGGAGTAAAAGCAGTGTGGGGGTGAGATGGAGGAAGAGGAAGGAGAGAGATAAAAGTTATCCTGCATCAAAATAATACTCTGAACACTTCATGATGTAGTGCAAAGTACACAAAAAGGTGACATTCAAGAAACAGCATTACATGATAAAACACATAATTGATGTCAATGAATAGGAAGTGGCCTTGTTCCTTTGATGCTGATGAACAGGTGGTGGTCTGACCCAAAAATACACTGGTACAATTCAGAAGCTGCGGACTATAACTCACACGTTTTAAAAATAACTAAAGAAGTTATCATAAGGAGACTTTTTTTTACAGCCGCATAAAATGTAATGTCAACAGGAGCCACAGTTGGCAGCTGTGTCTGAAGCCCTAGTTGAGGTATTTCACGTGGTCGGCTGAGTATATTTGACCTGCAGGCCGGCTCGTATGAATGAACCTCTCTTACAGGGATACTGTGCCCATTTGACAAGCTGCTGCCTTAAGTAAACACATGGGTCCTTCTAAATTTCTCCATCTGGATCCCGTAGCTGTGTCGAGCGCCAGTGCAAACATCTTAGGGAATTAAGAATGGGTGTTTTGTTTAATATGTACAGCTTAGAGCTGTGGCCTTCCAACTGCTGTTGTTTGTTTTTTAAGCCAAAGGGATACTTAGCGCATACACGTCACAAGGTTTAGTTCCTGATCAGAAATTGGCTACTGAAACCTTTTCTTTCTTTACCACCATTCTTTTTCTTTTTTTTTTACAATCTATGGTGTAATGTAATGCTAAAAGCCTATAAATGCTATAAGAGAGGGAACTGGAAGCAGTAAAGCCCATCCTTCTATAAATACAACTATGTGTCCATCATCTGTTGACTCCCTGCTGTGCACCCTGTCCTCTGTCCCACTCCCTCCCCGCTACCCTTTGAGCCTGCTAGCCTGGGGTCAAGCTCTGTCTGACCCCGTCACTTCACATCAAGAAAACCTCTGAATCTGCTCCAGACAAATCCTGTGGGTGAGGTTTGCATATGTTCTACATGTCTTTAAAACAAAACTCACATTTTCATTCTTAAGACTCATTTTCAAGAAAATCCTGATTTGTCTGACAAGTGTTTCTTCTACATAATGGTTGGGAAAAAAAGTAATCCAACATCATTTAAGGCATCAATAAGCTTGATTAAGCAAGATTTGCTGCTTAAAAACTAACACTACAGTTTGAGCAAACACAGCAGGACACGCTGAGCAGCAGGACGCAGGTGAGGACAAACGGACACTTGTTCACCTTGTCCTCCATCCCACACTGATGTGCCTTGACAGCCTCACCTATCCCACAGAAATACATGGACTGGCTTACTTGGAAAGACCACTGGTAGCCTGCTTGACATTATACACTCACATCAGCAGAAACACTTAACTACATAACTGTGAAATTGCATGTAATGCTGGCGTTGTGCTCTTCCTGCTCATCATTTGACATCACACCTCCAGCATTGGATTTATTTTTCACTATTCTTCTGAGACATGAGGTAGAGACGACTGGGAAGGCAACAATGTCAACAGAGTAACAATCCACTTTTTCTTTTTTGCAATTAAAAAGAAGAAGTTAAGAAAAAACAGTGCAACTTACGGTCGTCCTCTTCCTGACATCTGACCACGGAGAGTAAAACAACTTGGGATGCTACAAGTAGCAGAACAGTCCTTGAATCCACAAAGCCGAACATGTCTAAATATTAGACAGTAGCTTGGGTGAGAAGTGAAGGGATGGACGAGACCAGGCTTTTCAGTCAGTGGTGTGTTAAGTGTGCGTTCCCAGAGACTTATGGCACCATGCAGTCAAACCCTCCAAACTTTAAGTGAAATCCAACGTGGGGCCCCAGCTGGCACTCTGCACCCACTGCGTCAGGGCAAGCAGCACGGTTTTATGTCCACTGTGCCTTGTATGGATCCTTCGTATATTCCAAAATGCCAGTCCTTCCCCCAGACCCCCTGTCAGGCTGAAACCCGAACCTCACCTCCCTCCCCTCAGTCCAGCAGCATCTACCCTCCCAGGTTTTTTTTTTTTTAACTCCAGCCCTCCTTCCTCTCTTGACCTGCTTGGCCTGGCCAAGAGATGCACCTTCACTTTCACATTAGAAAGGGAGCACAGGTCAAGCACTGACTCCACCAATCTCAAAGCTGACGGAAAAAAGTGTAGAAGAAATTTCAGTAAATTTGAAGTAAAATCTTTGTTGTAATAAAACTGATTATTATAGTGTTGTTACGGTGTACACATACATGATTAAATGATTTTTAAAGAATAATATATTCTAATGCTGTTTACAGACCAACTACAGTATTGTCCAATTCATTTTGTACAAAAAGAGGTCTCAAATAGTCTGGCGAAGACAAAAAAGAGCCATGTGCAGTTAAACTCTCAGGTTATGGGAACTCAACAATGGGTCAGTGGGGTTGTTTGTTTCGGTCTATAGTCTCCTGGATTATGGATTAATCCTCAGACTTTAAACAACCTCAAAGTGTTGCGCTGACCAATCAACAGTGCAGTTATGTCGTGCTCACATGGCGGTCAAACTTTCTGAGAGCCTTGTCTGTTTGGACAAAGACCATTGGCAAGAGTCTGTGGGATCCAGTTAAAAGAACGATCACAATAGAAGTATAGGAGATAGGAGTAACATTTTCTGTATTTAGAAGTTTAGAAGTTATATATATATATTATATTCATGTCTGTATGTCACTTCCCCATATGCACTGTAATTGTCCAGTAGATTTGCAACAGGATTGATTTACCTTCACAGAAAATTCCTGACGAAATAGCACATACCGTATATGGCATAATTATCTATTGTGGGGTTGAGCCAGAAGGGCGATGAAACGCCTGTGTGATCTTTATCATGTACCTCTCTCTAGATAGCCCAGGTGAGTGGGCTTGAAAGGGGGTCTTTGTCATGAGGAGAGGCACAGTAATTCCAGGGTCACAACCTTTTAGAGAGCCCCCCTCATTTCACATACAGGAAAGAAAGATTTGAAGCCACCATCTTAGCTCTCGTCTACCAGATCTACGAACTGTTTGGTATATTGGGATCGTGTTTAAGGAAGACGTTGGGGGAAAACTGCTCCAACCAAAAGGCATCTCCTCTTTTTGTGTTTTGTCCTCTTCCTCTGACTATAACGAGTGATCGTCATAGCTCAGGTCCGCACAGTGCAGCACCCTGGTTTCATAGGATCTTCTGGTTTTCGTGATCTCAGGTTTACTGGGACAAAACAACCAGCGATGATACACCAGCAACGAAAACCTTTCAAGAATTCAAACAGCCAGTTACCCAGCTGAATAAATAATCTGTGGCGTTTAGACAATAGAGGCAGTATACTGTGCCATTTTGTGTTAAGTTTGCTGTGTCAGGTCAAGTCATTGTTGCTGTGTCACGTAAAGAAAGACGAAGGTGCAGTTCTGTTGGAAGAGGCTTTAACTTGGGGAATGAATGAGAGCCTATTCTATTACAGATGTTAACACAGGCGTTTACAGCTCCTCTTGTAAAAAAGAAAAGGCTTCAGTACAGTGAAATAGTAAAAATAGCCAAGAAACCAAAACCACTCTGAAATCACAGATATATGCAAGAAAGTCAAAAGAGACTACAAAGACCATTTGATTATGCCTCGTCAGAGAAAACGCTGAGGGAAAACAGTCGATGAATCGAGAGACGCTAAAGAATTTACTGCCTCCATTTATAGCATCCTACAAGTGCAGAGGATGTACAATCTAAAAGAGCACAGCTGAGAGCTGTGGAGCAATCATTCAACATTCACCTTCCACTGCTCTCTTTTAAAACCACGTTGCAGCAAATGTCACTGAGAGCTGCTACAACTTCAACTACGGATCTGTACCAACGTACAGCAGGGATACTGTGTTCATTTCAGCTCTACACATCCTTTTTCTCTGCTGCCCTGAGTGTATGCTGCCGTCTCCCGGCACACACAATAGGCCTCTGTGTGCACGGCCCGCGGAATGCTGCGAGATGGCAGGGCAGTGGGATAGCTGCATGGTGAGGATGGGGGTTGGTGGGCGAGGAAGGGTGTGGAAGCTAGGAGGATATGAAGGAGGAGGGGTTGGTTTGAGGGGAAGGTAGGGGAAGAGATGGCAGTGACGGAAGGAGGGGGGTGGTGGTGGTGGGGGGGTGGGGGGGGGGGGGGGGGGGGGGTGAGGCTGAGGCTGACCTTCCACAACTGTACGGGTGCACAGAGGCTCCAGGGGTCTAGAGGGTGTCTAGGTTTCGGCACGGTGACCGCAGCAGAAGGGTGGCTCAGGTCCTCTGTGTACACACAAAGTGGTGACGGGGGGGGAGTCAGCCCCCACCTGGGGGAGAGGAGGGGACGGTCAGGCCCCCGAGGGTGGACAGCGTCCCACAATGTCTCCTAATCCTCATGAAAAACTGACTGTGTCTAGATGTTCTGGTTGTAATTAACCAAAAGGGAATCATCAGAGGACGGATAAGACGCCAACAGCGCCCTCAAAGAGCCTTTTTACTGTAGTAATATCACTTTTGTCGCAGCAAAGGGAATAGAAGTAGCATCGATGAGAAAAAAAAAAAAAACAGAAAAATTGTGAATACTTAAAAACATTTACAGGTAATTACCAATGCAACAAGGCTATATAGCCATGCCAGCACCCCCGTGAGGCTATAATGCTCATCGCACACCTGAAATGAAAATTGCTTGAATTGCATTTGCTGCTCTTGTCTTTTTTTGGGGGCAGAAAATGTTAAGTTTGGCCTGAGGGCAATGCCAGAGCAACAGCCAAGATATTACCTAAATCAAAAGAGTGTATCGTTTGTAGAATGACTATTTTACAGCATCTTAGACTCAGTTTGTCAGCCTCAGCTTTACCTTGGCAGACTTGGCTCAATTTACAGATGAACCCCTGGAGGAAATATCTGGCTCTTTAGCTGCTAAATGCTCCACTATGTTCAGCAGCTAGTCTGTCTGCCATTCGCTGAGCAGGTAGAGAACAGTGGGTTTTTAGAGCTTTTCCCCTGAAAACACCTGAGAGCGGTGAGAGTAGTTATGCTGTCTATACCAGCCGTATATACTGGTTGAAAATACAGATTATACAGCTGCTTTTGGTTCTTTTGAAAGTCGCTCATTAGGTTTAAAGTTATTCATCTTGTGGGGGTTATTATTGTCCCCAGACAAGGAAGTCTACCAAAGTCCAAAGTGTCAGACCAACACTTCGGACTGACGGATCGTCAGCATGGACAGAAACACTTTTAAAACTTTTAAATATAATTTAAAAGATGTCTGTAGTGGAAATCCAACGTGAATGAATGAATGGATAGATGGATACGTGGATGGATTGATAGATAGATGGATGGATGGTTGGATAAATGGATGGATGGATACAGTAGATAGATAGAGATAGATACATAGATGGATGGATAGATACTTCACACCCTCTCTCTAGCTCTCTCTTGTGTGTGTGTGTGTGTGTGTGTGTGTGTGTGTGTGTGTGTGTGTGTGTGTGTCACTATGTGGGTGAGGATCATTTTAGAGAAGAGATTGGAATTCCTCTCTCTCTGGGTGGTGCAGGGATAATGGCCCTTACCCTTTCATTTGAGAGATGCATCTAACGATGCATTAAATCTCTACAAGTATTTCTAATAAGGAGCTATAGTTTCACAATGTACTGTTCTTAATTCATGCTTCTCCTTGGTATCAAATTATCAGCATGCAGACAGTCTTACACAGGACTCGGTAGCAGGCTTAACAGAAACTGGAAATGGATTCACTTAAGGTGGTTTAGGCACTTTGCCTCTGTGGTAATAAAACATTCAGTCCAACATGAGTGATGGGTGGTAGTCTGAGACGTCTTTTGAGGTCTTTTGGGTGATTTGGAAAAATAAGCATCAATCCTATGAAAATGGCAGAGTAATTGGCGTAATGTGGATAAGTAATGTGTCCCGCTGCTTTAAATTGCTTTAGAACTAATACATATTTCTTACAGTGTTTATTATCACACATTTTCAGGCATAAACTGTTTTAAATAGTTTATGAATAACGATTGATAGTCTACATCTTTGGCCATCTCTTTTTAAGTTATTGGATGCTGTTAACCTATTTGTTTTATGATCCATAAGTAGATTTTTTTATCTGAATAATAAAAATGCTACTCCAAACACATTTCACTGTCTGTCCAAAGTGGTCTCTAAACCAGGGCTTTACCCAGACCTCCAGATTACTGAGCCTGAATCAGAGCACCAGACCCGGTATGTTTATTTTTCTGTGTGAGGTGGAGGGGGGGGGAAGAGGTTAAGTTTGTGCAGGCTTGGTGAGTGCAGCGAGGGGGGCTTTCTCATACAAGATGGAGGATGAAGGGACAAAGGTGGCATTCATTGGCCCAGGAATGGAAAACATTTTCGTCTGAAAACAGAGAAGCTACAACTGGCAGAGGTAGTGCAGAGAGGCCACGGATTAGCATGCACCTCTTTGGAGGAGTCGCACGCCTAGAAATGCAGAGGAGACCACCAGAACCTATAGGCCTTGTTTATTTGGTAATGGAGATAATACCATGTCACCCTCTGGAGTCTGATTGGAAATGAATCCTGCTCAGTCAGCAAACATTAGAAGGGTAGAATGTGAATGTTTAGCATGTGTGTGCTGTGAATGTGGACATGGGCGTGGTGGGCTATCACTTGGATCCTTGATCTCCTGATTGATTTAAATTGCCTTCATAATAACCACCTTAAAAAGAGGAGGAACAAAGAGTTTAAAAAAATAAGATAAATAGCAAAAGATTAATATTTCCAATTGAGTAGTAAGTAAAATCCTTTATCTCAGTGAGCCACTGTCTTACTGAGGAGCCTCTCACACAGCAGCTGACATCAAAGACAGGAAGCCAGGGCTCAATCTCAAGAGGTCACAAATTATACACCAGATCGTGTTTGAAGCACCAGGAAACCTGCCAAAACAAACCTATGGAGAAGAAGGATCTCAGACACACGCCTGTGATGTGTGCTATCAACAAAACAACAGAGAGTCTGAGAACAGAGACTGACCTGAGCGCAGTGTCCTGGAGTGAGTACGCCACCTAGAGGACAACATAGTAAGGTTTCAGTGCGTCAGTGTGGGAAACTCACCATGGGGTGTCACCATTTAACAGCAGTAGAAATGATTCTCTAGTGTAAACCGATGTAAGCCTAGACCTGACTTACTGCCTATTTACATTAGTTACTAGGCCAGACAACAACACATGTTCATAACAGTTAATGTTTGGATTAAATTACTAATAACAGATTAAATGTGACAAATGACAGATAAAGCTGACAAATTTGTATCCTAGAGGGTTTAAATTCATTCCTGTTCTGATACCGACACCTGACAAAGTAAATGTCCCATGAGCACCGATAAAGATGATGTAATATACATTACTTATGAGCTAATAGTAAAATGTATTTGTATTATTATGATTATTATTATTATTACTGTCACGTTATTATTACCACCAGCATCACTTTCAATATAACAACCACCATCATTGTAATTGTTAACAATAATAATAACAATAATAATAACAATAATGTTGTTTTTGTAGTCGTAGTAGTAGAAGTAGTTCTGCTACAGCAAAAGCTTTGTAAAGCTGCATAATTAACATCAATAAAAGTTGCAGAAAGAAAAACACATTTCTAATGAAATATATAAAAGTATACAATTAACAGAAGTCAAGGCCTTGAATGGTCTTATTTCAGTGATAAGAGTTAAATAAACTAGTTTGCTGGTACACGTACACTCTTCCACGGCCAGTTTATGTTGACTGCTGCAATGTTTGAAGAATAAAGCTTGTTTGTGGATATATTTGAGCTCCTCCCAGCCTTTTAAACAAAGTTAAACTTAGTCTACGTTCAAATTTGGGCCACAATTATCACTACTGAAAAAAAAAAAAGACAAGCTGAGTACGCTATAATTAGAGACAAATCCAAGTAGGACTATAATTTAGGCTTTTTTCACCCTTATTAATGAGCAGCTGCAGGAGAAAGTCGAGCAGCAGTTTGACCAGTAGCTGCTGGTTATTGACCCCACCGTCTGAACCAACGTGCTGCGCGTGTCACAGACCCGCCCCCGAGCCACAGCCTGTACTTGTCCAGTTACTTTGGACAGCAGCTGTTTGTAAAGCTCCGAGGACCGAGGAGCATTGGTCACAAATAATCTCTCGATCGGCTACTGGGAAAAATTAATCCATTCTGCACTATTAAAGATTAAGCCCTTTGGTTAGTCACAATGCACTGCCTGAAAAGTCTGAGGACAACTAACCCGGGAATCTTGCAGCTCTTTAAAAATGCAGGGATCTCTGCCAGATTTGGAGCTGACAGCATTGTGTTGTCCCGGACGCAGCCACCTGTGTTTCTCCCTTGCTGGGCCGCAGCATCACCCCACACCCACAGAGCCTTCCACCACCAGAAGGACCCTGATGTGGACCCAGGACACCCCAAGTAGGTCACAGTCGGCCGTCTGTAAAAACGAATAAATCACCATTAATTAGTCCAAATATTCCCACGTGGTATTCCTGATTGAGCTGTCCTATGTACTTAGCGTTATTTGTCTCATTATTAGCTTTGATATAGTAACTCCTACTACCGTATCATTCATCATATATTGTGCAGTAAAGTCTTAAAATGTTTTGGTTTTTTTCAGCCTAGAGCAGGTTACTCTGAAGTGCATATGTGATATGTTAAAAATCAGTCAATAGCTAACACGGTTTTGGTGAAAACGCGGTTCAATCAATTGCATTCTACGGTTTGTTATTTCTTTTTGGCGATTCAAGATCCCTCCGCCAGGCTGCTCACTCCTTTTTGGCGTCAGTTTCATTTCGCGAGCAGAGGCGGAACCAGCTAGCATGGTTCTTCCAACAAACGTTTACAATTAAATATAAAACACCAACCAGCACATCTGAAGCTTACTAATCACCATGTTGTATAATGGTTGTATAATTCGCACGCAAGTAAAGCTTAAACAACTTATTGTGGTTTTAAAGGGCAGCCACAGGCTAATGACAAGACGTTAGCTTGTTAAATCCGCGCCCAGCCATAAAATAGTCCGGTATAAGTGCTACCTGTAAAACTCATTTTTACACTTCCGTTTTTGTAAAGGTTAACCAAACAACATATAATGTGTTAATTGGGGGACTTTATGTGCTGGTATGCTGTTTTATTTATTTTTTAATTGTTGGACTAACTTTTCCTTTTGCTTAGTCTTTATGCTAAGCTAACGTATTTTGACTCTAGCTAACATTACGGAACATTAACTCACAGACAAGAGAGTGGTATCGTTTACTTTTTGGCAAGAAAGCAAACGAGCATTTCCTCACCAAAAGTAACATTCTTAAAAGGCATATTATTCACAGATTTTATGGTTAGCAAGCATAGTATTTGAGTTACAAGTACACAGTTTTGGGGTAAGTGCTATTGGCAGTTGGCATGTGGGTGTTTCATTCTACATTCTACTGTTCTAAAAGTGTTATTAACATAAACATAATATAGGTGAATAATATTATAAGTCTTGTAAGATTGTAACCTATGTTTAAGATATGCAAGACCCAAACAGTAAAGGAAAGAAGCCTTTTTTGTATGATAGTATTTTATATACATACAGTCATGGCATAGGGGCCACCGCCTCTCTCTAACACACACTTTATGTGAAGAACCAGGTCAATAGATGGATGTTTACCAGTATTTTCATTTCGGGTCGTGTTATTGGCATAAACTTTTGCTCATTGTTTTGAATTGACACATTGGAGCCAGTCCAAATTCAAAGATCACAACATACATATTGTGTTTGTCGTCTCTCTTCACAGAAGTAGGTTGATGTCCAGTATGGAGGACTTGCTTTTCTACACCATCACTGAAGGCAAGGAGATGATCCCCCTGTCCCAATTCATCTCTGTGAGTCAACAGCACACTCACATTTCCTCTGTCACGCCATGACTTTCCATGAAATATGTGGCCATACTCACAAACACTGCCCTACAGCCGTATTGCATTTCAGAAAAGCACCCATGACGTTGTCGTTAAATAATCCTTGGGGTGTGATATAGGAGCCCACAACTTGAACCCAGGACGTCAGCTGTATGCAGGGTCAAGTTTAAAAGGTGTTTCGGAACTTTCTCACGTAATAGGACTGAATATAGTAGGCGTGACACTGAGGTAATCACCACTAGAAAACAACGATGACAGTCTCATTAGATTAAACAGCAGAACCTAAGGACTAAGGTAGATTTTAAGGCACATATCTCCCTATACATGGGCCCACACACACACACACACACACACACACACACACACACACACACTACTGAAGAGATGTCAAGCTTCTGTGAACTCGTGCCATAGTTCGTACTTTCAAAGTTTTATATAGTACATATCTCGTAAGAAGAACAGGACATAGACTCTGTGGTAACTAACCCGTTATTGCAAATCAACAGAGCCTCATTTAGCTTCATGTGGTGCGACCTTTCAGACACATAAAAAAAAGCAGACATGGACATTTGGTAACCAGTAGGTGTCTATGGCAACTCATTTTTAAATGGGGGCATGCATTCAGGAGAAGAGACGTGTGTAAACACAAGTGGCTGTGTGTGGTGCCACGGATGACTGGATGTGTTTGAAGAGATGACTGGGTTAGGTATCAATGCGTGTAGATAACTGCAAAAAACATTCATCCTAACAAATCACTTAGACTCATAGTCAGCCTGTAAGAATGTTTCCGGATTTAAAATAAATAAATAATTGTTTTTATAGCCAGATTTAGGGTTTGTTTACTCCATTTTCTGTTGTGTAAATAAGCAAATTTGCGTTGGATATTAAATGAATTGTTTTTGAAAAAAATTATATTTTTTTTCCAATCATGGCTGGTTAAAATACAAATACCTGGCAGTGAATTGTATGGCAAATACTGTAGTGCAACTTAAGTAATACATTATACAGAGGAAGGTAAATATCTTCTCCTAAACCATTTACATTTTATGTTTTTATATTATATATTTTCTGTATAATCTTTTTTGTAAAAATATACTGTATAGCCCCCTGAAACACTATCATTGAAAATGTAAGTGACGATTCATTATTGTCTTGATTAATCGTTTAGCGGCTCACAAACCTAAACAGAAAGCCTCCTCGCACATTCAGTTGAAGGATAAATCTCTACAATAAGTGCACAAACAACTACGAGGGCAGCCCCCATCTTTTTGTCCTTCTCTGAAGTTCAGAACCACTTACGGACATTCAACAAAACACCAAGCTTGCAGCCATGTGCTCGTGAGTCCGTTTGGTCACGGAATCAGTTACCAGATGACTCCGGAGCCTCTCTGGTCGTCAGTTTGGTACTCATGGTGTCCCCAAAATAGATGCACGTGGTTCATACAGTGACTGTCAGCTTGACGTTTGACTTACGAGAGGTATTCCAGCCATCTGGTGCACGCCTGTATTTCCTTCTTATTCCCATGTGGGAGGCCCCTGAGCCTGTGAAGGCCCCTAACAATATCCATCTACACATGCTCGATATCCGGCTAATTGACATTACATCAGCACTGCTGTGCATGACACAAAGTGTTTGATAAAGTTTGTCATCTACAATTCCCTTCTTCTTCTTCTTCTTCTTCTTCTTCTTTGTGTATTCTTTTGCTCAAAACCACCTCATCCACTTCTTCTCCAGGCTTTGAGAAAAACAGGTTTGTTGACGTCTGACCCTCGGCTACGTGACTGTGTCCATCAGATGCGACAATCCTCACGTGACTCTGTCGGGCCAGTCATGATGGACAAGAAGCTGTTCAGAAGGTGAGAAAAGCGTTTATTTATGGAGACATGGTAATGCACACAGTTATTCAAAGGGGGAGTATTCAACCTTTGCCTACATGTGAGAAGCAGACAGAACACCCTTGTTTAAAATACACACTCTAATGTTTCTGATTGCATAATCTAAAAATTAATTGGATGACAACGTGCATGGTTAGTTAGGGTCTTTCATACGTTTTTGTGGTTAAGTAAAGGAGTAACAGGAGGAGTAGTCCGTGGCCAGCGATATTTGAGTCCAAGAGACAGAGACAGAGACGTGCGTTTTATGGCTAACAGCTGCTACTCGCCAAATTCACATGCACACATGGCAGCCAAAGCAGTAGAGGGTGCAAAAAGACAGAGGGGATTCTGGGACTGTTGATTAAAGGGCATCATTCTGGTTGAGCTCCAGACTGTTGCATTACAGAAGTAGACTCAAAAGATCTGTAAGCTCCATGCAAACGGCATCATTTGTAAGTGTAATTCAGTCAGTCTCTGGAACAGCAGAGGGTCACACAGTCTGGCAGTCTTCGTCAAACTTAATTGGCCGTGTCCATCTGTCTTTGCTTGTTTTCTTTGATTTGTGAGGTTATCCTTTTCCTTAAGAACACTTAAGAGCTCACTATGCTTCTAGAAATAGAGAGAGCTTTTTTTTCCCCGAAAGTGACCCATATGAATAATGCAAGCTCTCTCCGCTGTCTTCTCCTGGTGTCCCAAAACCTCATGCTAGCATCGCCTTGGATCAGCGAGGGGCTGCAGGCCGGATATTTTAGTTCAGACCAGCTGTGACAGAACGCACATAACTTTCCTTGAGAGCTTACAGCATTGCTGACAAATTATAGCAATGGAAATCTATAATAACTATTACGATCTGCTGACAGGCAGGTGTGTCTGTTTACTCTTTTAATCGTGTATTTATTAGTCTGAAGCAAGTCATTTTGAATTCACTGCGATGGGAAGAAAAAAAGGTGAAAGCCCAGTGAGGAGTTGAGCATTTCAATTAGATGGAAATTGATTGGACGTTCAGTTGCATATATAGCATTTCTGAGCGGGAACCAGTCTCAGTGATTGAGGCCGTTTTGTTTCAGTCAAAGAAGCGAAACCTTTTTGACTTGGACTGAATTCAAGCAAAAAAATGTGAAGTGTAAGTACAGGAGGCTAATATTACAAAGCCTGGTGTTCCTTCTTATTATATAAAATGCTGTCATATTAAAAAAAAAAGCCGTATAACTCGTTGGGAACTAGTTAACATAACTGTTGGCTTAGGTACAGCAGTTAAATTAGCCATACTAGCCTGTAGCTATCTTTGTTAAAGAGCTTAACTTACTCCTATAAAAGTGTTGAAATTACGCAAAAACTTACCTGTCGTGGTTTCTGGACATGCAGATAGTTTTGTTTTTACTGAGATATTCGTCTCAGAGATTTCTGCCTCCACTCCGATGTAATGGAGGTGACTCAAATTTTATTTGAGATTCTCATAAATTACATTTATGTTGATTGTTACTCTGGATAATAAACAAGACACACTGTCAACAGTTGTTGTGGGAACTGTTTTTTCAGTAGAAGGTAGTTTAATTTACAACTGCACTACAGGGCAAAGACATTGAAAAACTCATTCTTTTTTTTAACACTCTGAGCACCAAAAACAGAATTAGATTTTTCAACTGTCTCCGAGTGGCGGCAGAAATCGTAAAGGCTGACATCTTAAAACCTGGGTAGATAAAACTAAAATGATCTGCGTGGTTATTTACCACTATGGCTGAGTGTGATGTCCGTGTGTAATGCATCCTGTTGCAGGTGTGCTGGCAACAACATCATGCTGCTGACTAAGGCCTTCAGAAAAAAGTTCATCATTCCAAACTTTGATGAGATGACCCAGCAGATCGATAGGATGTATGACAATGCACAACAGCAGGCGGCAGGACAAGTAAGTAATAAACTAACCCGCGCATACTGATTCATTGTCTGCTCGTTCATTAATGTAACACCTGTCTTCATGCAGGTAGCTAACTACATTCCTCAGCTGGCTAAGTTCAGCCCTGATCTGTGGGGAGTATCTCTGTGCACAATCGATGGACAGAGGTACTGTTCCATCTTCACTTGAATGAATGTTTCCATTCTGAGACCATCCACCGTGTGTATCCCCTCACTCACACTCCTCCATTTTTGTTTGTCGGCATGCTTCTCCATTACATCCTCGTGTAACGCAGACACTCTGTGGGTGACACCAAGGTTCCCTTCTGTCTGCAGTCGTGCGTGAAGCCTCTGGAGTACGCCTTCGCTGTGCACGAGTTCGGCAGTGAGCACGTTCACCACTTCGTGGGCAAAGAGCCCAGTGGATTCAAGTTCAACAAACTGTCACTAAATGACGAAGGTAAGCAACCGAGACTCCAGTTACCACTCCAGTTATATCCCCTCGACACAGAAACAAGCACTGACGATTATAATCAGCAAACAAATCCTTTTCAGCCCTTGATCAGTATTTCTACAGACGTTTCTTTGTTGGAAGAGCAAATAACAAGCTCTCATTTTATTGGAAAAAAAGTTGTCCAGTTGAAATTTTAGCCAAAATGTAGCCATTTGCTATTACATACTCCCATCTGAAGCAGATAAATTGTACTTCATGTGTTCAGCTTATTAGCTGATGTTATTAAGTCCCTCTGTTGAAATATTACCTCCAATCTCAGCAGTTTATTGCTCTTGTGGTTTAGGGGCAAATGAGTGATAACATGCTCTCGTTTCTTGTGCAGATAAACCACACAACCCGATGGTGAATGCCGGCGCTATCGTCATCAGTTCTTTAATTAAGGTGAAACGGAAAGGCTTGTCAGCAACGAATACATTGATGTGATAGCAGATGCAGAGCTTTTCCTTTTAGACTCTACACACAACAAACCCAGTTGGATGTCATTAATGAGGATGTCAGGGTAAAAAACAAAGAGTGGAATCTCAGGCCGCGGCGTTCATGCCCACGGCTCTCTGTTTTTAAACCCCGACCATGTGTTATTCCCCTTCAATTATTACTGGGCAGCATAGCGTTCTGCTGCAGCCCCTCACTGGGCGTAAACACAGTTCAAAAGGACAATCATGTCAGGCCTTAAAAAGTAATGATGAAAAACAAGAAACTAAACCGGATCATCAGACATGTTTCTATGTTCCACCAATAAAAGAGGTCAGTACATGATGCTCCCACATTGCTCTTAGCTGCATCCTCAGTAGGCAGTGAGGATCCATTTCACCAAATTTGCTAAATGAAAGCTGCGATGCCCGACACGAGATCACTTCCTCTCGTGTATATTTTGACAAATTTCAGTCATCGTAGCAAATGCTTTCCTTGCGACTCACAAATGTATTTGAAATTTGCTGACACAAATGATAGTGAAACGTAACACTGGCACTATTTGCAAACTGTGTGACAGCAGTGCTCAAAAATCATCAAAAATGTTAAAGGTTTTTAAGGCCCAAACGATCATTGGACTGAGTTGAAGTTCAGTGAGAAGTCACTGAATTTATTGAAAGCTGAAGCAATCAGTGACGTCATACTCTATCTAATCATTCTATTGGCTGGTAACTTGCCGTCCATCGCGGCTGGACTATGGTCATCACCATCTGACTGATCAGACTGACATATCTGTGAACTTTGGCCTTGTTGTAAGCGGAGTTTAGCCATATATGGTTGTGTATTTTTCCTCTGTGGAGTTTTCCTGACGTTTCCCAAGCTGTCTGAAGAGAAACTCTGGACTTTTTTATCATATGTAAGGTTCAGGAAGGGACACTGTGTGTGGGCAGCGTGTGCTTCTGGCCAATTGCAGCCCTCAGAACAGAAGGTGTGTTAACCCCCCTCGCTTGTGTTTGTGTGTGTATGTAGAGGGGTTACACAGTCTGTTCCTATATTTGCAAAGAATTCATATGTATACATACTGAGGAGGTTACACACTTAAACGCTGGATAGTTTACACACAGGACAGAGAAAATACAAAGCTGATAAAAGCCGTTATTGACTTTCTGAGCAGCTGTACCTACAAACGTTGAATTGACACAAATGTATATGTTTTGTTGAATAACTAGTTGTCAGGGCACCAGAGAGATGTTTAGCCTGAGTCACCCTCTCAACTCACAGTAATATTTGATATCATCATTAACATTTATAGGTAGAGTCATTAAATAGGAATGTGACTAGGGTCCCTATTCTTCAGCTTTACAATTGAGTTATAATCCCTTTCTGTTTTCCCCCTCTCTGTTGACAGCCAGATTCAAATAAGGCAGAGAGGTTTGACTATGTGAGTAAATGCTTTTTATTCTAAATTTTCAAACTTTTTCTTAATTTCACGTATTTGTTTGGTCGTCCTGCTCCACCGTTTGTAAATATGATGTGATTGCAGGTAATGGAGTACTTGAAAAGGCTGTCTGGTACAGAATATGTGGGCTTTAGCAATGCAACGTGAGTACCGCGCTTCAAGAAATGCAACCTTAGTGTCCCGTGTCACGTGAAATGCAACTTTCTAAATTCCTGTTGTCTTCTTGCAGTTTCCAGTCGGAGAGGGACACGGGTGATAGAAATTATGCAATTGGTTATTACCTCAAAGAGAAAAAAGTGAGTTTTTTATGTTTTATGTTTAATTAACCTTAATTAATCACCTTAATCACCTTAAGTGCTTGTTCATTGCTCAGGTTTTTATTGACATTGATCCTGATTATGTGCTGACTCTTGATTTTAATCCTTGTAGTGCTTTCCTGACAATGCAGATATGACAGCAGCCCTCGACTTCTACTTTCAGGTAAAACTCTTTGTCTTTGACATCATAGTACTAGTACTGTTTCACAGAAAGGTTCGTTGTTTTTGAAAATAAGTCTATTCTCTTTCTCGTCGAGAGTTAAATGAGAAGATCGACACCACTCTCATGTCTGTATGATAAATATGAAGCTACAGATATAACATGGTCATTTTCCAGGCTAGCTGTTTCCCCCTGCTTCCAGTCTTTATGCTAAGCTAAGCTAACCAGCCAACTGTTGGAAATAAAGCAAACAAGTGTATTTCCCAGAAGTCAGCATTCCTTATAATGTTTTTCCAGTTGTGCTCCATCGAGGTGACCTGTGAGTCAGGCAGTGTCATGGCTGCCACACTGGCCAACGGGGGTATTTGTCCAATCACAGGCGAGCGTGTGCTGAGCTCTGAAGCCGTTCGCAACACCCTGAGCCTCATGCATTCCTGCGGCATGTACGACTTCTCCGGACAGTTTGCCTTCCACGTGAGTCCCCTTGGATCCTGTTGCTCCGAGTGGTGGCACGACTTGAAACATTGAATCCAGGTTGAGAGTTTTTGTTTGCTCCTCTTGTTCAGGTGGGCTTGCCTGCTAAATCTGGCGTTTCGGGTGCTGTTCTGCTGGTTGTCCCCAACGTCATGGGTATGATGTGCTGGTCTCCACCGTTAGATCGGCTTGGAAACAGTGTTCGTGGCATTCACTTCTGTCAGGTATGCAGTCGCCACCACCGTTTTATTGAAATTCATCTTAAAATGTGTCTGCATGCTTCAAATATTACACTTCAATCAACTTTTGATTCACTAGGAGCTGTTGTCTCATTTCAACTTCCACAATTACGACAACCTGAGACACTTCACCAAGAAGCACGACCCCAGGAGAAGATCAGATGAAGAACCCGTAAGTTCTGTGTAACAAGTGTGGAGGCTGCAACCGTCATTCAGACTAGTAGGAAACATGCAGTCTATTCCTGAAACGTCCTGGAACATATACTGCATGGGCTCATGGAGCAAACCAACCACATACTCCACTGATAGCGTATTTCAATCTGCGACTTGTTTACGGTTTGCATTTTCGCCAATGCTTCCCCTTGTCTCGCAAACTTGTTGAATATTTAATGCATTACAAGAACATTGGCACCGGACAAAAACAGCTCCTTGCCCGCCCGCCCATGTCCCTGAAAAAGTTAAAGAGGCGTTTCCGTCACGGACACGAACATCCGTCCTTGCTCCATCTTCTTCTCCTTTTGAGTTTTATGGCAGTAAGTGTTGCATTCTCACCATCAGCTGGACTGTCAGGTTAGGTTTCTAGCAGGTTATCCCAGGAATTTACCAGGAACTATGTGTGAAAAAGGATGATGAATACTATGAATACTTCTCGGGCCGATTTAGGAATAATGCAGAATCATTTTTATATAAAAAGTTTAAGAAACAGTCAACTCTCATGCAGTAATGTTTGCCTTTTGATCCATTAGAACAAGTCAGTGGTAAACCTGATGTTTGCAGCCTACAGTGGTGACCTCTCTGCTCTGAGGGGGTAAGTAACATCAGAAACACTGCCTTTCATTTCTCATCACAAAGCTCCGACACCAGAGGAGTATATAATAATATATATGATAATATCATCCGTCTGTTAATTATGAAGCTGGAGCCAGGAGCAACTGGAGTAATGTCCGCTAACAACTAAATACAGACGAGAGAGAGTGGGAACTCTTTGCAAGAAAGCAAAAAAGCGTATTCCCCAAAATGTTGGAATATTCTTCTTGACTAGTTTCGGAGAGTTTGCCATCACTCGAGTCAACCTTTCCACGTGTCCTCTGTTGTCCCTCCAGGTTTGCCCTTTCAGCTGTGAACATGGAGCAGAGAGACTATGACTCTCGCACAGCGCTCCACGTTGCTGCTGCAGAAGGTGACACTTCATTATTCGTTCATTCATTCTACGTTCAACAATCTCTGCTGTGATATTCAAACGAGAACAAATGAAATACGGCATTGGGCTTGCTCACATTCGTCTTTCAGGTCATGCGGAAGCCGTTATCTTCCTAACTGAAGTATGTAAAGTGAATCCCAACATGAAAGACAGGTAGAGATTTTAAATCAAAAACGTATTCTTGGATTAAAAATGTTCCATATAACATATAACATTGTGTTTTCTATCAGATGGGGGAACATACCTCTAGATGATGCCATGCAGTTTGGCCATGATGGTGTTGTTTCAGTCCTGCAAGAGTACCAGCGTGAGTACACTGACAGCAGCACAGCTTGTGCCACAGAGGAGCAGAAGACCCCGCTGGACACGTTGGAGAGCATCGTCTAAACCACAAGGGATCACAAGGGTTTGTAATGGAAATGAATCTATTTTATTATGAGAGGACTAAAAGGGACACGGGACAATTGAGAAACCTGATAAATGACTATGTTTATTTTTGATATGGTAATATATGTTATATAATATATTTAGACTGTTGAAAAGCTATTCAGTGCGGGATTAAGTCCCTCTTTGATGTATTCCTGCAGACTGGAGACATTATTCAACAGTGTAAGGTATCAACAAAGCACTATATAATCAGGCAATCTGTTGTTTTATGTGGAGAAAATAATACATTCATTTGAGCCATGATTGACTTTTGTTGCAATATTAATGAACAGTTTTTTGTGTGCTCAGTTTATGACATAAAATGTGATGTAAATATCTAATATATTGAGCCTACGTATTGTTAAAATATGGACATATATTTTGCTTAATCAATACTTCAGTTAATCAGGGGATTTTATGCCTTGTGTAAATATTCCCAAAGCTGCTTCATTAATTAATCTAACTCAACAGGTGATTCAGTGGCACTTGTGACTAACGCTGAAAGGACTGTTTCATTGTAGTTTATCCCAGTTCATTTAGCTCACAGGCCAGTTTATTCACTGCAGAGACCTCGTGTTGAAGTAGTTGTTTTCTTTTTAGCTCTTTTTATTGGTCACTTGTGTATCACAGAGACATCTGTCTGTCTCAGGCACTGGGAACTGTGCACATCTGGGTTATTCCAACACAAAATATATAATAAAGTTTATGCAAATGAATGTTGCAAACTAGACACACAGATGTCTTTGAAGTGGTACTTTTTTTAATTAAAGCTTTTGAATTGTTAGTTTGCAGTACTGAGAAAGTCAGACACAAGTAAGTCAAGTGATAAAAAAAATGTAATATTCTTCAATCTCAAATGCATTTTATGAATTGTGTTGTATTTCATTTAACTCGGTGAAAGGCGGTGAAATGATTCCTAAACTGTAGTTTAGTCTGTCACTGTAAATATGTATCATTCTGGTGTAAATAAAAGAGAAACGTAAAAGCAGTTTCAGTGAAGTTATTTTATTAAACAATATACAGTATGAGCATGAGACTGAAAAAGCTTTCTAACTGTAATACCAGAACAAACTTCACAGTTAAATCTTCCTCTCAAAAATAACCACACACCCTTTTCATGTCAGCTACTCTGAGAGGTAATACATGAGGTACACACAAATGCAGCTTCTGTGATGTGATCGCATGAGGCTGGATGACATACAAAGTATGAACTTGCATTGTCATAATTATGAACCAACTGGACCACGGAAATGACCCACCACCTGTAATTAGCTGCAAATGACTCCTACATAGATATCGCTTCTTTTCCTGTACTGTTGTGATAAACGTTGCTACTGTACCAAGCTCAGTCTCATCACCATCACAGTTCATCCTGCTTCACTTCAGGCCTTCGGGCTCCTTCAGACCAGAGTGTGTGAGCAGCTCCCCGTCCCAAAGTCCAAATGCGGGGCAGAGGGTAGTCTTGAACTGGGCCCTGATGCTGTAAATGATTGCGTGTTTTTCGACGTCCATCAGCTCCAGAAGGCCCGCTTCGTAGTCCAGCAGGATGCCTATGCGTTCTGGCTTGCCCACCAGCGCCACGGGGACTATCTTGTTGCTGGTCATAGCAAACCACTTGCGCTGGGCATAGCCAAATACCCAGGAGGAGCTGTTGGTGCCCACACAGTCCTCTCTGGACATCAGCGCCTCGGCCACACCCAGGCGAAACTCTTGAGACTTTTTCACCGTCACCTCCCAGTAGTGGCGCCCGCCGCTGATCTTCTCATCGCCAAACACGACGGCCCAGTCTCGGAAGCGCTCCGGGTTGCTTGGCACGTGGGTGGGGTCCAGACCCAGCATGCGGTAGATGACGGCAGTGTTTTTCTTGAAGAGGTCCAGACTGCTGTGAGCCGTCAGCTCATCGAGCCTGAACTGGAGATCTACAGAGAATAAGAATAGAAAAATGTTTTCTCAATGACTTTCAGTTTGAAATTTAATGGAAGCCTCATTTATCGTGTTATTAGCATCTAAACAAAGTTATGGGTCTGTTTAAAACAATTTGACAAGTGTATCCACCAGAGGAAAGCTCAACGTTTCCTCAACTTCCTTCACTTTTGTTTGCTATTTGTTTTGCCAAGAAGACGTGTTGACTGTTACTTCTTTACAACCCATTTATCGAGCTTGTTGTTGTGACAGGAAGGACCAGTTACAACAGGAACGGTCCAGAACAATAACAAACAGTCATTTGCTGTCAGTAGCTGTGCTTTGCCTGCTGGGACACTGACCTCTGAGCTGCAGCTCAGAAGCTAACAAACTATTCTTATTATCATTTACAAAACATCCACTCACTGTTCCCCGTCGAGGTGGACAAGTAGCATCTCCTCGGCCTGTGTGTGACTGACAAAGAGGGGACAGTTCGTCCTGCCAGTCGACATAGACGGGCTGCTTTCACGAGTATCGCCATGTTTTTCAGTGCTGCCGCTGCTGCTGCTCACAAGTTTTCTTCTTCTTCTGGTACTTAAAATGTAGCAGCAGCGCGCTCTGTCGCCCCCTGCAGGCCTGGAGAGGGAACACCACAGACCCGCCACACACAATAATGAGACACATCAGCACCAAGGACAGCATGAAGGACGGCTCAACGTTTGCAACCGTTTCACTTCTCAGTAAGTAAACCTCTGAAACCCCAACTGACCCTGACTTTATTTGACTGAATTATGGGGAAAATGTGAATTAAATGAGATTCACAAGACATCTATAATTTGATGAAACGATGCAGCCTTAAAAAAAAATACAGGGAATCTTTGATATTTCACTCAGTAGTAACATTAGAGCTGCAACTAACGGTATTAGTCTGCCGTTTATTTTCTTGACAAGGCAACAATAAAGTAACACATTCTCACAATTGAGAAGCTGGGGCCAGGTGTCATTTTTACTTACAATGACTTAAACCATAATAGTCTTCAGTAAAGAGCTTGAACAAGCTTAAAGTGGCAATCTCGGAGATTTTCATTGAAATAAATGTCTGTTGAGTCACCGTCACCGGAGGAGGTAACACAATGGTGATGGAGACTATGGCCGACTGATGAAAGTTTTGCAATATTTGCAGTTTTACAAACTGGGTGTCTGCGGCGACATTCCTGGAAAACATGCTGTACTCGAGTTTTTCTCCATTGTATAGACAATTCTGAAAACTTGAAGCTCATTTATCAACAAAAAGACTTAAATAGAATCGAAGTAGCACGGACATGGAACAGTTTCCCGCGGTCATTTGACTAGTGCAAAAGAAAATGGCGTTTGTTGTCCGTCAGTGGGGCCCTAGACTGTTATCCCAGCTCGTTGGGAAGAAGCATTGGAGACGTGTGGCTGGCTGGTTAGCTAGGTAGCTAGTCCTTCTCAGGAGTGGTGGAAAGTGAGGCGGAGGGAGCTTTAGACCCAGCGCTGCCGCCGGCCACCAGCCCATTGTTCAGCTCATTTTCTGTAACCAGCTTAGCATTAAAGCATAGTGGAATTAGCCAGCTTATCCGCGATTTGCCTTATGCTGCGATCCATTTGAACTGGGAAGTAGGAATTTCCAAGTTCTCAGTTGGAAATTTCACCTGGAACGCCTCCTGAAGTTGGATTTTTCACTCGGAAAGTCTCAAATTCTATAATGTCGTGCTATTTTTAAGAATTGTGTGCATAGTTTCATTTTTTTGTGTGTGGAAAAAATGTAGTACAGCATTTTCTCAAGGGAAAGTTGCCACAGACATCGAGTTTGCAATACAGCAAAGTGGCCAATATGCCCCATCACCATTGAGGTACCTCCTCCAGTGATAAACAGTGGCTTAACAGACATGTATCTCAATGAAAATCTTCAAGATATCCACTCTAAGTTGGTTTAGTTTATAGAGAGAAGCCCGCTACAACGGTCGCAACGGCAATTCTGCTACGATGATTTGAAAGGGAATGTCTGTTCTACTCCTGTTCTGTGTCTCTAGACAGACTGCTAAACTCTAGCTCAAAAACATAAAGTACACAAGAGTAAAAAACAATAACAGAATGTTCAACTGAAACAAACTGCTGGTGACTGAATAACCAAATCACATTATTCCTTCCAGGAAACCTTATTGGATAAATGATATGGACCTGTAAACCTGTAAAGTTTCACCGTTATATTTCTCAGCATACTATAAGGGTCTAAAGACCTTCCAGGTTGCTGAAAACCGCCACATTCCCAGAAGAAGTCTGACCTTAGTTATTTGATTTTTAAAAAGTTTATGTTTGGCATTTGGCTCTAAACAAAGAGCAGTGGGGATCCATACTAAGTGCGAGCTTCAAACGTGGGTAAGGACCGCTGTTGAATACTTAAACTTCCAACTCGTATTTGGATTCGATAACAAAAAGTATCTTTTGGCTTCTGCAGTATTATTACAACAGTTTGTTACTCCACAGCCGTGGTTGAGGATGTATACAGATCACTTACTATATGTATAAATACAGAACTTGAGTAAATGACTTGGTCACAGTCACATCTCAAAAAACCGTACACCTTTGGTTTGCTTAAGCTTCATTAATATTTTGAATTGAATACACACCTCTGCATTAGTTATAGCTGTTTATGCTGGATCTTTAGATACGATTAGATAAGAACTGCTCCAGGGCACAGTTGCAAATGTAGTAGGACCTTTAATGTCAAAGATAAGATATTTCATGCTGACGCATTTAAGGTGGGTGATGCATCTTTCATGACATGTACTAAATATTTTGTTACATTAACAAAGCTTGATTCAGCCTTGCTGCACAGTCAGATCCATTTTTCACGCCAGTATCCAGCCGGGGACTAAATGTCATTGTTTATTCATGGTCCAATCTAAAAATGATTTTCCTTTGTGGTGCCTGATATATGGCTTTGTCTTGGAGAGTAGCTGTTCAGATACTCTCACCTCTTTGAACCTCTGTAGGTTTGGGTAGAACCTTTCCTTTTAAATGTCTTTCTCTATTTCAAGTCTGAATTGAATGAATTCAGAATGTGAGCAAAGTCATGACAGATACACTAATTACACAACACACATTGACATAACAACATTACTGTTCCACATGGTATCCTATTGGGAAAGAAACTAAATTGATCTGTCATTTATGTCAATTTGATTTAGTCTATAAATTTAACGGTCTATCTTTGCATTTGGGACGGTTGGTCACACAAAACAAGCGATTTAAATATGTCAACTTGGGCTCTTGCTTTAACTGTATAGACATTTTTCTAGATTTGATTTAGTTGTTTTATAGACCAAACAATGAATTGATGAATTGAGAATATAATCAGATTAATCAATAATGAATATAATTCTCAGTGGCAGCCGTATATGTTGTAAGCTGTTAAATAATGCAATAATAATGATGTAAACCGTATAAATCTAATCATTGAGGCAGACTTTGAAAGAGTTCCGTACAGTTTCATGTGTTGTTTTTCACTCAAGAAATATTTTTTTTACCTCTGTCTAAATACTGGATTATATTTTGGTCTGTGAGTGTGTTGAGTCCTTGGTATTTGAGTTTTATTTCATGTCTTTCTACTTTATTGGCTGCAGGGAAGTGTTGCTCTCCCTCCATCTCTCCCTGTTGGCATACGTTGACACAGTCTGTTTTACTCTGAGTTGCCAGATTTGTCCGGGTCCGCCAGTCTCAGTGGCCGGGTATAGTGGTCACTCCGGCTGTATGTGGTTAAAGGGACACTGCACCAGTTTTACACTCAAAGTTCAGTCTAATTGTCCTGTCAGGAGCAGCCTGTTGAACCGATGTCTCCTGCAATGCAACTTCGATTACACGCTCCAAAGACAGGTGAACGAAATGCTAAATGAGAGACTGCACAGAAGAACAGAGGCCAGTGGCCTAATGCCCTTTTGCTGAAAGACGTTATGAGTTTGCCTCATATAAAGTCAGGATATTTGGGGCCTCTGCAGCTTCGATTTTGCCCTTTCTCCCTTTAATCCATCTCTCATGACACCCCTAATTTTATGGAAGCATGATACTAAATTGCAGTTGTTCCCCTTTAATGCACCTATTGCTCAAATTCATTCCACTTGGTGCTCCCCCCCCCCCCCCCCTCTCTCTCTCTCTCCTCCTCTCTCTCTCTCTCTCTCTCTCTGTTTTTACTCGGGCTGCGGTTAAGCTGTGAAACTACAGTAACTCGCAGGTGAACAGTAGCGCGTCAGTCCACCCTCCTCTCCTCTCCTCTCCTCTTCTCTCCCGTCCACTGCCGCTGCTGCCAGGCAGGCAGACACAAACACGAGCGGAGGAAAAAAAAAAGCTCACGACTCTCCACCGACCAGAATGTCCAACCGCCATGACTCCCAAACACGTTTTTTTTTTTCTTCCTAATTCCAGAGTGGAGAACATCTCCTGACTGGACCTGAGAATCTGCGGATTTGAAAGGACACGCGTAAAGGGCAGCTACAGGGGAACTCTTAATAAATGAGCCGGAGTGTCAAAAAGGATTCTTTCTCTTTTCGGTCTCCGGGTCTCCTCTTGTTGGCGTGGAGCAATGGTGCGTGCTTCACTGGACTCGACCAGCGAATTCGCAGGCTGATGAAACACTTTGTCAATCCTCTTTTTCTTTCTTTGCTTTACTGCACCCCCGTGAGAAACCTGCAAACCATCACCGTAGCGCAGCAGTGATCGATCTTCCTATTGACATTTGGGTTGTGCGTGCTTTTTCAATCGCCTCTCGTGAAATGCATCACTTCTGCTCGCAATTCCCGCCCGTCTGACTTTTGTTTTTCATAAAAGAGTGGCGGATGATCAAAATGTTTCTCCATCTGTCTGCGTGAGGGATGGCGACCAAACCGCGCCAAGTCCAAGAGTGGTTATCTTCACGTTCGCACATGTTCGGATGGATAATGACAGCTTATGCCACAGGTGAATGAATATCGGCTCGGTTTCTCTCAGCGGCGAGTGTTTTGAAGCTGTTTTTGTGACTCTGGCATTCAGATCGAGCTTGTTGCACGGTGACGATGGATCTCAAAGTGGAAACCGAAGAAATGGACACAAATCAACCTCCACCCATCGAAGTTTTTGCGCACAGCTCGACTCTGCACGGGATCTCTCACATTTTTACATACGAGCGGTTCTGCGTCAAACGCTGCCTGTGGGTCGTGTTTTTCTTGGGGTCTCTGACCTTCTTGCTGTTCGTGTGCGTGGACCGGATCCACTTCTACCTCGAGTACCCGCACGTCACCAAACTGGATGAGGTCACGACCCCGATCATGACGTTCCCCGCGGTCACCTTTTGCAACCTGAACGCGTTTCGGTTCAGCCGGGTGTCGCGCAATGACCTGTACCACGCAGGGGAGCTGCTGGCCCTGCTCAACCAGAGGTACGACCACTTCAAAAGTTTCTACATTCTACTGTATTCTTTATTATCTGTATGTTGTTTTCCCTTCATATCAAATCATTTATTCCACCCTCCACCCTTTCCCCCTGTTAATGTGAATACATAAATTAGTTTCATATTGCAAATATCAGTAGTGGAATGTAACTTACTCAAGTACTGTACTTTAAGTTCAAACTTCAGGTGCATTTACTGTGGTTCCATTTTTTTTGCCACTTCCACTCCACTACAGTTCAGAAGGAAATATTGAACTTTTTTCACCACTATCAGATGTATTTGACAGCTATATACGAGATACTTTGCATATTAAGATTTAGACACAAAACCTACAATGTTCTTGTAAAATGCTGCTACTAATGTATCTGTAAATGCAAAATTGTCGACCAGCTACAACAGTAAAATGCTGCTTACACATAACTGCATCAGCAATAACACTCACAGGGGCCACTTTTCTGCATTTTCATTATTTATGTACATTTTGCAAATGATTCTTGAATACTTTAAAGTTATATTTCCAATGCAGGACTTTTACTTGTAAAGGAGTTTTTTGTATTTCTACTTTTACCTAAAGCTAGGTACGGTAATTTAAAAAAACATCTTTTGTTATACTTATTGAAATTGTCAGTAAATTATGGTCTGTTTGACTCTAAATGGACCATAATTTACTAAATGAACATCATGCTGTATTGAAGAAGACTTTAAACTAGTGATTGAGACCATAAACTCATATTTAAGATGTTTACTGAGGTAATAAATCAAGTGAGAAGTAGGGTCATTTTCTCATAGACTTCTATACAATCAGACTTCTTTTTGAAACCAGAGGAGTCGCCCCCTGCTGTTCAGTAGAGAGAATGCAAGTTTTAAGACACTTCCGCATTGGCTTCACTGGGCAGAACCGGAGGTTGCCGTCTGGTTGCAGAATGACCATAAATGATCTCTGAACCTTGAACCTTTTAACTACTTTCATTGGAAAAGAGTTAGCAACACTAGGCTGGTTTTTTTTAGTGGATCATTTTTCAAATCTAGCGTACTAGTGTTGGTTTCTCCAATATAACCTTCCCAAACTTTAGGTAAACGATCTGAATACTTCATCCTCTGGTAATTGTGTCAAGCTCTAATGGTTTCTACCTTGTTGAGTCACTCAGTGCTTGTCAGGCTTGAATTTACTGAGGCGCTATAATCGGAGAACGGCAGCCGCCTTGTCGGTGCAGCTGAGGGCTCCGGATGCTGGAGCTGGCAACCACATATGCACATGAGGAAAAGAAGCAGAGAGTCAGCTTCCTTTGATTACAAGTGAAATGACTGATGCTCTGGGTATCTTTGTCAGCTATGCATTTAAATCCTCATGTTTCTGTGATTTTAACAGAGCCGAAGACAACTCCACTCCTTCACAGTAAATCCACTTTGTTTCTGTGCAGTCAAAAAAAGGTAACTTCTCTGGATAGTTTACGTGGATGAAGATGGTTGCACAGGTCTGTCCAAGGAGTAGAGAAAGAGGAAAGATCTCATAGAGAGAGTGGCTTTGAAAGTTGTTTGAAAGATGTTGCTCTATGTGGTGTTGTAATATTGTGCCAAATGTCAACAAGAGCAGCCAAAATGAAACAAAACAGCAGGATAGTGTTATTTGCCACGTTTAGTGACCAGTGTCTGTCATCTGAGTGATCAAGAACTCAAAAAAAAGGGGAAAGGCTCCGATGATTTGAACCTCTGACAGGCTGTCAGTTAAAGAGATCAAGGTGAGGGCTCAGCATACAGCGCTGAAGGCCTCTGATGGCTTCACTTTTATGTGGATGTGCAGCCAACTTCTATCCTAAATCTTTAATGAAGATCCCAGAATGAACACTAAAATTAGCTCTTTTTTTCTGTGACGTTGGTGTCACTGATGATCAACACTTGCCATCTGGACTTTTTTTTTTTTTTTAATGAATACATCTCATAATATCGCATTTCCAGGCAGCAGTTCACATGAAAGACTTTGCAGAGTTTGAGACCGAAGCATGGCTGAGTTTCCTTCTCCGTGTACTCATCTCAACTCTTACACTCTGCAGTAGGTTCAGTGCTCATTATCCTGCCTCCCTTGGCAAGGCATAGAGGTGATGCAACGGCACACTTAGCTGTTATACCCCCGGCCAGAAATGAAAGTGCTTGTGGCATGAAATCCATTTAAGACTGTTCTGCGCCCACTTCCCATGTTTGGAGTCATTGGTCTGGGAAATGTCTTGTGGCATGATATTTAAGCTGCACACATCCTGAAGTGCGAGCCTTCGCCGATCCCGGCGGCTCGTTCTCATGGGATTTTAACTCATAAGTGCCTTCTTGGCGGGTTTTTCCACAACACATAAACAGTGGGGGAAGCGATTGGCTCTCCTGAATTGAGTTATCTTTGAATCAAACAGAAACACTCCACTGCTCTGCCATAATGAGGCCTAATTCAATCTTAATGTCACGAAAATAATCCCTGAACTAATTTCTAAACTTGAATGAGGTTATTTATTATTGATTTGATGCTTGAAAGGTTCCAGGTACCTAATACATCATACATTACAAGCTCTTCCTTAAATAAGAGAGCATCTCGTTTGTATTAATGTCATCCGTAAAAACATATTAGGTGCAGTAATAGTCAGTCACACAAAAGATCAATGAAAGACCATATCCACACAAGAGTGGCCACATTCGTATGAGAAATTTTCATTTGAGGCAGTGTTCTGAAAAAAAAAAAATTCCACTCAATTTGCTCTTTGGTGAGTCCATTAAGATGGTGACATTTTTAATAATAGCTCAATGGGGGGATCACAGCGAGGGTATAGAGGCTGGGTGCATTTACAGCGGGTCTGCTCTTTTTTGATACGAGGCAGCGTGGTCAGATTTCTGTGAGCTCCATTAAATGAAAGGAAATGTCTTAGTGCCACTGAAAATGCTGTGTTTGATGTGGGCTGTCTGGCTCCCCACTCAGTTACTTGCAGGCCTTTTATTCCTAATGTAGTTTAAAAAAAGACTAGGGCTAGTAATGCAGACAAAATGAAAAATCACAGTGTAACTGAATACCAAGCTACGTATGTGGTGATATCTGGGGCTTAGCTGTTACCATGCAAGAAAACCTTTGAGAACTCAACGTACTATTAGTAATAAATATATGATGAAACATGACAACATTCATTCTTTATTTCATTGGACGAGCTAATACGTTCAGAACATTGTATCACTGTTACTGTTACAATTCCAATTAACACAAACACATTTTTCTCCAAGTTTGAATCCAGTTAAGTGAGAATGGAGTTGATGTGTGGCCTGAAGTTCCTGCATCGACAGTGAATGGACGACTGTCTTTATGGGCCCGCACAGCTCTTGTCTGTACTTTATTATCTACTGTACGATAAAGCGTTACACTCTGGTAGTGCCATCGGTTCAGAGCTAGAAAATGCCCCAGAAAACCAGCTATATATTGTTCCTCGGTTGTCTGTCTCTTGTGATTCATTGTGGACTCTATTATTTTTAGCTTTGGTTCAGAGGGGGAACGGTTGAGATGAAGACTCATAAACCTTCCTGAAGTGTGCAAATATATGCAGTCTACTTTATCGTCAGTGATCATTCACTGCAAAGTCCTGTTCCTCTCTCCATACCTACCTTCATAAAATCTGCACTTAAAATGTATGAAATACTTCTTTGACTTTTCTTTCTGTCTGTCGGTTTATTCCAGGTATGAGATCAGGGACATACATCTTGTGGAGGAGAGTGTCCTGGAGAGCCTGAAGGTTAAAGCCGATTTTCATAATTTCAAGCCGCGACCCTTCAACATGCGGGAATTCTACGACCGAACCGGCCACGACATCAACGACATGCTGCTGGCCTGCCACTTCCACGGCACTGAGTGCAGAGCGGAGGACTTCAAAGTGGTAATTTGTCTCCCAAGACGATTTGATCCAATCTTGATTAAAGGATGAGTTTAGTATTTGCCAACAAATCCTGTTAAAGACCAAAACCAACAATGAATTCATCCTGCTACACTAACAAGTGTCGTCTGTGTAGCCAAAGCCTGATATAGCACGTTCCTCTTATCCCGGTTATTAATTAAAAACCAACATTTTAATTTTTTTAACTTTCTGTGAAAGGAAAACTATAATGACACTGCAGCTATTGTGCACATTGTTTCCCATTATCCAAAAAGGATAGAGCCTCTTTTTTGACATATTTGTGTGAACAGCGTCCAAGCTTCTGGCTTATGGATGGTTTTTCCCACAGCAACAGTTTTACTGACATTTGAGAGCTGTCGTTGCTCAGAGTAAGAAACGCGTCACAGACCTGTAAAGGTTGCAAACGCTGATACAAGACATTTCTTTTTTAACAAGCCCATGTACCAGTCTGACGGGTAGGTAGTTTAGTGTAGCACTGCACATAAATAGAATAATTAATGTCAATATAGCCTCTGTATGAACGTACTGCTTATTAAAATGCTATTGAATAGTGTAACAAGATGTATTGCATTTTACACATTAAACAAGAGTTATATACAATGAAATAGAGCACTTGGTTTACAAGCTAGCTAGCCGTGACAAGCCAACTGTTTGACCCACCAGTACGTATATTTTGTGCCTTTCTAGACAAGAAAGCAGCACATAAATAGACGCAGGCGTCCAAACCTCACTCGTCCACACAGCACATTGTTGCTGAACTCAGTAACGTCAGGTTAGACATTTATAACTGGTTGATTACTAGCTAAAGCCGTATAAGAAGTTCGTCCCTTTACATTCAGTATTTGGGAGGATGAGCCATGCTGTTCTGTTTGTATACCAAGATAAAGCTAGTCAGACATTGTCAGTTGAAACCAAAAAATTAATTACTATTTTCGTTACCAGAAAAAGTCAAAATAGACACCAATTATGCCGATTTCTCACATCAATAAACCACAATGAACATGTGGGCACTGTTTATTCTGAGTGGATCCCACATACACAGTCCTTCTTACTGAAATGCTTACTTGGGCACCAAATCCGCCGCTGAAAATAGTCCACAACAAATGCCCCATTTAATCCTGTTTAAGTAACGTTTGCTAAAAATTACAATGTGCCCGTGTTTTAGGAAATGATTGCTTTAAAAAGAAGAAAGATTTTCGTCTTCAAAAAAAGATTTGGGGATTAAGAGTCACAGACAGGAAAGTCGTAAAGTATTGTGAAGCAGATTAACACGTTGTTCAACACATTGTTGGTTTTGGTCTATTCATTATTATTTTTTTACAATAAGAAAAATATAGAATATCACAAGCCTTCTCTTACTTTAACATTTCTTTTATTTTTTATTTTTTAAATAACACAGTTCATTCATAGTGGCGTGCAGACAACACTCACTGTATAAATCATAGGACTATCTATTTAAAGAATGATGAAATCCCGACAGCAAAGAGAGAGCAAACCTCTGAGCCAACGGAAGGAAAACACATTTTTCTAGGTTAGTTTTCGGGAAAACTGGGGAAACCTGCTGTGATTTTGTCTGTGGATGCTCTTGGTTTCAATCAGAACCTTCTCTGGTGTAAATACCTCACAGTACATGTCGTTGGGTGAACATGTTCGTCTTTTATTCCCAGAGCATGTGTCAAACAAAGTCTGGAATACACCTCTACGATTGAATCTTCTTTTTGTTGTTTTACGATGACACCATCAGGGTGTGTTTATCAGTCTGCCTGTAAAATACGTTTTCAATCTGTGCCGACAAGTCCTTGTTAAAATTCATGATCAAACATTCTTTTGGGCTTTTTATTTATTCTTTTGAATCCCCACAGCTCTGAGTAAATGTTTACATCTACCTTTTCATCTTTTTATTATCATTTTTTACTCCCAAAGCAAAGGTGTTATTGTGCAGCAATGTCCTTTTTGAAATGAGACCCTTGTTGAGAGGAGGTGTGGAGAGTGATGCAGTGAAGCTGGTCAAAGACATTTTTTTATACAGTCCACCGACATTATATATGTCCACGTGACGGATGCTCGTGTAAGTTTACTCTGCAGCAAAAAGTAGAGGCTGTAATGTCTCTGCCATAAAAAGCTCGCTGTTGCTGCTGTCACACCCAGACACCGCTGCCAACGGTCACTGGCATCAGACATGGTTTTTAATTTGGAGCCGAACATTGATCATTCCACACAGCCGCCTCACTGAATAGATTGGATTGAGTTTAATGGTATTTTATCTTTCGCCAAGAAGATTCATGCTTATCTTCGCTGGACATCTCTGGTTGTAGACCCTCTTATATATATATATTACAGCGCCAAATGGTTCTTACCTTGATTTAACCAGCAGAGATGTCTCAGAAGATCGATATATTTTTGGGTGGGGGAACATAAATACACACAATCATACACATTGACACCAAAGAGCATAGCAGCTGCACTGAAGTAGCTTTGAGGTGATATTTTCTGCTTATGGGCAATTTTTTAAATGTTCTCAGGAACCCATTGATAGGAACTACTGGAAGCCTTTATGCAGTTTGAAGTAGTGATATTAGTCTGGATCAACCCAGTTATTAGATGACTCGAGTAGTCAGGCACCTGCCTACACTAAAGGAGACTAAAGGTGGCTCATAAACTGCAAATAGTTTTTAAAATGCAGCTCAAGACCATAACGGTTTACACTCGCCTTTGTTTAGTGTTTTGTATTTGCATAATTTATTATTTAGTTTTTCACGCTTATGCTGTGTCTCAACTTTATGTCAAGTTCTTTCTATTTATCAAAATCACAAGTTTACCTCTAAAGGGTTTTACAATCTGTACACTCTATCTTCGATTCAATGTCTTTTGCTTTTGTGTTTTATTCTGAAGAAAAGCTGCTCAGTCGAGTTACAGCCTCGTGTTGACTTATATAAGAATGATTCAAACATCAGTGTGACTCTTAACGAGTCTCTTAACTCAAAGTGAAGTGAGTATTCTGAATCGTTGTTTGTCACTGAACGAATCCGTAGCATTTAGCAGCGAGGCTCCCCTCCCTGGTGACTGAGAGCCTCGCTGTCAGCTCAGCTGTGATTCAGTTGATTACCTCCTCATTTAAAGCTTATCAAACGACTGGGACAGTTAACACATTATGGTTGTTTCACTGGTTTTCACAAATAGATGGTCCTGCACTTGTACGAAACTGGACCTATGTATGTCACTGTGATGTGTTCACTTCCTGCTGTACGTATACTGAACTACCATTGAATGGATGCGATCATTTAGCTTAGAAAAATAAAGAGACCAAACTGCAAAGTCACTGACTTTTAATCTCTAAACTGAACTACAGGCGTAAAAGGCATTTAAGTCAGCAAGTGATTTGTAATTTCCACCTCTAGACTTTTTTTACTACATAATGCATTTATTTACTAAATGACTATATGACTCATCAGTATAACTCAGTTCAACCGTGGTACAAACTACTTCCTCCAAAATGATCATAAAGTTGAATCAACACCTCATTACAACATTATGATAGTATAACCAGATGCCCTCAGACTTTCCACCCATCTACACACCTGTTCCCACTTTCCCTTATCAGCCCTGCAGTACATATCTCAGCTCCTTTCCTTCAGTCAGTTACCAGTTATCCGTGTTGCTCATGTCTGCCTGCCTGCACCTTTTCCCTGCCTCGTTCTGGTTTGCCAGTAGGTCCTCAGTGTTTTGACTTGCTACCCTCACCAGGAAGCCTCTATATTTCGTCACTTTTGTCATTGAACCATTGAATTGTCCCTGTCTGCCGCGACTGCATGCGTTCCTTCCTCTAGTACATGACTTCCACCTTGTGACAGGTTTCTTTTTACTGCTGTAACAAGTTAATTTCCCCTCTGGGGAGGAAAAGTCAGTCACATTTTATTTTTAGCATTACACCGATTTTAAAACCGCTGCAAAGAGAGCGATGGTGTCGAAATCGGTAGTCAGACCAGTGCATAGTATTTCATAGGGTGGCGTTTACTATTTGTCAGCTATTTCATTTAGTAGATATATCATAACAATAATTTAAATTGTATGGAAATGCTGCTGATCCTCTTTCTGTGACTTTGGGCTCTTGTAAACTTGCGATGAATTTTGTTATTGCTTGTGACATTCTTAACTTTATAAATGCATACGTTACAACCTTTAGTTCAGCTGGAGCAGCTATCCATCTATGGCAAAGTTTAAATGTTATTTTCGGTACCTTGGGGCCCACATAAATCTAAAGAGAGACTTTAGTCACAGCAGACATTTTGACATGTCACAGCAGGAGAAACACAGGTGTAAATAATACAATGAACGATGGCTGAGCTCTATTTAGCTGCTTCAGGTTCGAGGTCCTGGTCCTGGGTTGGCTGTCATCGTTAACGAGTCGTTCCTTCTATAGGAAGTTAAAATGTCTGCTGTGAAAAGATTTATTAAAACGATGTGGGCCAAGACCACCTTTGAACCCTGAAACATGACAAGGCCTTGAATGAGTTTGTTGTCCTCAGAATAGGAAGTTAAAATATTAAATCCCCCCTCAAACAGAACAGTCGCTTGCAGTGAGAGGTGCCGATTGTGGTTCTGTGGCACTTTAATGATGCAGTAGTTGTTGGCCGAGCAGAGTGCTCTTTTCCTAAAACCCCCCCCCCCCCCCCCCCCCCCCCAACCATTACATCATGACTTTTCCCTGATTGGATTGGAGACAGCCTTCTGGTTCTGAGCACATGCTCCCAAACATTTGCTTAGTTCTGCCTCAATAATTCATTTCAGCAGTGGAATATGAAATGCACACATATTAAGCATGTAAATAGTTGTTGGTAGTGTGTGTGTGTGTGTGTGTGTGTGTGTGTGTGTGTGTGTGTGTGTGTGTGTGTGTGTGTGTGTGTGTGTGCAGTCCTAACACCTACTCAAGCATCTTATTGACCTTTCCGTGTTTTTTGTCTACTTTGAGGGGGATGGATAATTTATCCGGTAGTTAATTTATGTAGCTCACAAGTCCAAGACTGTTTTTTTTAAACTGTCCTCCTCCTCCTGGCTCTCGACTGTGATGGAGCAATTTCTCTTCTCTTTGAAGAGCATTGCGGCGTCCAGGAAATTGCATCCGGCCAGAATGTAGTGGCAGCAGAGAGGTGTTCCCCCTGGAGAGGTTTAAGGCCTTTATTTCTCTCCTCTCAACTTCCCTTTGTTATCTACATCACCGCATAGCTCCAGAAAACTGGAATATGCTCTCCCTTTGAAGACCGTCTTTGATGCATTGCATTGTTAATCTTTTCATTGTTTCATTGCAAAGTGCTTGATGAATAAGGAAAGAGGTATATCCCAACTGACTGTTCTTTGTGAAAAGATCAAAAGAATAAAAAAAGAGACTGATAAGAAACTATTTCAGGCTGTATGTGATACGAATATATATTCAGCACTCAACTGAATTGACAGGATCACTTCTTTAAAACAATAAATAAAAGCCTTCCCACATTATGTGCAAAACAAAGGAGTGATTGCCTCGAGGGGAGACTTTTCCAATTGATGCCACACACAGAAAGTCGAGCATGTTGTCATCTCCTGTCACAGAATTTCAAATGTCTATTTTTCTGCATCCTCACAGCTAATATATTTCCTGAGGTGGTGTTTAATAATACACCAGTGTGATGAACAGTGGTCCCAAAAGTGGGAGCTAGATACAATATTAGTTTGAACCTTCAAATTAAAAACAAGATTCACGTTGACAGGATTCTCCTGAGACGTTAAACTTCAGTGTGATCAGAAACTTGAGTTTTCTTTCTAAAGAATTCTTAGAGGCTGTTCACGTGTTGCGTCTAAAAACACCAGCCGTGCCGCTTTCATCCTTTTATTCAAGCTGTTTGGGAGGTTGCGCTCCTGCCGCGACCGCTGTTACTAAGCAACCAGAACCTGTGTGCTGCGATGGTGATGATTATGTTGCAATAATTTAGCAGGAAGCCTCGCTGACTAAACTAAACAAAGTCAAAACAAATGGATTTCCAGCACTGTAAATCAGTCACAGTTGCTTTAGTGCTTGATTTGTCGGACCTTTCAACCAGATGTTGAAAAATCCTCAGACGAAAACGGTGACGCAAGTAAACTCTGTGGGACAGATGGTAAAGCTCTTGGTAGCCCCGCACTAACACGATTAACTTCTTCTCCATATAGTCCGATATTTACAGAATATAGAAAAGATATCTGCCGGCTGTGATTGGTTGTTCCTCGTCACATGACATGCAGCGCGCGCTGCAGGGTTGCAAAAGTTTAGTTTTTTTCATCTCTGGGTGAAGCCGCTGCACCCTGAAAAATAGGGTGCAACGCTTTTGAGCAGCTTCCGCGCGTCTACATTGACAACAATGGATTTGAGGGCGCAAAAAATGCCAGTTTGTCATGTCACTTGAGGACATGTGGACGGGAAAACAGCTAGCTTGACTTTGGCCAACAAAATCCGCTAATTGACACATTTAATCTCGTGTACAAAAACAAAGTTGCAAAAAAAGACAATTCAGCGTTTAGTTAAACTAACCAGCTGTAGCTTCATATTTACTATACAGACATGAGGGTTTCAGCAATCTTCTCATCTAACTGAAAATCCCCAAAATGTTAACAACTCATAACAGCTTAAAAGCAACAGAGGCAGAATCGTTTTTCCTTTCATCGTTGACGTTGTTGTTTTTTCCATAACCTTTCCAGGATACTCTTTGGATAATTGATTTCATTTTAAATGACAAAAAAGGAAAAAGGAAAACCAATCAGGCTCATGTGAAGTTATTGTGTTCCTTCACCCAGAGAAACACTTTGAGGAACGGAGAAATGGCTCCGGCAGTTCTTGCAGAGTTATCGAAAGCACCCAGCGCTCCCCTTCTGCTCCTCAACAGTTGCAGAGAATCATCGCTGCTAATTGGACTCGGGAGGTATTCCCACTCACCAGTGAACTCCAGTAAAGTAGAACGGAGCAAAGAGTCCCACTCGTGACAAGCCCTTCTCTTGGTCTGATGCTTGGCCCTCTTTTATTTGTCAAACTCAGACTTTGACAGCTCTACCCGGGGAATAGATCTGTGTCTGCAAGCTCCCAGCACACTGCTGTCGTGACAGTTGTGTTATCATTTCTGTACTCTGATCGCTGCTGTCATGCCTCGAGAAGGCGACGCACATTTGTAGAAAAAATGTGAGACATGCTGTACCTCGGAGAAGAGACGAGACAGCTCAGTGGTATGAGGCTGTAAATGTACAAAGGATTCTGTTTAAGAAACACTGATATTAAAAGCACCATGTTTTAGCCTGTTTGTTATAAATCCTGTTTCTCTATACGTCACTATTGACTATTGGAAAAATGGTCAGCAGTAATATGAAATATACCCTAACCCTCTAGCGGCGGAATAAAACATATAAACCCCCCTCTGCACTGCACTTGAAATCCCAAATACAGTTTCATTTCTGCAGCGTGAGGTTGTCATTGAAGTGAAGGATTGGAAACAAATCCAGAGTGCTTTCATGTCTGGTTTCCAGTTAAACTGCTGTAAAGCTCACATAGTGATGGTTTTTAGCCGCAACCTGAACCCTCCTAAAGCAACCCAGAGGGTGACGATGAGCTCCGATTTCTCTGACAGCTCCGCCCGTGTTGGGAACTGGAAAAGAACCAGACTCCTGGGGGGGAAACAGCCCTTCTTTCCCCTGGCAGGAATATACTTAGGCTCGCATTGCCTCTGGGTTTTGTGGCCTGACGCGACAGATGTGAAGCACAGCCACCACCCACACTGCCCAGCGGCGTGCGGGTCAGCACAGCTGCGCTCCACATCTTGGCTCCGGAACCTGTCGCATCCTCCTGCGCTGAGCCAGCAAAGTTATGTCACCTCTCGGTCACAGTGTTTATCCTCATTTGTTTTCCCCGTCTTTCGCTCCTTTTTTTTTTTTTGTCTGCATTCCTCCTTCATCTCAAGCCCTGCACAGTTCATCCCTCACATCTGCCCCTATAGGCATGACAATCCTCATTACGCTTTCATGTCACGCTCTCTCCTCTCTCCTCTCTCTATCTCCCTTTCCCTCCCTCCCTCTTATGTCCTTTCCTTTGTTCTCCTTGCTCCCATGACATCCCCCTTTTCACTTTCGACTCAGGAGCGAAGAGTTTTCAAAGACAAAACAAAACAAAAAGAAATCTTGATGAAGAGATCTTGAGGAGAGGATAGGTGGAGAAATGAGCGCACAGGAAGTCCCCCAAATAGCCTCTTAAATGTTTTCCCACTGCGATAAACATACAAACACACTTAGAGGATTAAATTAATATTCGCCCCAAAGTGCTGAACGAGTGGTATTTAGTGCTGACCGCCTCCAAAGACTGATTTAGGGGCAGAGTAACCACACTACCCAGATCAGCAGGTGAATACTCTGGCCTCATAATGGAGAGTAATCCTGTACACGAAAGTCAACTGTCAGCAGCAAGACGAGCAGGAGAGCCATAGTGCAACTTTGTCGAGCGTATTTCCAAACAGGTACTTTAATGAACATTCACCTCCTTTACGTCCCCGCAGATGAAACCCATCAAGTTTAAAGCCATGTTAAATTACAAGTCTGCCAGCGTGTCACTTCAGTTATTATGTGGAACCCCCAAACTCGGAGAAGACCTCCGTTTGTTTGTCAGATCCCCATAAGCTTCTGCAGCTATTTGCATGGTGACAATACAGGAACACTCATTCACACTACTCATCACACCAACATGACTCATCGCAATGCACGTCTACTGTAAATAGAACAATAACAATTGACACAATTTAAACAACACAAAGGAAATAGACGAGCTCAGACTCGTTTCCATCCAAATGTAGCTCAAAATTTCAACAAATTTCCAGAAAATGTGAATTAATAAGTGTTTCCATCCACTAACATTATGTGAATATTTAGGAGTTTGATGTGTTGAGATAAACAGCTGGTGGCACCAATTCTCCAGTTGAGTGATATTAAACAGCTGCAGGTTATCTCCATTTCTGTGTCTTAATTGTTTACCTTTTGTTTTTTTTATGCCATTAGATTCCCACCCCTTAAGACTGGAGAAACTGAGGGTTTTTAGGGAGTAGCAGGGGGCAGTTTAGTGCATCATCAAGTGCAGGTAAAAGGAGAAGGAATGATGGAAGAAGAGAGGAGGCGTGCAGTTTTGCCACAAAAGGCAGAAATCAGCTTTCACAGGGAGAGGAATCAAATGCTATGACTGAGCTTTAAAACATCACCGGTTGTGTTTGCATACTAATAGCCTAATCATTCTTTTCATGCCTTTAACTGTAACTCCCACGTTAATAACCCAAAACAAATGTGTTCATCTCAAACACCGCAGATATCTTATCCCGTGTTGTTAAAGGGCGAACAGCCACACAGCGTCTCCACGACTCCAGCTGGTTTCTAGACGGATCAGTAATGCTGCTCAAGCACGCTCTATTTGCCCCGGCCTGAGAGGGGGAACCGCTTTTCTATGAAGACATTTCGGACTGGGGAAGTAGGAGGAAGAATAAAAAAAAAGCATAGATGGGCTGAAAATAGCCCGGGTTGGCTGCGCTGCTCTTCACATGGTTTATTTATCCTGAGGATTAGTGCAGGTGACTTGAAGGCAGGGCTATGTGGGCCGGAGACAGGCTCACAAAGGGCTAGCTGTGACTCAGACTGCTGGATGGAGTTAAGGAGGAGAGGAGACCGAGGAGCAATGATGCTGCAGTTCAGACCACCAAGCTCCTCTGTACTCGCCTGACCCCAAATCAGGCTAATTGTGTGTTTCCAGAGGCTGGCTGAGAGACACAAAGGCCTCTGATAGATGTGACAGAAGAAGGTGTCTAGTTTGGGTTCCTTGTCGTGTTTCAAATGTCTGTGAGGTGTTTCCTTTCCTTGTCTGGGTGCAGACCTTTGAATCTGGCCACTCTACCGAGTTCAAGTTGACTGATTCTTCTGGCATTGTAACATAAAGAAGCGGTTTCTCGTTTGAAAAAGCAATTGAGTCAACGAGCGATGGGGGAGCTAATGATCAGCCAATCAGTGCCAGTGGCGGGACTAACGCCTTGTCAAGCGTTGTCGAGCTGTGACGCTCAATATCTCCCGACACCATAGTTTGTTAAACCCAGTGGCTAAGCATCAGTGTCGACTTAAAATGTCGTTAGGCTCAGGCAGATACGTTTGTCTCTGGTGATTGGTTGGGATAATTGGCTGGGAGCCAACACTGACACCACGCTGCCGGAGACCCAGGTCGTATTGCTGGGCCCGCTGGAGGGAAGGGAGGCGTGGGAGAACCAGAACCAGGACTGACTGGAGCAGGCTGACAGACACCTGCTGCAGTAACATGAGTGGTTTTCTAAAGGGAATCTGGTTCCTGGAAACCACTTTCGTCCACAGGGACCGCCACAATCCACACCACATGAAAGTACCTCTTTGTAACTTTAAGTAAAGGATCTGAGTACTTCTTCTCCCACTGTGAGTAGTGCAGTGTGTTTGTATCAGATGGATCAGGATGGTTACAATCTAAGACAAGACAGCATTAAATGTTTCCATGGTTTCCATGTCAGATTGAATCACATTCACAAGACCACCGTGAAAACATGACGTACTGGATTTTAATATTTCTCTCCGTATGAATGTGATATTGCTGTAATGAAGCGCAGTAGCACAGACGTGCAGAATATATGAGGTATTGTTAAAGAAGAGTGGAAGAAATGAAGCTATGTTAGAATAATTTAAGAGGGACATAAGGAACATTTTGGTTATCCAGTCAGATGCGCAGGAATACACAAACACACACGCACACACACACACACACACACACACACAAACAAACTCCTAATAATCCTGTATTGTCGGGGAACATGTACCGTAAACGCTGCTGAATGATAGCAGACAGCACTAACCCTGTCAACAATGAAATGATCCTGACACAAACAGCTCTGACAGAGACACAAACACACAGAGAAGAAGACAGAGAGGCAGCTGCAGAATAAACCTGCCTTTATGTCTTTTTCTTTTCTTTTTTTTTTTCTTTCTTTCTGTGTAAACTGCACAAGAACTGTGCGCAGACAGACGGGGGCTCAGCGTGTGACGAGGTCGGAGAAATGGACGCAGGGCAGGACGAAGTGAGAAAAGACAGATGGGAGGAGTTGTAGTGACAGGTGAGGATGTGGGCTGTAGTCACTGTAGGTGTGAAACACCTACAGTGTTTCACACCTACAACGAACGGAACGAGGCAAGGACGAACGGACAAAAGACAGGAGAGAGAAGAAAAAACTGAGCTTTTTGAATGGATCGAGAAAGCTGCGGGAGATGGGAACAAGGAAGGCTCTGTCTGCATGTGTTACACTGACACTGCTTTTATGAGTCATTTGTTTTAATGTGCAGGAAAAATCCTGCCCAAATTTACTCTGCCCATATTAACGATTTGTATTATCGTCTGAGGGAAAGTAGGAGATATTAGTGTCTCTGCCAGGAGGATCAGACAACGGAGCACATATGCAACACACACACACACACAGAAACACAAACCAACATATATAAAGCGCTGTTGCAGGAGGTAGTGGCATTCACAACAACCGCAGCAGCAGCAGCCTCCTGGGAGAACAGCCAGGAGACTGATTAGTATTTCCTGGATGTGCTTTTGCACTTTTATATCAACCTCAGACTGGCATTTCCACCACAATTACTGAGCTAATCAGTTAACCAGCGCTGGCCTGCAGTCTGAGTTTGTGGAACACTTTTATCTGTTGTTTTTACTTTATAATGTTTCTGTGGGAAATAACGGCACGTCGGCAGGAGCCACAGTTCACGGGGGCCCACGTGTGGATTTGTGCGTGTGGTGTATTGTTGATTGGTTGAGACCTCGCTTCCTCTGGATGCTGCACTCTCTTGAGAGATTATCATTGTGACATTTTGCGATTATCGCACAGAATACAATGCAGACTGAGAGGAGAGTTGGGAGACGGATAGAAAGACATTTGCAGGCTGACAGGGAGGAGGAAAGGGGAAAGGACAAAATGGCCGGACTGTTCAATAACTGTCAATAATGTCTGAAGTTCACGTATTGGCTCATCAACGTCGTTTTTGGTCGCAGCGGGCAAAAGCTCTAAGGACTGATGGGCGAACTCCCAAAGAATGGATTGCGGCCGTTGAATCACTTGCAACCGCTATCTTCTCCATCTCAAGGTCCAATTCACAAAAGATATTGCGGTAACGATATTACAGCGCAAGCACGCCCTTCGGGTTTTGCAGCATAGTGCAGCAATGGCAGAGAGAATACGAAATATGAATTTATGAGACTGTGAGCTGTAGCCCATGACTGAAGAGGTGCGGAGGCATTCCTCAAGACTTCAGGAAAGGAATTTAAACGTGACGGAGAGAAACCGTGTCCGTTAGGGCTCTTGGTGTTTTCAAATGCACACTTTCAGACTTCAGAAGATGAAGCGGAGGACAAAAGAAAAAACATCATTCCACACTTATAATGTTACCACCAACTCTCTGAAGACGGTAATAATTCCACTGTATCTGCGTGTGGCTGATTTTTGTGAATTGGACTGTTTTTGCAATGAGGCTCATTTGCATAGAAAGGGGACAATTTTGCCCCAAATGTATGTTATTACCTGATTCAAATACATGCAAATAGCACAGAAGCATCGACACACTATTTGCATGGCAGTGCAGTTGAGGGTGCCTTTCAGTACACTACCCGTCCAGCACCAAACAGCAGCCAGACACTGTCGGCCACTGTAGCTGGTGCACATAGTGAAGCATTACGCTGCTAAAGAGCCAGATGTCTCCCCAGGAGTTGGTGGAGAGCAAAATCAGCGCTAAAAGAGAGTGAATATTGGACGTGCATTAATCAAATGGACAAAAACAAGACTGCAATTGAATGCTAATGTTGCTTCGTGTCTGCTGGATGTGTTAGTGATCAACTAACAAGTTTGCTGTATCAGCGGTTTGAGGTGATAAAATGTCAGTGGCTTATTTACGGCGTGTAAATCCATCAACTCGGGCGTAAATAAAAGAAAAAGAACACTCATATGGGGATTGAACGGCTCCCCTGAAAGTCCTGTAATTCTGCTTGCTGCAAGAAGATCTCTTTTGCTCATCTGTTGATTACTGATTATTACAAGTACTTGCGTGTGTCTTTCAACTCCACATGCAATGGAAAGCTTAACACCACATTAAGTCCACTTGGCCTCCATCTGTTACTGCATTTTAACACGCTAATAGTCCCAAGTTATTCTGTGACTTTGTACACCACAAGTGTCAGACGAGTGGGATGAAATGGCTGCGGGTTGACACTAAAGACAAATATGTGAGATCTATGTAAAACGATCGCTTCTCTCATCAAGCAAAGAGAGTGGAGAAATTATTTGTCCTTTTTTATCAAACGCATCATTTGGATGAATGGACATTTTTCTCCGTTTACCTCCCACACACTCACTTCAAATATGATGCAACTGTTTGTATAATGAAATGAAATTAAACACATCCCTCATGTCACTATGCATTGACATTAGGTAAAACAAGCATTTCCTCTTAGTGAGTGATGCTCGGATAACCACCCAGAATAGAGGACATCAGTCACCGCGGCGTGCACTGCAGGCAATGACGGGTATATCTTGAAAAGCAAATTGGCTGTGCGTTCGTTGTTTACTCTCTGCTGGTCATTGTTTCTCTGCTGCTCTGATAAGCGGAGCAGAGCTGAAGTTGAAGCCGAGGTAGAGGCGTGCTGTCTGGCCCGGCCCTCTCTCTCTCCCTCTCTCTCTCTCTCTCTGGGTGTTAGAGACACACCTGTTTAAAGTAGCTGCAGAAAGTTATTATGCTGCTCCAGTCGTCAGTCCTCGCTGGGTGCAGACGCTGCTGTCTGCACCGCACGACCCCGCCGCTTCAGCTAAACTCCATCCACACCGACGCAACGACACTTCAGTGCTCAATTAAGGGATCAGGCGAGATGTTTTCAGTCAGAACTGCATGTCACACGGCGTGTCACACTTCTTAGAGAGCCTCAAGTTGTAATTTTGGCTCTGACCTCTGACATGAAATAAGAGCTTCTGCCTTTTAAATCCTGTGAGCAGCCTTCAAAGTAAGTGTTTGTCAGCAAAGTGATGCAAGAAAGTTCATACACTTCCCAAGATGACCTGATATTAGAAGGTTATAGAGAGCGTTTGTAACTCCGTACGATATCTCATTTGGTATTTTCTTTCAGACTTTATGAAAAAAATTAAGCTGTCTCAAGGTGACGCCTATAGCATTTGTGGCATTTTTTCTTGACAGACTGTGAACACACTTTACAGATTAAACTTTTAGCAGACAGTGGCGTATTTACACATCAGGCACCAGCATTTATTTGGAGATGGTGTTTCTGTCCACCTGATGAATAATGGTCCAATATTTGCTCCTCTTTTTATTTCTCCTTTGCTCTACACAAGCTGCTGCTCTAAATATCCGGCTCTTTAGCTACTAAATGGTGTACAGTCGGTTTGAAGAGCGTTGAAAACAGCTGTCTGCTGCCAAAAGTGACACCATGAGAATGAACCAAAACAGTGAAGTTAAAGACCGGGAACACCTGATCCTTTATTAATATGAAAATATGTATTATTTGGCTTTATATGAAGCATAACAAATAGCTTAAAAATATAACTGTTGAGCCAAAATTATCATCATTTAACTTTAGCTGTAGCATGCTTAAGTATGCTTGAGAGAAATTATGTGTGTGTGTGTGTGGGGGTGGGGGGGGGGGGGGGGGGGGAGGTTATAACTTAAGACAATAACCTACTTATGGAAGGCCACTGAGCAATCAGAGCTTTAATCCTCACACTTTCAAATTAATTTTGGCCTTATGGTCCCTCTCATTATAACTCTATTGTTGCTTTTTAACGAGGCAGTGATTGGGTGCCTGCATGTGTACGTGTGCGTCTTTTAAAGAGTTATCAGAGCCCTGTGTTATCACCTCTGACACCTTATTAAGGACCGATTGTGTTAATTATACACTGATATCAGCGAGCGGAGATAATTTTGAATAATTTTGAATTTTGAATTGAAAAAACGAGAAGGAGAGAGAGGTGATAGGACAAAAAAAAAAGGCCCCTGCTGTAAAATGCAATTTCTACCTTTTAGATTACATTTATATGATAAAAACGTTCCTCTCAGATTTGTAGAAGAACACACAAATGACTTTGGGCTGACTAGAGACATCCACACGTTAAATTTAACACTTTGTTTCACTTCATTCATTAATCTCTCACTGTCACTGTCCTTTGTAACTAACCAGCATCCTTCCTTTTCTGCTGCTTTTAGACTTTCACCACACAGTTACAAAGCAAGAATATAACAATATTTCCTGAATAAGACTGGTTGGACATGTGATTTCACAGTCTCCACACTTTCCACACAGAAAATGAACAGGAAGTGAATTTTCGGTCTGACTGCACCATCATAGAGTTGGTTGCAGAGGTGTTTTTTCCTCGTTCTGTATCATTTTTTAAAATGTTTTTATAATATCTTCATTGTTGCACAAGGCGCAAAAGTTTAAGTTGCAGACGGTTTCCTCAGTTTTCTCACCAAAGCAACCTTTAGCTTCCACCCAGGGGCACAAAGAGGGGAAGATAACATACTTTTAAGTCAGTGATTATATGTTTCTTATGCACCTTAAGAATGCACCTTAGCGGTCGTAACCTTTCGTTTTTAGGTACACAAGACTACAAATTTTCTAATGCAGTTGTTCATCTTCTGTACTGAGGGGACTTCCAGAGTGCCCAAAATATCCCACTTAGCAACTCTATTGGTGACCTGATGACCTCATGTCACAGCGGAAATTGTTTTTATTCATCGTCACAGAAGGGACAGGACCTATATCCCAGCATGCATTGGGAATACCCTCTGGACCTTCTTGCTGTGAACCAGTATACTGTGCAGAACATTAGTTTATTGGAAAATGTATATAGCTTCAAAGAAACCCCTCACAGTGTTCCTCAGAAAGAATAAAAAGAGGAGCAGGCCTTTTCATCTTGGTTTCAGGAAAGTTTCCGGTTTCCTTTCAGTTGCTGTAAACAACCAGTCAGACCAGCTCACGACCAGCTCGACTGCAGGGTTTGGATGTAAACTCACCGTGGATACTGAGCGCTGCTGCTCTCGAACGCTCATAGAATGTCAATGTGGGAGCTGTGAAGGATATACGTATGAAGGAGCCATTGTGCCATGCTGAGAGGAGTTTTTATGTAGTTTATTTGGGCCTAAAAAAATCAGTGATGGACATATGATTCCATGTTTGTCTCCTTTCTGCCTCCTTTCCCCTCCAGGGAGCTCATCCAATCCTCAGCAGCACTGTGCCAGTTTTCATGCTGCTGGCTTCAACAGTCTCTCTATTGGATCCTGATGTTTTTAATAAGAGTTGAATTCATTTTCACCTTTTTTTCAGACTAAGTTTTACAAGCAGTTTGCAAATTGTCAATATGCAGATGCTGCTGCTGTGTGTTCCTGCTTTCTCTCTGATTTGTGCAGCAGCGAGGCGCTCATCAAGCCATCATTTGATTGCATCGTGTATTTGGATAACAAGGACGCCATCGCCTGGAATTGATGCCTCTCATTAGCTGCGCCTCAGACCCGGGCTGCTCTTCCAGACAGAAGGAAGATGACTGCGGTATTTCTTTTACTTCCCGTCCCTGTAGGATACCTTCAACACATCTTTACTTGCAGAAAATGAACAGATAAACAGACAGATGCGCTCTCACAACAATCTGACACCTGTTGTAGGGTTACAGCGAATCTCTGTCCAAACAAGCCTCCCAATATCCCATTTTTAAGTCACCATGGCAACCTCAGCCCGTGAAGAGGCTGCACAGACCTGACCCTCAACTTTCACCAACGCTGCTCACTAAGCTCAGTGGGATTTCTAAAATGAATCCGTTCCCAGAAAAAATGAAAGAAATAAATCAGTGGAAAAGCTTCTTTTTTTTTTTCATCCCCTAACTGATAAGAGAAAACATCTGAAATCCATAAAACCATTCGAGGGAGAAAATTCAGGAGAAATAATTTATAAGAGACAATCGTTTACAGATGCAAATCAATTTCATATCCATTTGTCACAGATTGTAATGCCTCTGTTTATAATTGCTACCCTCTATCATTTCCTGGTTGTGTGAAATATTGTTTGAAATGATTTTTTTGTTATTTTCAGCAGCTTCCAATTATTTTTGAATGTTTCGCAAATGGCCTCAGATAGTTCTGCCATTTCAATTTGCACTCGCTCTTTCACATCCGCAGTGTTTTTCTTTTTTTGTCTTTTTCAGCTTTAAAAGGAAACTGTATCGCGACAATGTGGGTAGTATGAACAACAATCAACACCCCTCCACGTTGCCAGCACCCAGAGCCCCACAGCTCCGGGCACCGGCAACACGGAAACCAATAGTTCATTTATTGACACATACCACCCACATTGCAATGATACAAAGATGTTTCCCTTTAAGCCACAGAACTATTTGGACTTTCTTTGTGACTCATATGAGTGCAGTGTGATTGTAAGACCGATTGCACGGCTTCATGTGCCACTGGGCAACTTTTATTGGATTGAACAGGGCCCCGCCTCCTTTGCTGTATCCAGGTCTCTTCCTACATCCATTCACTCAGCCTGCCAGCTGCTGTCAATCAAACACAGACACGCCAGGTTTTTCCCCAAAAATCTTTTTTTTCTTCCTTTATATAATAGTTTTTTTATTATATAAAGGAATGTATTATATATTATCAACAAATAAAAACATGTTGACATAATTTAGGCTGCAGAAAGGGATGGATAAATGTGATTTTAGTTGGACTGAAAGTGTTGTGTGGTACATGTTTGCTGTTTCTGTCATTGCCTGCTGTCCTTTTTTCTCTGACAGGACACAGCAGGAATCCTATTTCACCTGAGTGTTTATTCCCCCCTACACACACACACACACACACACACACACACACACACACACACACACACACACACACACACACACACACACACACACACATCCATCTAACCAAACAAAGAAACAAACACAGTGTGAGGCAATAAAAAAACGATTGGTTCTTTGACACACTATGCACAATACAACAAATGAATGGCTGAACTATGGCTCATTCCTCTGGAAAGTAAAACATATTTTCTTTCAGTCTCTCCAAATGGAATATAGCAATAAATCACAGGTGGACATGTCGCCTACTCATTAATCTTTAGGACGAAGAAACTACTTTTAATACTTATCTTCTAATATACTTTTACCGCCGTCTGAGCTCTGCTTTTGTGAGAAGCATGATGAGGTCTTTAACATAACTCTGCTCATTGATAGAGGACTCATAAGACGCGGGGCATAAAGTGATATGCTGTTTAATGATTGCTGCCTGCAACTGCAGTAATGTTTTAAAAATGATATGGTCAAACCTGCGATAACTTTTTATTTTTTATTTGGTCGCTTGGGGTAGCGGAGGTTTGTGAACACAACATTAAATTATCACTTTTAAGTTGATGGAGAACTTGTTAGCAAACTGCTGCTTACACATCCAGCAGTTACAGAGCAACATAGTCTTTCTGGCCACCGGATAAATGAAAGACATGGAATCTCTTTTAGTTTTGGCTTCACAAACTCCTGAGGGAAATGTCTGGATATTAAGCCTCCGCTGTGTTCACCAGCTAGCTGCTAACTTTGCCTGGCTGCTGTTTGGTGTTGAACAGCTGGTGCACGGTCGGTTTTTAGCACTTGAATATGACGAGTCGGACAGCTGGAACTCTGTAAAGCTGAAGTGAGGTGCAGAGTCGTGTTCACCACTACGACGACCCCCTCCACAGTGGCACATCATTGTTCCCACTGTCATTTAATACATTATTATAAAAACATTGATTTTAGCTGCTTCAACGCATTTATTCATGAATTTAATTATCCTCTGAAGTTGTTAAATTAGTTTGACCAACACGTTGTGGCTATGTCAACTATTGCATATTATACAGGACTCATGTGTTTTGTTCGACACGTTGACCTTTGTGCGTGCTTTCTGTTATCTTGCCTCCCAGCTTGAATATTTCCTTGTTGTCCCTTTGAGATTGGGCAGGTAGTGACGGCGTGAATGCTGCGAGTTTGGGTGTCTGAGTTGCTCACACGAACCATCTGTGAAATGAATTAATCTCTCGGTATTCAGCAACAGCATGTGACAGGCTGGCAAATCCAAAGCCTCAGCGGATTTCTCTCAGCAGAGTGTGAAATTTGTCACAAGGAGGTTCACTCCAGGGAAGGAGCCGCAGGGCCTTTTTTTTCCCTCCTGACAGTTTTCCCGCCCTCTAAACTGCACCAAAAAGTGACGGCAGTCCCGCAAGGACTACATTCATTAATTCAAGGTTCGTCCCACCTTTGCTGAGTGGTATTTTGGGAATAGCAAAATGAAAGTGAGGAAAGAGGGGTTTGTTAGCTGCAAAGAAACAGAGAGGTGCTCCGCTCCAGCAGCACCACTGTCTGTGTTTTCATGTTTCCTAACTAATGAGGGTGATGGCTCCCTCTGCGCTGTTGGGATGCAGTCCCCGATGATCAAATTGGCTGCTAATCAAAAGCTCGGGGCTGCAGTGATTCTTCCTGTCCGGTTTCCAACATGGGGCAAATCTACTGTACGAGCTGGTCCCAGTTCATCCCCCTGAGGAGCTCAACTACGTTATTACAGCCACTCAGATGTTGAATCATGGAGCTATTCCTGAAATAAATCTATGAGTACTCTATTGTGCAACTGAGCTGTGTGTGTGTGTGTTACGAAGGTTGTCCTGAAGGAATGGAGATGTATGTATGTCACGCATCATCCATCACAGCATCCCCATTGTGCATCCCTGCATGTATGTGTAGTGTTGCCCTCTGACATATTACCATATGTCTATACTTACTTACGGTCTTTATCTTGCCTTAGAACATGCAGTGTTTTACTTATTTATGTGGCTTTTTCTTCCAGGAAGCCGTCCGTCTGCCGCACAGCATCCACAGCATTTCTTTTGTCAGGCTCTCACAGCACACATTAGGAGCCCCTTCCCCGTCACTGCACCTCAGCAACCCTGTGAGGAAAAGGGGTCGGGAACTCTTTTTAAGCGGATTTGCCTTAACTTAGAGAAAAAAGTCATTAAAAGTAACTTTAACATGATACACAGTTTAATTAAGCGAGTGAAGACGGTATCGATTTCAGTCGGCGTAAATTATGAGAAAAGTCCGGATGAATGTGCAAAGTGAAACATGCAATTTGGGGAGCCTTCTGGGGCCATTAGGGAGTTCAAGGTGTCAGGTGAAATGACAGCCTCTTGGCTTTCCAAAATGAATTTCCCTCCATCCTGCTGGAAGGTGATTACGGCTCATTATAATACAATGCATATTATTAGACATGCACTGAGGAGACATCCGCACAAATTTGAATATTCAATTAATCAACATATATTGACAGACAGACTGACATTTACCATACTGGAGCAGCCAACAAACATCTACCCGTTGTAAGCCAGAAATATTTAATCAACCGCCTATTACAGCTAATAATATGTCATTCACAGATAACCTTTTGTCTTGGGCTCTGCAGCCAGACGGACGCGCAATCATCTCTCTCTGGAGATTAATCCAAACTCACCTGAAACAACCCGTCATTATTAGGCTCATTGTGATTATTCATAGAGATCCCTCTGGGGCTGTGGTGTAGTTAGTGTGCTTAGCCTACAGCAACAGATAAGATAATAATGAAACAAATACATGTTAAAATATACATAATATATTTGGAGGCTACTCAGTGGAGAGAGCGGGTTGTCCTTTAACCACAAGGTTCGAACCTCGGCTCCTACTGTCCACATGTCAAAGTGTCCTTAAGTAAGACACTGAAGCCCAAAGTAGCCCACTGCTCCTAAAATCTTGAGGACGGGTTAAATGCAGGGGTCACATTTCATACGGTGTGGTGAAAAATTGTAAGAGCACTGATACTGACTTATTAGTGCGATGAGGTTATATATTTGCATTCTTCACAAACTGTGTAATTTATTCATTCTATTGATAATGTAATTTGGAATAATAAGCTCGTTGCAGAATAATAAGCCCATGTGCGAGAAAACTGGAGAAAAAATGTCTGGTTGGCCCAGGGGTCAACATTGTTTTACTAGCTTTTTAACTAGTTTTAGCCTCGTTTTTGTCAGATTTTTTTGTCTTAGTTTTCATCAACACTGCTGTTGAGAGCATCCTGACGGGGAACATTACAAAGCGGTTTGGGACCTGAAGGCCCCGCAGTGGGTGGCGCGGTCACTTTACAGGATGGAAGCAAGAAAAAAATTGTTAGGGACACCAGCCACCCCAACAATAGCCTCTACTCTCTGCTGTTGTCAGGGAAGCACTACTGCACCCTGGAGGCAAGCTTAGAGAGGACGACTGTGTCCGACTGTCAGACACCTTTACATCGGCCTTCCTTAGAGACTTTGTGCTCAGCCACAATATCATGTCTGATTTATTAGAATGACTTTGTTCAGTCTCAAATTCATGTTATCATGTCACTCTTTTCATCTATTACCTTTTTTTTTTGCATTGCACATACATATTTTTTCTTGCACAACCTGCACTTGACACGTGAGGATTTAATCCTGGTTAACCCCGCTGTCTGCTACTTTAAGTGCCCTCAGCCGTAGTAAGGCCTGACTGGGCTCGGGGCTGTTTATCCCTCGATGTTTACTCAGCTGTGCGTGATGAGAGGACACTCTGGAGTTATAGGGCAGCTACTGTAGCTGCCGCTGGGTTGTCCTCTCTGCCGAGCGTGGGTTCTGCATATACGACTGGCACAAGCAGGCAGGCAGGAGATTTGTAGGCGACGGTGAGGATTGAGACATGCAGAGGAGGTTGGCACAAGGGATGGAGAGAGAGGAAGGGGAAGCTGTGATGATGCTGAGATTAATGGTACATGTCACAATTTGCAAGCAGTGCAAGTACTTTTAAACTGCCATCGAGCTATTTTACTTTATATAATTATATCGTACCGAACAACTGCGTCACATAACTGGCTGATAGTGAATGTCTTCGCCCTCTAAAGCAGCCATTTACCATCTCACTCTACTCTACTTTTGGTCACTTGGGAGAGAATAAGAGAGAGGCTGCTAACTGCAAGAGCTCTGAATGAATGTGAACTGACAATTCTAAGACATTTATATTGCCCATCCAAATTCACCAGACCATTTCCATTATTCACCGAGCAGCTCCCTGCACTGCAATTTTCAGCAGTTATTTAAAGTTGCTTTTGAACAGAAACTTCCCTCCCTCTTCATTTCGGAGAAAGGCAGGTGGGAGGAATCACAGGGAACCTTCCCTCAGGGTGTTATTTCCTCTCAGTGTGTGGTGCAAGTCCATCCGCCATAGAGACCAGGGATTGCATTAAACCAACAATTAGTTGTCCTCGGAGACAGATAGAGGCCCCGCAGGCTCTGCTGCCTCCGCTTGATCCGCTATTATGTTGTTTTGTTGTGAATTTCCCCCGTTTTCCTCGGGAAAGGTTTCGCTTTAATTCTCTGCTGATTTGGATCCTAGTGTGCCTCATCCATCAAAATGATTTTAAGCGTTGGTGCTATTTTAAATTGTGGATTAATCATTTTCTGGATTTATTCATTTATTATTTGGGCTGTAAAACGCCCAAACTAGTGCAAAATGCTCATCGAAGTTTCCCAGAGCCAAAGGTGACATCTTCAAAATGTCTAAAACCCACATATGTTGATTTTATGGTGATTGACTGACTGATTTATCGACTAATTGTTTTAGCTCTAACCGTGTTGAAAGTTGTAACTAATAACTTTGTTAATAAATCATTTACTAATTCTGTGTTAAGAGTTATTGTCCACAATGTCAGAAGTGATGTACGTTTACTGCTGTAACTTTATCCCCTCTAACCTCTCTTCTAACTAGTATTTGTGACTTCATTGGCCAGACAACTTATAGTGTCCACTTATAAGTGGAAGACACATATATATCAGTCGCCCTCTTTCTGCAGAATGAGTAACTCTTGCTGTTGATACTTCTGCCCTTAAGTATCATTTTTAATGCGGGACTTTTACTTGTAATGGAGTATTTTTAAATGGTTGTATACTTTTCCTCAGGTAAAGGATGTGAATAGTTCTTCCGCCACTGGACAGTGTCGTTATGCATCCATACATGCTAAAAACAACCTCTTCTCTCACCTGCTGCATGTTGAGGTATTATATTGTAACACCTGCCTGATTCAACCCATATCTCAAATTCACTTTGCCATGCTGTGATAGGTCAGCACAGTCTACATTTTTAGATAGAGGCAGTTCTCTGAGGCATATATAACTTAAGTGAATACACACTTCCATTTTTCTTCATATGATATGCTCCCCGCGCTCCTGAGGTGCCCCTTACCCGGCGTTATGATACTATCGTCTCTGAAGGTGATAAGTACTGAGAGCCCGGACGGTGTCTGAGAATAGTATGAGCGAGGAGGAGGACTGTCTCTACTGGCCTGTGAAATATTCATCAAATGAAGCGAGGGCGGGTGGGGAAATGCGGCAGGAGTCCACAGGGGAAAGAACATCATAGCTCGGGAGACACAAGGGAGGGAAGAGTGATGCAGACCAGGGAGGAAGGAAATGTTGGAGGGTTAGAAATATTTCTATTGTGTGGGAGCTGGTGGTTGAAATCCCAAATGTGATAGACAAAAAGATCCCCTCACAACAGCGGAGGAGGTTCTTTATGATGTTTCATCTATAAAGCAGCAGGTAAAGTGAGACAGAGACAGATGATGGTTTCCTAAAAGTATTGAATTCTGACATTTATACTGATTTCTGACTCATTTTCCTCGAGCACTGGAAAGGTTTATAACGGCTCATGTCCTCCGTTTTCTCCTCTGTTGTCAATAACTTCAAGAGAACTGGCCATCTGAACCGATTAGGTGATCGTTACTCGGTCCAGCCTGCGCCGCCCCAAGGTGTCATCCAACAGTCAATGCTTTGGACATGATGGTCTTGATTTGCATGATCAATGCTCACTCATTATTCTGTCTTTGACCTCCAGAAAAATACAATGGTTCAGCCTCTTTACAGTTACAGATAAATTGGCTGTGTAGACAAAAGCCTAATAAAGCAAATTCTTGAAAACAATCCCCAACAAATACACTATTAAGTTGGTTTTGCTAAAACCTTTTCCTTGCTTTTTTAGTCAACTAGCGGTGTTGCTATTCAGATGGTCATGCCATGCAATTTTGTACAGACATTCATGGTCACCAGAGGATAACTCCTACTTACTTTGTTGCTCCTTTGTCATTTCCAATGGCAACACCATGTTGACATTTGTGATTTAATTTAATGATTTAAACATCTCAAGAAATAGACAAAAAGTTTAGGAGTCACCAAGGTTATTACAAGTCATCCTGAGGGGAACATGAATGTCTGTGCCAAATTTCACGGCCATCAATCCAATAGTTGTTGCGACATTTTAATAAAAAGAACAAAAATGTAAAACTCATCGTGGTTCGAGAAGAAAATTCAGGGGACAAAGTCACTGAGCGTCATCCATTCAACAGACTGACATCCAACCTTGGAGCTACGCCGCAAATGAGGCTTGAAATGCTTTTGAAATATAGATACTAAACATTCACTTATAGGTTTTCAATTTTGTGACCGTTTTGAAACCACTGGCATAAAAATGTCAGATATTCATGCAGCTGTTATCTCTGTAGTGTTTTGTCAGCAGAGAAGGGCCTTTGGTCTTCTCTCTCTATTTAAGAGAAGGGTTTTTTGTGTGAAGCCTTTTAGTTATCCATACTCCCAGAGGAGCCCTGCGGTTCTCTTCTACCTATTCTATTTTAACTCTACTCTTGACTTCTTTATTTTGACCATCAGTGATGAGTGACTCAGGGTCTGATTCCGTGTTCAGGGCATCGTTATTACACACATACAAACTCCTCTGTGCCTCAGGCTTTCAATCCCCTGCCTGTAGTTTATTTACTCTGTGGAGAGGCTCTTTGTTGTTTAGCGTGGTGAGTCAGCTATTCATTTTAGAACCAATCAACGGGGGGGTGATTTGGCTCATGATGCTTTTATTCCTGACAAACGGTAGTGATCTGACGCCAAGATCACCCATTGCAAAGAGTGTAAACTGCAATTGGTCATCGGTATCATGAAGCCCTGAGTATTCTCTCATTGAATTAAGAACTTTAGTGCAAAGTGATCAGATTTTCTGAGAAATTTCAATAACTATGTGATTGTTATTATCAATTAAGACAACTTACTTGTGTATCATGATCTCTCGATATATGATTTCAACACGATACCATTCCTTTGAAAGACAATAAATGGTCATATTGAATTTTTGTCCAGCCCTACTTTTACTCTATCGGATGAATTGCCATGACATTTGGTACAGATATTGAAAATGGGAATACGGCACATGTTAGATCAAGAGGAGGAGGAGGGTTGAACTGAATAGATAAAACCTCAACCACATTCTTTTGAAATGTAAGCGGAAATCCAAACACAGTATAATATTGCTCCAGGTTTTAAATGACGGATGGGGTTTTGTCACCCTAAATCACCTTTGATCTGAGAAATGTACCTAACCACCCCGAGTTCAAGATGAGTCATCAAAAATAGTTTTAGGGTTTAAAGAAAAAAGAGATTTTGATACAGAAAAAATACTTGAAAAAACGCACTTGTTTAACATGTAACAAGAGATTAATGAATAATCAACAAATAGACAGAAGGTTAGAACTTGAGAAATGTATTTTGTGCCATCATCAGATAAATATTTTAAGTTCATGATCAAATACCTGCAGAACTAGACATTTAATAGCCTCTGCTGTACTTGTGTTTAGTGATTATTATCAATACTTAGCCTGCTAACACGCTAAGCTAAGATGGTGACCATGGCAAACAGTATCCTTGTTAAAAAATCACCATATTAGCGTTGTGATTGTGAGCATTTTAGCATGCTCATGTTTATCTTTTCCTAATAAAGCCTCACAGAGCTGCTGGCATGGCCGTACACTGTTAGTCTTATAAATATTAATCCCTTCATTTATTTCCATAAAGTTTATTCATGTATGAAGGCAACGAGTTTTTCCAGGTCATCTGAAATCCCAGTCGGATAAAGAGTCGGAAATTACACAAGCTGCACACAATAAGATGCAAAGAAATGTGGATGTGTTTTAGTGCCGGTCATCGTGGGCCTCTGGCTGCTCGCTGTTGCATTTAAATAGCATTTTCCCAGAGATAGCAGTTTCAGCGTACGGCATAATAACAGTGAAAGTGTTGGCACTTAACGGAGACGGCTTTAAAATCTTTGAAAACGTCCCCGTGAAACAACAGAGCGCTAATGGATTGAATTAACCCGGCTGAGACAACTCTTAGCAGCTCACAGATTGCAAGACTTCGCTAAATGGATGAGAAAGTGCATGAATTTGTGGTTCAGGGATTCTTTCAAAACCTGATGTGGCTTTAAAAACAGATATGTATAATCATGTGCATAATGATTCATTACAGCAGAGCTCTGTTGAGTGCTTTTCAATACGTGGGAAATTGTGTCTGAGTGACAACTTTATTGATCACAGAGCTCTGAATATTATACCCTGTTTAAACCGCAGTCAGTAGGTAATGTATTCAATTCTGTGGAAAAAGAGGATTGATTTTCTGAAGTACCTTAACAGCAAAAGAGTGATAAAAGCATACACAGGTCACAATTAACAAGTAAACTGAACTTTCAGAAATCAGAATTTCTCTTTGTCACCTATCGTCCTTCGTGTTTCTTATGATTTCTGCTGCAGAAAACCTTTTTCATATGTGCACAATCATTTATTAATTCCTCATAACAAGCAGAACAAGCCGTATGCATTCTGTGCAGACTTTGTGCATTATACATGTTTAATGTTTTCATTCTCACCACCTCTGTCACATCAACTATTCAACAAGAGGCAGGTTACAACTGTTAGCCGACATCGCCTCACTTCAGCGTATCAATCAAGATGCCGGCGAACATCATGCTCCCGTCATACACAGGGTTTTTACATTTATGTAATGATTTATTTATTTATGAAGTACAGCAAGTGCAGCCGCTGTGTGATCTGACACATTTATGCTTTCATTTGTGCAGAAAGGGAAGAGCCTCTCTGATAGCTGGGTTAGTTCTTACAGATGTCTCACGAGCCAGCAGGATTCACAGATCAATACGTTTGAATGAATGTGCAGTGAAGGCCACCGGCAGCAGGTTGATGAAAGAAGATGAGAAGAGAACGAGTATATAGTTTAAATGAGGCTCTGTTTACCGGATGATTGTTAGCCATGCTAGCTGCTTAACTGGATGACAACGTCAGTCTGTCCAGACTAAAATATGTTACTAACTATAAAATGGATTGCCAAGAAATTTTGTACAGAAATCCCCGGCCCACAGAGGATGAATCCTAATGACTTTGATGATCCTGACTTTCTGTCTCGCTGCAGCATCAGGTCAACATTTGCATTTCTCCAACACTCAAGTCTCTGACCAAATAGCTTTAGCTGTACTTTGCATTTAATACTACAAATGTTAGCATGCTAACCCAAGATGGTGATCTTGGTGAACATTACACCTAAACATTAGCATGTTAGTGTTGTGGGGACATTAGCACACTGATGTTAGCATTTAGCTAAAGCACCACTGTGCTCGAACAGAACTTGTTCGTACAAAGTAAAAAATTGTTTATAGTTTGTTTGAAAGGCAGAGTGTAAAAATGGACATCATAAGAGAGGAGGGAGGCGCGATGTCGTCTAAATTGTGGGTTACCATGAGTACTTTTACTCTCCTGGAGGGAGATCAAGCTGCAACTTGATTGTTCAGATGAAAAAAATTGAATAAATGGTTGAATAATAAATGAAAAAACAGAGCTCGTCAGAGCAGTTCAAACCCTTTCTCGCCTCCACACAGCAGGCCAATCACAGTGTGAAGTGGGTTCGTTTGTTGGGTTGTCGGCTTTTTAAAGTCACATCAATGTTCGGGCACATCCCCCGACACCGACATCGGAAAGATGGAGGTTTAACCTTGCAAACTTGTAGCGTATAGCTGTAGTCCCTCTCAAAGAAACACTCTGACAAACACCTGCAGGTCTGTCAGTATGAGTGCAAATGTGTGCACACTATTATTTGTTGCTTGCCGTGCATTTCCCTCGGGTTGATGTCTTGCTTTTACAACCAGCTGTCTCTAACTGACTACATGATAGATGGCTGGAATGTTAACGTTGCCCGTGGCAGGACCCAAACCCTTTCTCAACAATTACTTGGTTGGCTTGTTCTTTCTAATCCTAGATATGTCATTCTGTGCCATAACGCTGAACAATAGCCTGCTCCGAGCGTTAGCAGCTAAACTCCCCCCCCCCCCCTCTCTCTCTTTCTGTCCCTTTCGCTTTACGTCCCTGCTCTCCGTTGCTCCCTACTCTCCCACTCTCTCCCTGATTCTCCCTTCGTGGATTATGTGACTCATACTACACTAAACGCTCTAGTGCGAGATGAACTCTTTGCCAAAGCTCAGTATTCATCCGTTTATTTACTGCCGTGCACGCGTGGGCTGTTTAAAAGATGTCATGTGGGGCTTTCTGCTGATATCTCACACGCAGCTTTCGATCTAACATCTCGGCTTTCCTCAAAAATGAAGGCTGCACTCTCACTGGCTGGGATGCTTGGTCTCCATGGTAACATCAGGTTCATTATAAAGTGCCATAAAGAGCATGCGAGGGAACATTAAATCCCCAGTCTGCTCGTCTACATCACCTCACTGGTTTGATTGTGTAACCCACAAACCTCTCAGGAGGACTTCCTTTAATCACTTCCCTCTAATCTCTCTCCTTTACTCATCCGCTCTTTCTTTCCTCACCTCCTTCTCTTCCTCCTTATCTCCGTTGTCTCCACACACACACATGTTCACACACCCATAACAGAAATAGAGCCAAACACTGCCCCCCAGTGGGAAAGCATTGGTGGGAAACCTTTTGAAGTTTTGCAGAGCTAATGTAAAAAAAAAAAAAAAATCTCTCTCATGTGTCTCGCAGGTCTTCACTCGCTACGGGAAGTGTTACACCTTTAACGCCGGCGGTGATGGACGCCCTGCTCTCTTCACCACCAAGGGAGGTATGGGTAACGGACTGGAGGTCATGCTGGACATTCAGCAGGATGAATACCTGCCTATCTGGGGAGAAACAGGTGAGGTGTCCACAGTGTGTGCGTGGGCGGTCCTCAGCACCGCAGGGAGTGAGACTCTGCAGTGGTAGAAGAAGTATTCAGATGAGTGAAAGTACACCACTACAAGTAAAAGCACTGCATTCACAACCTTTCTTAAGTTAAACGTTGTAAGTATTCAGCTCAATGTACTTAAATAACAAAAGTAAAAGTACTCATTGTGCAGTAAAATGTTCCCAGTCAGTGTTTTACTATTATATATGATTCATATCACTGATGAATTCATGTTTATGTTGCATTTTGCTGCTCTAGATGTTTACGGTTGTGCTGGTTTTAACTCATATACTGTTGGCTAGTTTAATCTACAGCAATGCATCATATTCTATAAGATCATATGTTTGTAGCGTCGCTGTCCTGTTAGAACCACGTTTCTAAAAAGTCAACTTTTCATGAGCCAAAAGAAACAGCCTTTGTTTTCAGTTTTGTGACGATGCATTTTTCAGCTGACGCAATAAGGTTTTTAAAAAGTGTTTATCTTATGAAGTAGGAGAATTTCCTCAACCCATAAAGAAACATTTAAAACCATCTGTTTATCTGAAACATTCAAATTCAAAATCAACAAATCTGGAGATACTGAAAATCTGAAAAGAAAGATTTGCCTCTGAGATGTAGTTTAAAGTATAATGTTGCATTAAATGGAAATACTCAAGTAGAGTACAATAACCTGAATGTTGTACTTTAGTACACTAGTTGAGTAAATGTAGGTACATTCCACCACTGCCACTCAGAGACAAAACTCTGGATTCATTGGTGAAACACATTTTCACGGCGTGTTGCTCTGATTCATCATTCTTTGAATTTCTGCAGATGAGACTTCATTTGAAGCCGGCGTCAAAGTTCAGATCCACAGTCAGGACGAGCCGTCCTTCATTGACCAGCTCGGCTTTGGCGTGGCACCCGGCTTTCAGACGTTTGTTTCCTGTCAGGAGCAGAGGGTACAATCCGTTCCTCTTTGATCAACTTTATACAAATGTTAAACAGGTTTATCTAAAACCTGCATGATCACCTGACTGCTGGTGTTTCTTGAGCTGTTGCTCGTCATTTTTAGCCATATTGCTTTGTTTTGGTGAATACAATTGTATTATTACTGACAGGAATAAAATGCAAAAAACTATTTAAGTTGTGATACACCAGAATATCCTTTAAAGTCATTTTAATCTACAGTATATCACTTTACTGTATTTACACAGATATAGAATAAAATTACATTTGATTTAGCTGTTTTATTCCTCTATTTGCATTCTGTTATAACTGGAAGCATCCTCTTTTTGATTTGTTTTTTGTTCTTTATTTGTTTTAATTTACTTTTATTCACCTACATTTTCATTTCAAAACAACACTATACATTGTATTTGACTTTCTACAGTATATACTAACTAAAAGTGTCATTAATAGTATGCATAAGTGTGAATACTGCTTTTGTATAATAAGTGGCGTGTGTTCGTTGCAGCTGATATATCTTCCTCCTCCCTGGGGAGACTGTAAGGTGACGGCGATGGATTCAGACTTCTTTGACAGTTACAGCATCACAGCCTGTCGCATCGACTGCGAAACTCGCTACCTGGTGGACAACTGCAACTGTCGCATGGTGCACATGCCCGGTAGGGATCCTCTTACTTATTACTGTGTGTCGCATTAGAGTTACTTTAATGATATAAGTGAAAAATTACTTTACTGTGAGTGTGTGTCGCTTTGACTGCAGGCGATGCTCCCTACTGCACCCCCGAGCTGTACAAAGAATGTGCTGACCCAGCTCTTGGTAAGAGGCTTCGTCCACGTCTGTTCTGAATCTTTAAACAGATACAAAACACACACACACACACACACACCATCCCGTGACATTTCAAAGTCACAGCAGCATTGATCTGTTCCAAAGGTCAAACAGAGCTCTGGTTTTGTTCTCCACAGACTTCCTGGTGGAGAGAGACAATGATTTCTGTGTGTGTGAGACGCCGTGCAACATGACCAGATACAGCAAAGAGCTGTCCTTCGTCAAGATCCCCAGCAAGGCCTCCGCTAAATATCTGGCAAAGAAATACAACAAATCTGAGCAGTATATTAAGTAAGCGTCAATCTGCATTTTTGTCAAATGCAAACAATGCACTGAAAAGGAAAACAAAGAGGAAAACTAGATAAATAGCAAATTAAAAATGGGGTAATACTTTACTCTACGCAGTATATAGATATTTAATAAATGGTTTCACTAGAATGCAGTAATAAGTATATACGAGGATAATTTGTCAACAATTAAAACTCCTCATTTGAAGACATATTTTACTATTTTGTCATTCATTATGTTTACTCACCAGCCTCCTCTTATGGCTGCCCACAGGAGGTGTTATAGTTGTTGACAAATACGTTAATACACATTCATATCTGCGTACAACTACATTATAGTGTTTTATAAGCTATTCATTAAACGCCTATGAATGCTGAACAGTTTGACACAGAGTAAAGTGTCCCCTGAAGTGGACTTATAATGTTTTGACTTGCTTTCTTTTCTCCACAGAGAGAATATTCTGGTTTTAGACATCTTTTTTGAGGCTCTCAACTATGAAACTATTGAACAGAAGAAAGCTTATGAAGTGGCTGGACTTTTAGGTACATGTCGACTGTCGACGTTCTGTCTGTCTTTATGGTCGATGATGTTTTTTTATCAGCTTGATTCTTGTTATTCCAGGTGATATCGGTGGTCAGATGGGACTTTTTATTGGAGCAAGCATACTCACCATTCTGGAGATATTTGATTACCTTTATGAGGTGAGACCTCCTCTGGAAAGTGATTAGATAGAATAATAATCCTGCATGTAAATATTTACTGATATAAAGTTGTAGCTACTGGACCATTGAGGACACTGAGGTCATGTAGTTTGGATTTCTTTTCTGGTAATGTGGGTGTTTTAGCAACCTTAAGGGAGCCAAAATGTACACCATTTTTTAATATAAGCATTCCACTAGTTGTAAACTCATATTAAAATTTTAATAGATGTAAGCCGACGTAATATAAACAAACAAATTAACAAAAAGTTTTCTCCCACCACAGTTTAATGCCTTTGTATTTAGACCTTCATTTTGGGAAATAAAACTTACAGAACATATAATTGAATGGATAATTGGATAAAATATGAAAAACACAAATAATTAGAAACATTTCTTTACATTTACATCCTCGTTGAGCCATAAACTGCTGATTGTCGTGGTGACCCGCTCTGTGTTTTTACCCCTCTCAGGTAATAAAGTACAAGTTGTGCCGCTGCTCCGATAAGAAGCACAAGCACAACAACAACAACAACGACCAGGGAACGGTCTTGAGCTTGGACGATGTAAAGTGTCACGTCAGTAACTTTCATTAGGCTCCTGCAGACGCGAGGAGGAGGAGGAGGGGGCCCGCTGTGCTCTCTCGTCTCCGAGCGGTCTCGTGGACTTTGTTCATTGCAGTTTTCTTTCCAGACTGCAGGAGCGACCAGAGGAAGGTGTCTTAACTGTGCCTGGTAAGGTTTGTACGTATATACAACATGTGGCTGAAGGGAGGAGAAGCCACACGGACGGCAGTGCAGCAGAAACCAGAGATCCGATATGTTGTGATGGATTAAAAAAAAAAGTCAGACTAACTGCATGGTCATCTGTCAACAGCTTCTCAAGACGTAGTATCAGATATGGGGGCATGAACCGAGCTGAGGTTCGTACGTGTTCAGTGAATCAGCATTAGAAATCCCAGCTGTGTGGTGGTGTTTGTCATCTGTCAATCTGAAGGAGCTCTTTGTAAAATAATTGATGGGACAGGTTTGTTTTCACTTACAAGTAGTGTTTCTTTATTATTATAGTTTTTTTTTAGGCATTTGCATGTCAGTGCTGAACATTCTTTACTTTTTTTCCTTTGGCTTTTGCTTTCATTGCTCTTGTTCCTCTTTCTTTCCACCAACTTTCCATTTTTATATGCATGTCATCCAACCTTACTTTATGCCCGACGTCTTCCCTCGTTAAAACCTGAGCATTTTTGCCAATATACTGTACTACCTCATCTTGCAGGGTGACAGCGCCCTTAAGAATTTACAAGCCAAGCAAATTAATAATAAAAAGGTAATTTCCATGTATAGAAAAGAGCAGAACAGGTTGAAAAAAAAAAAGAATCTGGCCTTAAGGCGAGTCCATGCGACATTTGCTGAGCAGTCTTTTTAACAGAAGACATTTTGACTTGTCACAGTAGGAAAATCAAAGGTGTAAATGCAGCAGTGTCTAACTCAAGTTTGCCAATATTAGCTACCATTAGCTACCATAAGCTACTATTCACATCAGAACAAGTAATCCTAGAAGCCGCAAAATCCCTGACCGCACTGAACTGAATTGAGAATAGTTTGACTTTTAGGAAATAAGCTTATTTGCAGAGAGTTAGATGGAAGAGTGATACTGTAAAATATGACGTGACAGCCAGGAGCTGGTTAGCTTAGCTTAGCACAGAGAGTGGAAACAGGTGGGTAGCAACAAATGACAACAACCTATAAGCCCTAACCCGTAAAACCACGTGTGTCGTTTTTGCTGTAGTAATTGAAAGTGTTACCTTTGGACAGAGCCAGGCTAGCTGTTTCCCCTTGTTTCCAGTCATTATGCTAAGCTAAGCTAACTGGCTGCTGGCTGTAAACATTCTCCACTCGAGAACTAAACCCATTTTTTTCCCATAATGCTGAACTTTTGCTTTTAAACACTTTTAGTATTTTGAAGAACATACAGTAAAATTAGGGAAAACAAGTATTTTAACATGAAAAAGAGACGGTTGGATACACAGCCACAAAATGAAATGGTGTACAACCAGGTGCTACTTACTGTATGATTTGCCTTCAAAATTCCCTTTCAATGACAATCACTGTATACGTTTAGAGAAATTTAATCTAATCTAAGGCAGTGTCTTACATTTTTACATGTAGATGCTGTTCATCACATTTAAGGGAATTTACCTTCGGTGTTTGTTAAGTTAACATGGCAAGAAAAAACTAATCAGTATAAATATGTTGAATGTGTTTTGCCATCTTCTAGGGCTCTGAGTTGCATGTAGCACTGTACAGTAGGCGTCTTAAATGTGGTCCATCAACGAACAGGTTTATCTGCAGTTTAGGTCATCTGTCGGTGTGTTTGGTTGGATATGAATATTTTCTTTTGAATTTGTATGTGTGTTTTTTAACAACGTTGCCCGCCGTCTGCGTCAGATTCAGAAGCTGAAAAAGGAAAAATTCAAAATGCTGCCCTCGTATCCAAAACACCGTATCTGTCATCAGTTAGTAAACATGTGGGCTCTGGCGGTGCATGTTCAATACTGTGTCTATTCTAACTCTGTTTACAAGAATCAAACAATATTCTGTTGCCGTTAATTTACTTGCACTCATTCCCATTGAGTTCTGTGTTTTCTTAACAGGAAATGGGAAATGTATAGAGTGTAGCAGTGTAGTGTTGTTATCAAGCACAATCATACCATCAACCGCAGTGTACTGTAAATATTGGATAATAATCTCATTGTAATTACGATCGTCTGATCTGTGTAACGTTGTACTTGTTGTATTTATTTAATCTAGACTATTGCGTGTCTCTTTTTCTGTATATATATATATGATTGTAGGTTTATTTATGAGAAGTATATTTATCAAATATTAAAGTATCAGGCTATTTCTATTCCTGTTCTTTGTATTGCTACGGTCACAGCTGCTTCAAATGTATCATCAGTAAATAAAGATGAACAGCTGGGTTGTTGTTGTCAAGCGGCCACTGCATGAGGTCATGCATCTCAATACAAGTCCGAGTATTAAAGATTGATTATTTTAGTCTGGTGATGTATAAAATGCAATGGCCTTGAAGCAGTTGTTATATTAAAGATTAAATGCTATGTGTTTCTTTTCAGTGGATAGAATTTTCTGTACATATTTTCTGTTCATTCTGATCAAGATCCATCAGAGTTTGTTCAGACATTCATGGTTCCCAGATGATGTACTGTGGTTACTTTGGTGATCCTCTGACTTGTCCTCTAGCGCCACCATGAGGTTGACATTTGTGGATTTGAGTAAAAAAACAAGTTTTGGAAGGATTATACATTTTGTTCACACATTCATGTTCCCCTAAAGATGAATTTGAATTACTTTGGTGATCCCTTTACCTTTTATAAAGCGCCATCATCGGGTCAAAATTGCAATTTGTGAAGTATGAATAACTAAATCTAACGACATTCCCTTCAGCCTCAGTTGTACTTTGTGTTGAGTGCTGTATAGCAACTGTTAGCATGTTAACACACTAACTAAATGCTGCACATGGTAAACATTATACCTGCTAAACATAAACAGCATTGTTGGCATGTTGACGTTAGCATTTAGCTTCAAAATACTGCAGCCAGATGGCACAGTGACTGTGGCCTTTTTTAGAGCGTATTAATTCATTAATATATTCAGAAGTCACTGATGTAATCAAGGAAAGTGAAGGTTGAACCACAAATAAAAACAGTCAGTAAGTTTTTAACTAGAGGTAAATATAAAGACATAAGGAAAGATTATTGCAATATTTGACTTCATGATACTGTTTGTACAAGTGGTGCAGATATACTGTATATAATCATGAAAACTCAATAAAGTAAGTTGGATTTTGTTCGTAGAAACCAGACATGATGAATCAGGAGTTTTGTAACTTCCTACTCTTCTGTTAGCTCCAACTCTTATGCAACAACTTCCCCTTTTGTGTGAGAGTCCTCCAGACCAAACAATTCTTCTCAATGTGCCGGCTCTGTTCTGCACCGTGACAACTCAACACAAGCTCCTGTGAGAGAGAAAAGCAAGAATGCATATAATAGAAAGGCTTAGTAGTACACAAGTCAAGGCCACAGTGTTTTATTTAAGCATAACATAACAAAGAAGGATGTTCTGCTAAATATACTGTGGTGCATTCTCAGCTTTTAACAACTTTCTACAACATTAAGCAGTTTAATGTGACTATATCAATGTATTATAGTTCATGCAGTAGCCATTGTTCACATGGGGACTTTAGTCCGCATTACTTTAAGCCTACTGACCTCTAATCAGCTGGATGAATGAGTGACCAGACCTTTAGAGGGCGGGTCATCGTCTCCCCTCGGATGAACCAATGAAAAGCAGGCGTGCTGTTGCGTGTTGCGTAACTCCACTGCAGGTTCACAGCCGCATACAGTGTCATCCTGCTATCCATCGGGTTAACTCTACCGCTACACAATGTCAGCGCCGAAGAAAGTCTGCATCATTGGCTCCGGGAACTGGCAAGTTGATAGCGTTGTCCAACTTTTAAAATGCGTTGCATGTTTAACCCGGGTGAGCCGTTGCTAGCCCGCTTAGCATCACTGGGCACCCAGCCGGCCAGCCAGATAGCTACCGTTAACTAGCAATCAGCCGCTTTTCTTATGATACAGTGAGATACGTTGTTGCATTAACTACTGTGTTGCATTTAATCAACGTTAGCTGCAACATTTGCCCGTTTTATATCATTGATTATGTTCATAGGAAACCGGCTGAGTAGACAGAAAACTGACCACATGTCATGATTAACGTTAATCATGACATGTGTCTGCAACGGACATACAACACGTGAGCTCACTCTGCTTAAAGCGCCACTACAGTATGAAAGTGTTATTGTTGTTCTGCTGCAATATGCATCACATTCCTCCCGTCAATGTCTTCTCTTTGTGAAGCCGAACCCCGTTCAACAGTGTCAACCTTGTCTACTTCAAAATCATACAAATGTAATAACAAGCCATGACTGAATACTTTAGTCCTCTGGTAAATTCGGCATATAGCTTTAGTTCATGAACCAAACACTTTAATTGTTTGAGTTAAAACTTGTTTTTATACACACTGTTTAAAGCTCATTTATGCTTTATGTATTGTTTTTTATGCCAAATGAATGCGTCTCTTACTATAGTAACATTACTGTTGGGTAAACGAACATACAATCAGAGTTCTCAATGGAGTTTTACACACAGTCAGCAACAGAAATACAACATGTCAGCGCTTTCTCCTTAGCAGCTCTACAGTAGAAATATGTTTGTTACTTTACAGTCACCATCTAATCTACAATGGTCATGTCTTTACATTATTGCCAACAGAAGATGGCCCCTTCAACAGTCTTATAATTAAGTTAACTTGTTGACTTCAAAGTCCCAGAGGTAAAATATAAAATCAAGCAATTATTTTTTTAAGTTCTCTAGTAAATCTGGCATATAGCTTTAGTTTATCAACCAGACAGATTCATTTGATTAGTTAAAACACAGTGTTTGTTCAGGATTGTAGCTATTGTTGGAAAAAAAACTAAAGTTCTTTATGTGTTCTTATGCCAGATTCATGTGTTGGCCCAAAGTATAAGAAGAATTCCTCAAAATCATGAGTAAAAAAACATAAAATCAGAATAGTTCTCAATGCAGTTTGGCGCGGTGTCGACACAGATTTCAGCTTATCTTCAGTGCTGCCTGCCGGGTCATCCTGCTGGTGATCAAAGAGCAGCAACGTTCAAAGTGAACCAGTAGAAACCACACAAGGGGCCCTGATTGTCAGGAGTCACGTGTTATTATCGACTCTGAGAAGTGATTAACATCTAGACTTAAAAAGGCAAAATCACTCTGTGTTGGATCTCTTCTGGACTCTTCTGTTTTCTTATGTAAATTAAATACTAACCTGTAACTATTAACCATACAGGGGTTCTGCCATTGCCAAGATAGTGGGTGCCAATGCTGCTCAGAATTCAAATTTTGACACCACCGTAAAGATGTGGGTGTTTGAGGAGATGGTGAACGGGCGCAAACTGACTGAAATAATCAACAGTGACCATGAAAATGTGAAGTACCTTCCTGGGCACAAGCTGCCAGCAAATGTGGTAAGAAACTGTTGGTTTGTCACCATTTAACATAATATGTATTATTATGAGGTATTATGTGTACAGAGACATGATGCTTTGTATCTGCGTTTGTTCTTGTTGCTTTAAATAGCTTCCTCTATCATCACCTCATCATAGATTTTTTTATACATTTGACCATTCTGGTATCAGTTTCCTTAATGTTCTCTTAGAGCAGGTTGTTGCACCAGACTTTAATGTCGGTTACATTTGATTTGTACGAGTCAGACCTCTTCCAAAATCGCCCTCCGATTCCTCCTCAGCTGGCCGTCTCAGACCTGGTGGAGGCCTCCAGTGACGCAGACATCTTGGTGTTTGTGATCCCGCATCAGTTTGTTGGGAAAGTGTGTGACACCATAAAGGACAAGATAAAGACTGATGCTCTGGGGATATCTCTCATCAAGGTTGGACTCTGCTCTTTGAAATTTTGCACCTTTTTGTCTCTAAATAGTGGTGCGATGCTACTTCATGTTGTATACCAGACTCTTAGTTTACTTCCAGGTTGAAGCCGTAAACCAGTTGAGAAGTGTGATCTTTCACCCAAATACCAGCTTCTGTGTATGGCTTCATGTAAAAACACTGCTTGTGTGTTTCTGTTCCTCCAGGGCGTAGACGAGGGGCCTGATGGACTTAAACTCATCTCTGATGTGATCCAGGAGAAGCTTGGCATCAACATGAGTGTGCTGATGGGGGCCAACATTGCCAATGAGGTTGCTGATGAGAAGTTTTGTGAGACCACCATCGGTTAGTCTGTTCTACATATTTTTGATTGCTCAGCTTAGGGATGTTTTGAAAGAAACGCTTATTATTTAATTAGGACAAATATGCACATTTTTAAAGTTACAATAAGCAGGTTTTAGTCTTGAAGCAGGAAGTATGTTTGTTGTGGTTTGTGTTCTCTATCTTTCTGCGTCGTCAGCATAAGTGTGTCATTTTAATCCTACTCTGTAAATGACAGAGTGGGCTTGTTCAGTCTGACATTTGCTTTCTACCCGTCTTTGTACGCACCACATGACTGCATGCTTTTAGTGTTTGAAAGGATTGATATTTATATCAGTGCTGTGAAATGCTGTGAAACGGCAGCACAATACTTCCTTTCTTTCCATACAAAACAATATAATTGCTGTGTGTTATTTGCTCAGTGATAAATGGAGCGGGAAGCTTAAAGAGCAAACAAATCAAGTTTGTCTGCTCCAGTTAAAATCCTGGGACGAATGGTTTGTAATGTGTAGCGACAATTCTAGGAGAAATATGTTGTAATGTGAACAAAGAAGTGTGGTTTAAAGAGTACATACAAGTATAATTAATAGATGTGAGAGCCAGTCCTCACTGTTTAACCTGTAAAAATATGCATTAATCCACCGATCCGAACCTGCAAACCACTAACTCTTTGCATTATAGCAGCACTGAGGACTGAGAGACTGAGAGACGAGGACACAGACACTGAGTGTGCTGAGCTCTCCTCGGAGCTCGTCCCACAGGGAGCGGCTCGTCTTTCTCCAATGCACAGTAGAGGAAAGGTCTAGGCTGAATAACTGTAACAATTACACTGTTGCTCATTGTTAAATACGGTGGGAGCCTCTTATAATGATCACGGTTACAGTAACCAGCCGCTGATATGGATCAAAAAGCTTGTGACAGAATCATTCTTATTCTAATGCTGTAAAGATAATTCACTTATAGTCTTCATTTTGGGTCTATTCGTACTTGATTTATGGAAAAACATTTTTAAATCTAATGTTAGTTTAATTTAATTTTACTTTTCTTGCTTCACGGTAACCCGTCTACTTCCAGCTGCGTGCTCGTTGAAATCATGACGAGAAAACGACCGTGCACCTGTAGTTGAAGCCGCTCCTTGTCAAGTGGATTGATGGTGCCTGGTTATGTAATGCCCCCAAAGTGAAACTCTGCCACTGCAGCGTGGGTAGCACTTGCAGACGAACAATGCCCCCCCCCCCCCCCCCTTCAAGGTTCATCTTTATGCAGCACCCGAGCTGCAGTGACACAGAACCAGACGAAAGCCAGCAAAGACTCACCTCAAGCGAGCAACGCTCTCTATTTCACTACTTAATATTCATGTAATAAATACACAAATGTCAAATTAGGAGGTAATCTGACTAATAAAGAAAAACAAAGACAATTGGTTATAATAATCACTTTGACAGACGTGATCACATATTTAGTACATATTTACTCACTGATCAGAAGGTGTCTAGTTTTGATCATGACTCTTCAAAGTCTAAAATCAAAGTATAACTATTTAAAATGGTCGTGACATCAATTCATATTGTAGATATACCAAAAGATAACCAGGTTCTTTTTTTTTTTTTTCTGCTGGCAGGGTGTAAGAATAAAATCCACGGGGCTCTCCTGAAGGAACTCATGCAGACCACCAACTTCCGAGTCACTGTGGTAGAAGAGTACGATGTGGTGGAAATCTGTGGAGCCCTGAAGGTGAGCTTTTTATTACAGAAACACAGCTGCATGCAGCAGAAGTGGGGTTCATGCCCGTCTTACACTGAGTCATCATGCTAAATTACTATTGTGCAACATTGAAAATACTTTGGCCAAGTGGAACAAGTGTCCATTTAGTATTTAAATGTTGATCCTCCAGATAGTCTGCGTCTTGTCCAAAAGTATCCAGGAGTGTCTTCGTCTCTTGTGCCTAAAAGTACAACTTTGCCTCCTCGTCCGTCCTTCAGAACATCGTTGCGGTGGGAGCCGGTTTCTGTGACGGTCTGGGCTTCGGAGACAACACGAAGGCAGCAGTGATCCGGTTAGGCCTGATGGAGATGATTGCATTCGCCCGCATTTTCTGCACTGCCGGCCCCGTGTCCTCTGCAACCTTCCTGGAGAGCTGCGGTGTGGCCGACCTCATCACAACCTGCTACGGCGGCCGCAACCGCAAAGTAGCAGAAGCCTTTGTAAAGACGGGGAAGGTGAGCGCTTAGATTAGAGCAAATGCATTTACCGCTTTTTGGAAAATTAAAAGTTTTTTTTAATATTGTTTAGACAAAGTTAGACAAAGACAGACTACAAAAACAAAAGAGGACAAAAGCAAACTGGGTACAAGTTTAGACTGATGGGTAGAAGAGTCAAAAACAGGTTTTTAGAAACGATCAGATTCAGCAGTCAAAGCTGATGAATAAATGGATAAAATAAATATTTAAAATTAGTAGTAAAAGAGCACAACACACTTCTGTAGGTGCACGACCACTGTGGACAAACTACAACGAGCCAAGAAGGGAAACTAAAATAAACACGCTGCTGTCTTTAAATGTCTTTAATAAAAGGTTTAATATTCGACCACAAGTGGTTGACAGTGTAATGGTAAAAATATGCATTTGAGCTTTGTGTCCTCGATGTGAACTCTCAGTGAACTCGAAAACTTACGTGTCATCTATTAAGGAAAATGGCTACTGGAAAAGTAACAAAACTACTTGCAGAGTGGCAAGAACAACTTGTTCCTTCCATGGAGTAAAGAAAGTGCAGACTAAGCAGTAATCAGAACTGGTGGTTGAAACACCTCATGTTACCTTGAATGTATCGAAGCTGTGAAAAGTCAGCTGGATGCAGCAGACAAGCCCTCGTGGGTGCTGCACTTTTGAGAAATAACTTGTTGCTGTATAAATAAAGGAGCTTGTGTGATACAGATTTTGAAGCATTCACACAGTCTACTGAATACGTAGCTGTTGTGCTTTCTTCCCTCTTGCAAGAGAATAAACGGAAAAAGACAACTTTGAATCTTCTGAAGACTTCATTATTGATTTGTGAACAAAACTCTCTTCTCCCGATTAACTTAGGAATCTTCCATCACAACAGTAAAGACAAAGGAAATAAATATATATATTTATGAATTACAACCTTGTCGACTTGATAACGAGCTCTAATAGAGTGCGATAAAGTAAATATATTGAACTTCAAAATATAAAATAAAAGATAATAAAATCCATTTTATCGCAATAGAGCTTAAGAAAGGTGCTTAAAATCACGTGTTAATGCACCTTTAACCCACTTTGTTTAAAAATGTTTCATATTTTGATATACTGAAGTTTCTGCACTTCACACTTCAAACAGTAAAGTATATTTTTAGACGAGCAAATCCAAATAGCAGTTAATAAGGCTGATGCAGCAATATGGCTATCTTACGTACACATAACTCAGAAAATACTATAAAAATACATAATGTTACTTAATATTAACTACAATATGAAACAGAATACTCACAACACTGGTGGCATTATTATTATTCCGATGTTTTAAAGACACACTTTTACTGTGAAGACACTGCAGTTTTGTGCTTTTTCCCTCCCTCTACCAGCATAACTCTTTCTAAATACAATCTTCAACCTTAATATAATAATGAAAAGGACAAATAATATCTCGCCGTTTATAGAAAGTAATTATGAAATGATTCAAGCCCACTGTACCGTACTAAAAGGTAATTTACAGTCCGCTACTTGCTGAAATGTTTTTGGTCCAGAGGTACGTAAGCTGAGGAAGCTTGTAAAAGCTCGTGTGTGGACCGTCTCTCCTTTTCCACTGAACACGAGTCCACCCTTCATGTTTCTTCTCAGTCCATCGAGGAGCTGGAGAAGGAGATGCTGAACGGCCAGAAGCTGCAGGGACCAGCAACAGCAGCTGAGGTCTATCTCATCCTCGAGCACAAAAACCTCATTGACAAGTAAGTTAAGCAGCAACACGACACACCGGATCTCATCAGACATCATTCCAGCTGTATTTATGCACTCAACAATGCCTCCTCCTTCCTCCCAGGTTCCCTCTGTTCAATGCAGTGTATCAGATCTGCTTTCAGGGCCATCCAGTCACAGAGTTCATAAGCTGTTTGCAGAACCACCCAGAGCACATGTAAAAACAACAACAACAACAAACTGACCAAGTGCCTTTTTAACTGGAGAGCATTAACCTTTTCTCACCTGTTACCGGTCAGAAATAGACGGGGGACCAGTCACTCCACAGCTGTCGTGCAACCGAGCGGCTCCAGCCAGCGAGTGCAATGTTCACTTATTAAAAGAGGTTGCGTAACATTCGTGCATGTTCAGCTGTAGTTTTACCGCTTTGTCCTTAACGCTCAGTTTCTTTTTAAGTGCTTTCGTTTATTTCCTGACACGTGCATGATGACTTGAGTAGTAATTGATGACGGGGTTCTTTTCCCTTGTGATTGACAGACAGCACTTTTTGCCTGAGTTTTTTAGTTTTGTTTTTTAGAAAGCAACCCAATTGAAAACACTTATGAATATATCCAGACTTTACTGGATATCAAATTGATCATAATACAATATTTTTCTAAAAATGTTTGACTGCCATTCATTCAGTACCATGTTTGTACGATGTTCAAATGGCACCACATCATGCATTCAGATTTGGGCAAAGACCTGTTGACGGCCTTCTGTGAGGAGTTATTGTTGTCGTCCAGTGAAAGCCTGTCCATCAAGTTATTAATCATGTAATACCTCAGATAATTATGTCCTTGCTTGCTCTAAAGGTGTCTTACATAATTCACTGTTTCCTGTCTTGTACTGTGTATTAACATACTGTCAATCGCACAACTGTTTTTAACATAAAAACTGACAGTGCCTTAGAATGCACGATTGTGTATTTTTGGCCATTGATTTTTTTTTTTTTTGGGTCCAAACCAAAGACTTAACTACTTAACGTCCAATATTCCATTTGTTTTTGTGACCCTGCCTGATTTTCATTGATTTGCGGCTCATGTGTGTTGGTAATTATATCAACTTTTGTCTGTAAATAAACTAATTCTAATCATCGCTTGAATCCTTTTTCACTCCCTCACACATTTATCTCAAACTACAAATCACTGCAGCGGGAATCTTAGTTGGAAGAAATACTGCCAACTTTTAAATTTAAAAAAAGCAAAGAACAAACTATCGTAGTGGCAGGAGAATACAAGTGAAGTGGTCATTTGACAGTACTAGCTCAGCTTCATGTCAAAATAGTTCAAACAAGGCTGAAATTGAACTCATTTATTGTTCCAATAACAAAAGCTTTCATCTCTTATTTAGAAAATGTTAAAATTGTGGAAGGCTTATTTGAAAATATTTGCCTTTTTAATGACTGAATTTTTCTAACGTGTTGTACTAGGACTTTATAGCATGATGGACTTTGACTTTTTATGATACTATGAAGGTTAATGACTTTATGACATCTTACGAGTACAATGACCTTTTTATTATATACTATGCTTAGACTTTTTTGAACATGTTTATAGTACAATACTATACAATGACATTTGTATGGTGTATTATACTTTTTATGGCTTCGACATTTAAGACATACTATACTACAAATCTTTTCATGATATTTTTATGAAATACTGACTTTAAATGACATTTTAAGTTAAACTTTCACCCCAAACTTTGGCATTTTGAGTCCGATATCTCAGCGCCACTACGCACCACCTCTCCGGCAGTGCGCGGCTGCAAGCCAGTGCGTAATGCTGCCTCCAGACTCTTCCGCTCATCCTATTTGGCCTGAGCCCCTCATGGGTTTCACCGGAGAACACTCAGACACCAGCAGCGACGGCTCATCTCCATGACATGACTCAGTTAACTTTATAAAAATGAAAGAAGGTACAACATTGTGCTTAAAGCAATAAAAACCACAGAGCATGAAACCCGTTTACAGAGAAGCTAAAGCTAGTTTATTTATTACAAGTAGTGGAAATGTAGCTAGCTTTACATTGTGCACCTAACAGCAGTATCCAGTACGTTATTACATAGACATTCACTGTTGACCTGCGGTAGACACCGCTGCCGTCTGAATATTTTTGAAATATGGAATAAACATCAGCAGCTTAAATTAACCTAAAAAACATGTAAACAAAAAGGGAATGACGCTCAGAAGAAGGCTACTAAACAAGACAGAGCTCGTTTGGTTTGTCCATCAGGACTCTTAAGACTATTCCAGTATGAATGCTGTGAAGAGAAAAGTGCCCGCATTGCCCTTTTTAAACCACATTGTCTATCTAGCTTAAAGAGGAGGCAGAAAGAGTACGCAAGTTGTAAAAATAAATTCCACTAAGTGTGATTAATAACTGCAGTCAAAGCATAATGGTATTACAATCACAATGTTATTAAGAGTGACAGCTGGTGAACAATCCGTCCTGCTGTTCCTCGTCTCCGCTGTGTTCAGTTACCGTCTTTGGTACACCGCTTACGATGACTGAGCATGACTCAGCTGAGTGTTTTGTTGTTGCTCCGCTATTGATATCCAGACATGGAGCTAGTTCATCAGACATGTTGTGTTTGTTTAGCTTTGTTTTTTTGTTCACCGATTTCTTTTGTTCCCTCTCCAACTGAATTGGTCCCACCTCTCAAATATAACATGGAAAGTTGCTGTGAATGTATGAAGAAGTGCAGTATAAGCCCATGATGACGGCATAAATAGATCACTATCTTTTGAATGTCTGATGAACTGGTTCCAAGGAATAATTGCCATCCCTGATAAATGTTAGCTTGTTTCTGCTACAGCAATGGATCCACATAGTGGAAACTCCTCTTTCCCCAAAAAGACACGGCTCACTCACCCCCTCCTGCTATCCTACCTCTACTCCTCATCACAATTCACAACCTGTGAGGGTTGACCCATTTGTAAGTGCCTTCATAGCGAAATCCAACTTTCTTTGCCAGGTCGTCTGCTTCTGTTGGGCCCCGACTGACAAAAGAAAGTGAAACAATCACAATCAACACCATTTTCCAATTGAAGGAATACTGAACAACATTTCCTACCTTCCATATTTGTAAGAAATAGGTTTGGGCTTCTCTCTGTCTATGTGATGAAGAAGAGGTGTGAAGATCCTCCATGCTTCCCTTAGTTCATCACTGCAAAGACAAACAAGTCAGCATGCGGTGGAGGACATTACATCATAGCTGTATGTAAGGTTTTAACAACAGTTTCCCTTCTTCTCTGAGGCAGAGAAAAGATGCACTATGTCGCCATCTAGTGCAAAGAACTGGTAGGTTTACTGACAGGTTTAGTTTACAAGTAGTAACATGAGACAACACTAGTGAAAAACAAAGACACACCTGCGCACAAAGTGCATCTGACTCCCACAGAAGACGTCCAGGATGAGACGCTCGTAAGCGTCTGGAAGCTTCACGTCCTGGAAACAAGACACATTTTAAATCGTTTCTTTCTTAATTAAAAAAACATTCGGTTAAGAAATTAGAGACGCGATACAGACAGCTACTTTCTTTGTATTCGCTATATAAATCACTTGCTCTTTGCATAAACAAATCAACTTGAACATGCCTTGTATCTACTCTTGTAGGTGAGGTCCAGCTCAGTTTCCTCAGGGCTGAAGTAGACACCAGGCTTCTTGCTCATCATCTTGGCGTAGACGGCCTCGTTGGGCTGCACACGCACCACGAGCTCATTCCTGCGACACTGATTTCCAAAAATGTCCCCTGGGACATCTGTGAACTGCAGCCGCACCTCAGCTTTCCTCTCATTCAGTGCTTTTCCACAGCGAAGGATGAAAGGAACACCTGAGGAGCGAAACACAACGCCGAAGCCTCATGAAAGAGCACGGGAGACATCAGTGGGATTTTTTTTTTTTTTTAAAGGCCACAGTGTGTTTACCATCCCAGCGTTCGTTGTGCACATAAAGTACAGCAGCGGTGAAGGTGGCCTGAGTGGATCCTTTAGGAACTGTGGGATCATCGAGATAACCCAGTTTGGCATCTCCCTCCCCCTCTGGATTCCCCACATACTGACCCAGCACCACATCAGATATGGGCACCGGAGCGATGCACTTCAGCACCTTCACCTGCGAGAAGGAACACAAGAGAAACAGGACATAACTTAACATATCTCTCCATATTTGCAGTAGTGTTCGAGAGACGATTTTGTACCTTTTCATCCCTGACATCATCAGAGCTGGTGGAAGCTGGTTTCTCCATGGCCACCAGGCAGAGCATCTGGAGCAAGTGGTTCTGCATGACATCACTGATCGGGGGGGGGCAAAGGGAACAAACAGGTGGTCACACAAAAGACGGAGAGGAGATCGCTTTGATAATCGTCATAAAACGATAACCGATGTGTTAAAACTGGTTAAATCAACACTTTCTATGACGCCCATGTCTATAATGCGTTATAAACTATACTTATGCATTATACTCTGCTTATTGCCTTGTATAATAATAGTTATAAGCATAAACATTCATAATTAGGGTTATCAATGGATTTAAATGAATGATTGTCCATAGTTTATCATTTTTATCTGATCGAAATGTACCTTAAAGGGAGATTAGTCAAGTATGTATTACTCTTATCAACATGCTATATTATTTGTAGATGACTTTAAAAAGGAGGTAAGATTCCTAATTTATAAATACTAAACAAAACTTTAAGCATTCAACTTTAATATTGAAGTTCAAAGACAAACTTTAGGGATTTATTTTTCTCTCCACTCACCGGATGATGCCAAAATCATCAAAGTAGCCTCCTCGTCCCTGAGTCCCAAACGGCTCTTTAAAGGTGAGAACAACACAGGCCAAGCTGTCCCTGTTCCAGATCGGCCCGAAGATTCGGTTCCCAAACCTGCAATGACCGTCACATTATTCTTTGTGTCTCTGTCTGTCTGTCTGTCTCTCTCCCCGTCTCCGTCTCTCTGTGTCTGTGTCTCTGTGTCTGTTTGTGTCTGTGTCTCTGTGTCTGTTTGTGTCTGTTTGTGTCTGTGTCTGTTTGTGTCTCTGTGTCTGTGTCTCTGTCTTTGTCCGTCTGTGTCTGTCTCTCTGTGTCTCTCTATGTCCGTCTGTCTCTCTGTCTCTCTCTCTGTGTCTAGTGAATTACTTGTCAGTGAAATTCTTGCTCATAGTATGTGCAAGAATTTGGACCCGCTCAAGGATCTAGAGCTGGTGTCTCTCATCTTCCACTTGAGAGTGGACCCCAAAACTCAATATCTCGTACTGTAGGTATCCTATAATATATTATAATACTATGGGCTAAAAATAACACAGGGAAGTACTACTAAGTATTAACACTACGGGTAAATATAAATAATATCAACACCACCTTTACCCGTAATGTTTGGGAAAAGACTGCCGTTCGTGACAACACGCATAAACAATCTTCAACGGGTTGAGACTTTCTTCCTCTACACATGTTCACGATATCCCATTCAATAAATAAATAAAATAAATGCACGCAATGAAGCGTTCTTATCGGACGATGCTTGTCTCACCTGAGCACCATGAGGTTCTGCACCATTTCCTTGCCCAGATAGTGATCTATACGGTAGATTTGGTCCTCAGTGAAGAGCGAGGAGAGGTGAGTGGACAGCTCCTCGGAGCTCTGAAGGTCGTGTCCAAACGGCTTCTCTACGATCACCCTGGTCCACCCTCTACACACACAGAGAGAGGGAAAATAACACGTCAAGTCCACTTTGATTGACCTCAATGACACATTAGTGGGACACAACTGTTTAAATTGGGTTTTCTGCTTAAATCTGAATTAAAAGAAAGTGAGGCAAAGATCACAAAAAGAACATGACAGAAGTTGTAGAGGATCACTTGTTTCCTCCATCAGACCAACTTATAAAAGTAAGAGATGAAGACAAATGAAGGAAAACTACTACTACATACACTAAATTGCCAGGTTATAAAAAGGTACACCTCGAGAAAATCATTTTTATTTGTAATGTTCTGTTTTTAGAGCGGTGTTGATTTAACGGCATCATTTTGCAGTGTAACAAAGCAGAAGTAGTGTACTGACTTGGTGCTCATACAGCGGTGCTTGATGTTCTTGCTGACATCGTGGTAGACGGTGGGCGGCAGCGCCAGGTAGAAGAGCCGGTTTGCCTCGGGTCCTCCGGGAAGAGACGTGATGTGCGTGTCGAGTTTAGAGAAGGAACTCTCGTCAGCATATTTCCCACTGATGTACGTGTTCCTCCCGAAGAAGGCCGACAACCGGTCTGCATCTTTATCCGTCGCCTGGGTCAGAGGGTGGGAACGTTTACACACCCACGGATTAAATAAGGATGTTTTTAAAAAGAATGTTGGTCTAAAAAGGCTGACTTCCTTTGGCCACTTGGGGGCAGCAGAACAGAGCTGTTAACACAACACTGACATATCATCACCTTCTAAATTCAAGCGGCAAACTTATTACTAGGTTTCTAAACCTTTTTTTCTGCTGTGGCCGAAAACGACGCCATGAGAGCGGAGAGAGTGAACCAAAACAGTAAAGTTGCGGACCGTAGAGCTAAACCATAAACTTAAACTCACTATAAAGCTCTGTAAAGCTGAGTGGAGCTGCAGATTAAGGTGATAAATCTCTGTCGGTCCATCGTCGTTTAGGATTAGGCCAAAGGAGGGAGGAATGGCAGATGGACCTAAGGACATTATTTTTGCTACTGTCTGCTCTAAATTCCTCTATCCTCCTTGAGATCTATCTCAAAAGTGCAGTTTTACCTTCAGGTATGGCAAGCAAGAAGTCCGAATGGCATCAACTGTCAGGTCAGAGCGAGCAAAGCCCACGAAATAAGTCTGCTCAGGGAGGAGGCCGTCTCTGAACAACCACCTGGGAGAGAGCAGATCAATATATGGATCAAACTATAGAAGCTGCCGTCCAGATTAGAAGAGTCTCCTTCCTCAGACTCGGCTTTGCTATTGATGGCTCATCCTTTTCACGGGGGTCAGAGGTTCGCTCACCATAGAGTTGGGTAGATCTTCTTCTTAGCCAGATCCCCCTACAGGTGCAAACACACAATCACAAATATGATTTCACCAAATAAATCTAGGTCGCAACACACAATCATTAGGTGTGGATGCTGTGTTTGGTTTTACTGTGCACCCTATTTAACCAATGCACTTTGTCAGAGTGGTGATTTGTTTTCCATGAAACAAGTTGCTGCCGCACCAGAGGTCACACGGTCTGGCAACAGGTAAGTAGGCAGCTTTGTCTAATTTTAGGGATTGCGCCACTTTAGTAATCCCACTGAGAGTAAATGCCAACCACCAACAGACTGTGTGGAGACAAAAGACAGTCCCTGGTGCCAAATTAAATCATGTTGAAGAACCTGTTGCTAAGTAGTTTAACTATAAGATGTGTAAGACAGGAGGAAGTAGGAAATCTGAGATGAACCGAAGCATACCTCAAATCAATACAAGGAGAAGACAGGACAGGACATTAGAAGTCAACTTAACCAAAAAGTAGTTCCTTTAACAGTAGATTGTTGGCTTAAATCACAATCTGACATCTCACTTTATTCATCTCTTCCTCAACTGGAAATTCAACTCCATGTGTTACCCTGCTTCTTTGTTTAAGACTGCGTGTTTAAAATAATTGCTGATGAGAAGAACTGAACAGAAATGTCTTTAATGTTACACTTAAGTTAGGAAGTTGGTCATTGATGTGGTCTGGTATGTACAAAGTCATAACACAACACAAGCCAAGGACAAACCTGTTAAACAAACCTTTCATATCATGAAGCTGCACCGCTATAACCGTTGAATTAGTATCAGTAAGTAAATGTTTGATAGTGTGGCGTGACTGTAAGTTAACACTTGATGATAAACATGCAAGTATCTCGCAGTGCAGCCATTTAAAAACAGCTGCAGAAACACACACACACACACACACAAACACGCATCTATGAACCAAGTGGGGCCAGAGTGAGATTACACACACAGCCCAGCACTTCCTGTGCCAGTGAAAGAAAACAGCTGACTGTCAGTGACACTGCAAAAAAGAAAGAACTCATTCCCCAACTGAGCAAACAGTGCAAGAGAAGGAAGGACTGAGCAAATCTAATATGCAGGCTGACTAGATGTTCTGGTTTGAGTATTGAGAAGCATTAACAACTATTTGAAATAAATAAATAAATATATATTTATATATAATTTACAAAACAATATTTTTAAAAAATATACAAAAAAAAATAGTTATTATATACAAGTGTAAAAAAAAAATCCACATATAAAAATAAGATGTACTAATATATTGTTGATGCTCTCACAAATATTTCCTTTTTTGTAATCAGATGTAATAGAAATCCACACATATATATATATACATATACATATACATATACATATACACATACATATACACATACATACATACATACATACATACATATATATATATATATATTTAAAGTGATTGCTTTTTTTTGAGACTTTTGTAATTTCGCTTGATTTACAAATGCTTTTTTTTTTTTTTCCAACAGAACAAAACTGCTCAGCCCTCTCCATGTTGAGCGCTGTGTGGAGGCACTAGATGTGCTTTGAATCCCATATAAAGAAGCTTTAAATGGGAGAAACTAATGAATGAGTAGGAGACACATTTAGATCGTCGGGTAGAGAAGAAGAATGCAAAGAGAGAAACAAAGAAACAGTTCTAAAAATACCTGAAATGATTTTAGTTCATGAACTCGACACCTGACCAGTATGAGGAAATAGTGAAAAGGACATTTCTGATCACATTGAGATTGATCAACTTATTATTCCATTTATTTTAGCAGTAAAGGAAATTAATTATGTCTGTGACATTGAAAGTCACAAAGTTGGTTGACTTATTCTTTGCAAAATAACACAATTCAAATTTTTTAGTTGTTGAATTGACTTTATTTAATCTAATGAAAGTTGTTATACAACTATTTTATATTGTAAGTTATCTTATCTGTGTAAATACAATAAACAGATGCATTTGAGGGGTGCGTTTGATTTAAATGAGCACAAAAAGAGTTTTTAAGATGCCATGTTTAAAAGATATGATTTACACACTATTGAAAAGAGGAACCTTGAGGTTTTTTCTGCCTCCGTGTCGGGCTCGTGAAAGCTTGGACGACTGTGTGGTGAAATCAGTTTCAACAGTTCCTTAATCGCACACATGTGCAATTATTGCAGTACACTCATCCGTAATCATGGCCAACAATGATTGCCTAAGAGGCCTGAACAGTAAATGTGTCGAAATTATAAAAGGTAACAGAACAGTTACATGCTGCTGGTTGGTCCTAAAAGATGAATTTATTTATTTTAAATCACGCAGTACATTTTGTGTGATTAAGACATTTCACACGTGTCATTGTATTTCTCAAGTGTTGCACCATATTTATATAATTCACTGACTAGATTTTGAGTCCCCTCCCCTGCTCTGCTCTCACCGATGCTCCCATGATGATGAAGATGTGAGCGGACTGATCGAACTCTTTATCTTCATGGAGCTCCTTCCTCAGCTCCCCAAACACCTCCGACCGAGAGAAGGGAAGTTTGCTCATTTTCTCTAAAAAAAGGAGACAAAAAAAACACCACCCCCCAGTAAATAAAGATTGTCCAAAGTTATTTTACATGTTAAAGCAACATCGGGGAGACAAATACAGACAGTGGTCTACCGAAAAAGAATGCATCAGTGCTGCCGATGATTTGATAAAAATAAAAATGGAAGAAAGTTTGTTGAGTCATATGTGATATAATGGACTTTTGCTCCTGGCTGGTAGAACCGTAATAGCTTTGTATAATTGTTGCAGTTTAGGTGAAGCAGTGCAGAGTCTGATTTGAAAATTCTGCACTGTCATTGGTCACCGTGTCAGCGACATTTTCATACTAAATTAATATTAACTGAATGGTACTTAAATGATTACGTGATTATCCAAGATGAAAGACAGAAAACTAATCGTCAACAATTCTGATATTACAATCTTTGTTTAAGTGTTTTTTCAAGCAAAAGATCCAAACATTCACTGGTTTTAACCTTTACAAATGTGTGGATTTGCAGCTTTTCCGGTTTTATAAAATTGTAAATTTTATATTTTTGGGTTTCGGACAGTTGGACAGACAAGCAGGCAATTTGCTGACGTCACTTTCTCAGAATTAGGTTGTTTTCACCATTTTCGCATATTTTAAAAATACACTACTCCTGTTCTTTCAGTTGATTAATTTAATAGAAAAAAATATTGATTGATTTACATTGAGCTGCAACGGTTAGTCAATGAATTGACTGATATGTATTGTTTCAAGTAATTTTGGGGTATTTGCTGGTTTCCTTTATCTTCTGTGATTGTAAACGGAATAGCTCTGGATTTTGAAAAATATTCAAAAATAAACATTTATAGACCAAACGATTAATAGAAAAAATAATAGTTGGATTAATCAATAATGAAAATAATCGTTACCGGCAGAAACCAATGGATACCTGAAACCACAGTATTATTTTCTCTATATACTATATTATATTTAGGACCTCTGCACTACTTTATATCTTCAATCTTCTTTATTTTTTTACATTTTGTTGTTGCATTGTTGTCATTTTCATCGACTAGCCCTGTAACATGTATTGTTGTGCATATGACAAATAAAAACGAGATTAAAACCATAAAACACAGCACTATTGTTTGAAAATGGTCAGCTGTGACATAAAGTAGGCTATATGTGACTTTTACTAATGGGCCAAGAGGAAAACAAACACTGGCATTGGTCCATTACTTCCTCCATTATCCAACAATTAAAAGATAAGGAGCAAGATTTTTGAGAGATAATAAACTTGGATTTCCTTGTGAATCATGGCAGCAATGAACCAAATCAGGAAGTAGGTACTTTTTCACCGATTTCAACACCAACACAAATGGTAATTTAGTGGGTGAAGTGTTCCTTTACCTGCGTTAAAATGGACAATCAACAGTCATGTGAGGTTACAGATGAATATCATCCCTAGTATTAACATAAACAACACTCAGAAGGACACCACGTGTATTTCCTGTTAGACTACTACCACTAGCTCCCAGATTTAGCCCGACACACAACACACTATAATGATATTAGTCAAATCCTCCACATAATCCTGTATTTACAGGGCTAAACTAGATACGTTCGGGTAACACATCAAGATAACGAGGGCTGACATGTTGCTGCCCATCATGTTAGCTACCAACATCCAGCCTGAAACACCTCACAATATGCTGCTATTTAACCACATTTACGTTAGTAATGACTGCATGCTGGGCTAACTAAAACTAAAAACCGCTCTGTCATCATCCCTTTAGATTCACATACTCATGTTATAAACATGACAGACTTGACAAGCGATACAATTCAAAAACTTCCGCTCCGCAGCTAGCAAAACATCCACCTAGCTTAAAACGAACGTTAGCTTATACACACGCGACAGTGACTAACGGTTATAAGTTAGCTCAATAGAAGTGAATCTACTGCTACTCACGGGTCCGTTGGCAGTTTAGCGTCAAACCGTGGACTGACAGCGTCGTACCAGAGGCTTCACGGTACACACTCTCACTCACAGAGTCCTGCCTACTTCCCTGTTTAAGTGACAAAGAGGAAACGGAGAGGTTTTTTTTATTGGTTTGGGGAGAAACTCACCAGCGCTCGCTCGAGTTCCCATCGCGCGTCCAATCGAGTGACGTCATCGACTCTGCCGATGGGCGTGGTTTAACATTACGACCCCCTCATCACGCTCTCACGCTCTCACGCTCAAACACACCACACTGCCAATAATGAAAAACCAGACAGGTGGGAATTGAAAGGAGCAAGAGGAAAAAGGAGCAATTGTTTTGTTTAATCTTTGAACACAATCTCTCAGTTTATTGTTGGAATGCTGTTAAGCATTGTATTGTTATCCTGTTTCTCTTTATTCAACTTCTTCCGTACGTATTTTGCTACTTATCTCCTTCCACATTTTTTAAGCTACAGAAACCGTTCAAATATCAAAATGTTCAGCTCGTTAAGGACACTTCATATTTCTAATCTTTCAACTTTTTGAACTATTAAGCTTTTTTTAAATTTGTTTTGAATGGGATGTCTATGGAGACATTTTTCAAATCCTCTTAAACTTCTTCAACTTTCAAATCCTTCTACCTCCTCATACTTTCAGCTCCAGACACCATTTCAACTTTAAAATGTTGAAAAAAAAACTGAGCTATTGCTGCAAAATTCAGCTTTTTGATATCTTTTAAACTTTTTAAACTCACATTTTAACTTTTATGATTTTTTCAGTCCTTTTCTGACTTTGTAATGGGTGTGTATTGCGCAGTTTAGAGTGCGTGATGTCACCGCTAGAGTGAAGAGCAGCTTCAGAATCTTGTGAAAAAAACATTTATCTTTTGCAACTGTGTCCACAATCTTCACTCTTCATGCATAATTTCTGGATGTAGAAGTAGCTAATCGTGTCCTTGTCGTAGACAAATGACTGTGGAATCCCACAGGTTTACACATTTGGCACAGAAGCCTGTAATTGAGAGGAAAACCAACTTTCTGCTCCATAGAGACCAATGTTAAATTTTGCTTCAAAAACATCTTCCACAGAACACGGTACCCCATTTCTAAATCGCCAGTTCAGCCACATTTTTTACACTACAGACACAATTTTTACAGGATCTGTTCTTCAACTCATCCTTCCTCTCATTTATTAATATCGGAGCAATAGGAGCTACGGTTATGGGAGTTTTGAGGATTTGTTTGAGAGGTGTTTCCCTGTTTTATCTCCATGAAAAGGCTGCAAGGACACAGGTGTTTCTGATCAAGCTAATTAGTGATGTTGATAAACACAGACTCACAGACTCTCCAACAGGTGCTCCTCACCATGGCAACCAGTTACACGCGCAGGCAGGCTCTCTGTCTCTCTGTCTCTCTCAACACACAGACACACATGAGTTGGAGATATTCATGGAAGATCGTTAGACCTCCTGTCTGTCTCACTCACTCAGTCCATAAAACTGTCTGTCTGCCTGTCTCACTCACTCACTCCATAAAACTGTCTGTCTAGCTGTCTCACTCACTCAGTCCATATAACTGTCTGTCTGCCTGTCTCACTCACTCACTCAGTCCATATAACTGTCTTTCTCACTCTCTTCTCTCTCTATCTTTCTGTCTATGTCTCTATCACTCTCTCTCTCTCATACAGTCATTCAGGTCTATGAGATTTTGAGAGGACTTTTCCCTTTCAAAATGTTCAGCTTTTTCAGGAGACGGGTGCTTTGACTTTTCATATTTGTAATCTTTAAACTTTTTGAAGCTAAGGATCTCTATGGAGAAAATCTTCAAATCCTGTTAAACTTCTTCAACTTTCAAAGCCTTCTTCTTCCTCATACTTTCAGCTACAGACACCATAGTTAGACATTTCAACTAGAAGGGTTTTCAGCAGTGCAGTTTAAATGCTTTTGGGCTTCAACATTTTTCAGACGTGTAGTCTCCCATTTCTTAATTTTCAGCAATTTTTTTACAATTAATTTCAGCTTTCAGCATTCCAACGCATTTTCAGCAGGAAATGCATTTTCTAGTTTGCATCTGTAGTCCCTTGGCAGGTCAAAACAAAGAAAGCAGAATGACAAAAGGTACGAGGTAAAGACATAATACAAAGATATACAAAAAAGAACACACAATACAAAGCTACACACAATATCCAAATGTATATCCAGTGGTGGAATAAGTATTCAGATCCTTTACTTAAGTAAAAGTGGCCTATTAACACACTGGGAAAATGTTCTACTGCAGATAAAAGTCCTGCATCACAACATTACTTCAAGTATCAAAGGTAAAAGTATAGGCTACTCATTAGTCACCGTCAGTGTTTTACTATATGAAGTGTTTGGAGTATTTCAGTCCTGGTTCATTTAGAATTTCTAACTGAGAGAAAGAGTTGTTCTTATGGTTGAGCAGTCTGGAATCTTTGATAAATGAGCTTCAAGTTTTCAGAATTGTGAGCATAGTTTCATTTTTTTCCCCCATGTCATTCATTCCCAAAGACTGGTTCGGGATCATGGGTCGTAGGAGATTTTATTATAGGCCGCCAAATAAATTTCATCAACATACAGTACACCTTTGAGCCACATGAAGGAGTTTGGATGTTCGTATTGTTCTAATAATTGTAATCTACTTAACATTGAATCTAATGATACACCTTTAAAACTGACAAACCATTGTGAACAAATTCACAATAGGCCTCATCTATCGTGAGAAGAGCGACTTTGTGCTTAAATTAATGTCTCCTGACCATTTTACCGCCATCACCTTATATTATCTTGAATAGTTAAACCAACCATGTTGAAGAGAGATATTTGATAAATCACATTTTTGTTTGATGCATGTGTTATTGAAAACATATACATGTTAAATGTATAAATGAACCCAAATACATGCATTTAGGGAGAGTTCACAGGGTTTTTTCCCCCTCTTATCAGTAAAACAATAAGAATCCATGTTACCCTTTCATATTAGACTCAACGTTATAGTTTAAAATTATCAGAATAATACAGACATTCAGGCTTTCTCATGTGGCTTAAAGGTGAACTGCAGATATAAATAATCAATAAAAAACTAAGGAAGACGTTCTATATATTTATTTGGCGACCCTTATAAAATCTCCTGCGACACAAACTTGTGGTGCAACAATGTGGCTCATTGATGTGTTTTAAATAGGAATATGATCAAGCTTTGGCTACAGAAGTAATAGGTAGTAGTTGTAGGATCATTGTAGTGTTTGGTCTTTTAATGGAATTTGTTGACCTTAAGAAAAATATAAAATATCACTCATCCTTTGATTTAACACTCACATGCCCAAATGCTCATTGAATGAACGAGTTGGTGGTCAGTGTAACGATTCCCCCTGTTGTTATATAGCCGGGAAGTGACTCCTTGCGCTGCGCAAAACATGCCTTCTAAAGTTCAGGCGAAGCTAATATGAGGCTTCATCCGTCTGAGTTAACCAAATCCTGAGGGTGTTTTCCAAAAAGTCACAAGATTCCCTCTTTGTGTTGAGAGCTTTCTGTCTGAGTTGTGGCAGGCGGATATTACAAAAGACCGTAACTATGTAAGATATCTCTTGATTTGATTAGTTGACTGCTGAAGGCTCCTGTTAGCTTTGGCTGAACTTTAACAGGCACAAAGACTGTGGATTCATTCCCCATCTTTCACATTTGAGCTGCACTATTAAGGATTCCGTCACGAACAATTACAGGGACGAACAACTCTTTTAATATATACATCGAACAAAAAGTTCGGAAATTAGTGTTTGGAGATTATCTCATCTCGATATCTCTCTGCATTGAGATTTCCTCCAATGCCGCCCCACACCATCACACTGCCTCCACCAAAAGGTGTTACTCTATCGGTGCAGCAATCAGCATAGCGTTCTCCCCGTCTTCTCCACACTTTGACCCTACGATCCAACTTCCTTAGGCAGAATCTCGACTCATCGCTGAACATAACATTCCTCCACATGTTCAGGCAGAGAAGATTTGGCAAGTTTTTATATGGGCGCAACCCACATACTCAGCTGTGCTGCTCAACCCAGAAATGCATGATCCTTACAAATGGGGCACCATTTAAAAGGTAACTAAACAGGCTTTCCAACGGTATACAATTTATTGCCAAGAAGCATTGTTACAACAGAGAAATAATCTACCAAACACTAATTTCCGAACTTTTTGTTCGATGTTTACATAAGAGCACGTGAGAATTGTGTTATTTAAAAAGGAAAACAAAATTTAAGTTAAATAGAAATCCATGAGTCAGATGAAGGCCCAGCTTTGGTTGACTTGGCTGGATTTGCAAGCAGTCATAATCACGTTTCCTTCTGATGCTGTCAAACACTTCCCCGATGACAGGTTCTTCAGTTTGTTTGTCTGAAAACAACAACAACAATGTAAACTCTAAGAGGATCGTGTTCAGATTAAGAAACTGTCAAACAAACTTAGAGATAGAGAGACAGAATGAGGAAATGGATAAGTATTTCCCTGCGCAGCTTGAGACATGCAGTGTTGTAACATGAGTTGCTGCAGAGTTTGAGTTAATGTAGAGAAATACATCGTACCTGCGTGTAGATCCACACTTGCTGGGGCGCTGCTGTGGTTACTTTTCCCTTCAATTGACAGAATTTAAGAGACACACGAGCTCCTCCAGGGGTTGCATGTAAACACAGCGCATTGCTAACGCTGAGCCGTACCTCTTTCTGGGATGTGTACTCAAAATACTACAAAGACACATAGAACAAATGGTATTTTTAAGATGGAAAAATTTATATCATTTTGTATAACAGAACACAATTCCCCCCCCGAGATTTTTCTGACCCACCAGGTTTGGAAGCACTGATCAAAAATAACTTAGCGTACCTCTGCCACACGACATTGGAAATCTCGAACAAGCCCCCAATTTTTTTTTGTCTTCTTCGCATGCAGGCAGAACTTCCGACCAATGTTTTCCAACTGCACAAAAGATAATAATACAGTAACTGGACAGCCAACAGTCTGGATGTCCATCTATTGTAACTTTTGGTTATAAATGGCTCTTAAAATAAGAAAAATGATGTTCTGTAAAAAACAAGAAAATAACCCATTTTGTTTTGTGGGTTGATTCAAAGTGAAGACATTAATTTTATGAATCATTTATATTTTATATTTTCTGCATAAATTCAAATATCTATTTGAAAAAGACATTGGGCATGTAAAATTACTCAAAAGTGCACACAAGTGTGTTTTTGAAATACAAACTGTATACATTCCATTGAAGATGATAAAAATGTTGATAGATTATTAAGTATTTCACCCGTCCGTATTTCACCGGCCTGATGTCAGGCACATACGCCTCTGGATAAATGTTGTTCAGGTACCATGTGAAGTTCTTGCACTTCAATCTCTCCCTGAGTTCACGACGTTCAGAAACATCTCCAAATAAATTCTGAGGAGAAAATGACAATGGTGAGGCACAACCTCCATCATCATTAATATAATGTGACTAACTTCCTGGGTTATAAAAATACTGTCCCTTTGTACTAACCTGTTTAAAAAGCAAATCAGCCTGTCTGTTTGAACGATAGAAGACTAATTTGTAGTCGTCCATCCAGACCTCAGCCAGCCGGACCAGGTTGTGAGTGATCATTGAACTTCCTTGGGGGTTCCTTGGGAGCCCACACACCTATAGGTGTGTGGGCTCTTTTTGCGGAAAATGTGCCCCACAACAGAACAAGGAAGGATCTCAATCTGACCTCCACATTGCCAGACCTGCAGTAGAGAGGACAAACGGCGCGAGGTAAGACTGAAGCTGTTGACATTTTAAAAGCATATACGTGTATATATATATATATACTGTATCTATATTGAAAAACATTGACAACCTCTTACCCTAAAGGACATTTCCAAATTCTCCCCTCCCCAGAACTCCATCTGGTCATCGTAAGTCCCGATGTGCTGGAAGTATGATTTAGATATAGAGAACAGGCCACCAGCAAAAGTAGGAGTTCTACAGAACCAGACACAAATCAATACCAATGACCATCACTGATTTAATTTCAATGATTAGTTTGGTAAATACGCTTCTATGCTTTCTTTCAGAGAGTTAGGTGAGAAAATCTACACCACTCTCAAATATGTACAAACATGTCGCTGTAGCCAGCAGCTGGTTAGCTTATATTCATTCATTCATTCATTTTATTTATTTCTGTGTCATGCCAAACATTTGGCCCACTATATTTCATACATATTTTGTTCTTGCATATACAAAGCAACAGAGAACAAAAGAACAAAACAAAACCCCAAAAAGATAGCTATAGCTTTGCACAAAGACTGGGAACAAGGGGAAACAACTATGGCTCTGTCTAAAGGAAATAAAATCTGCCTACCAGCACCTCTAAGCTCACTAAAACAATATCTTGTTTGTTTAATCTATTTAAAAATAAAAGTTAAGAAGGTTACTGCTCCCGGCTAAGAAATACTCCATATAAATCCTGTAACCTGTAATTGTAACTTAAGTTCAGGCTTCAAAAAGGCTTCAGCCTTCTCGTCTAACACCTAGGAAGAAAGCAGATGTGCATATTTCCCAAAATGTCTGAATGTATGAACATGACTGAACTGCATCTGCATAATCATGATTGTGATTACTCCAGTCATCCAGTTTGCATGATTGTCAATACACTACTAGTATTTGATGCAGATTTCATTAAAATAACTATTATAATAAAGAGGATAAAAAGAGCCTTGTGCCGCCGATAGAGATGCTTTTTAAAATCTGCGTGTATGTATTCTCATATCTACCTGATGGGATGTGTCTCATTCATCCTTCCCTTCGTCTCCTCTTCGGGGACAAACTCCCATCCAAAATGGAGCCTCCAGTCAAAATTCCCTCGACTGTAATATTGTGGTCCAGGGATTGGCTTTGCGAACTTTAGGTCATACGGGTTAATAGCGGTGATATCCGGGCTCACCACTGCAGCCGGCTGGTCTACTATCCGAGCTAGAAGAGGCTCCAGCCATCCGGGGAAGCATTCACCTACATGGGAATGTAGAAGACAGGAGCCACATTTGTCTGTCAGTAAAAATAGTTTTCACAATCAGAGGCGTAGCTTGGAAGTTATTGGTCGAATGTGATGGCTGTTCCTTTAAAGAATCGACCGAAATAACCCAATATTAAGCAGTTTCTAAACTCCAGTCAAAGGATAACATCTGATCATTTTTTTACCCAGATCTAGAAAATAATGTGTCTGGTTTTGCATTCTTTGATTAAATGCAACGTGTGATTGACTTGGGCAAAACATTCCCAAGTATGGCTATAATACACATCTGTACCGTCTGCTGAAAATAGCGTGGTGGTGGTGGTGGTGGCATTTTACACAGCTGAACGAATTCCATTCACATGTCAAATATAGTAGAAAAAAGGTACTTTAGTACTCTATTGGTATTGCTATCACTTAAAAGGTACTGGTGTTGGTACTGGTACCACCATTTATTTTAGATGACACCCAGCCCTAAATGTGGAGCACATACAGTGGGAATCCAGGAAGGTGAGGACCTCTCCTTGTGCAGCCTGCCCTCCCATCAGTCTGGCTGTGATCAAGCCTTTCCTCTCCCTCTGACGTAAAACACGTGCTATGTTCAGCTGCCGCACATAGTCATCCAGACGAGTCTTCAGGTGATCTAAAGAGAGAAGACATTTTAGGTAAGGCAGGTAGTATACAGGAGGTTTTAGCGCTTTTTAGCTGGAAACAGCTGCCTGCTGCGACTGGTGATGACGAAACAGTAAAACCAAAACAAAGAGCTGAAAGATGCTTTTAAGCTCCACAAAGCTGAGAGAAACTGCAGGTGATAATTCTCAGGGGCTCATCGCTATAAGTGACTCATTTTAAGTGATTGTGTGATCCATTGCTAATGTACAAATATTAATCAAAGCTGATTTAAGTTAAAATACTTGTAGTGCGTCCATGTTATCTGCCATATTTCAGAGGGAAATATTTTACTTTTTGCTCCACAACAACTAGTTACAGTACTTTATTTACAGTAATAGTACATAAGGAATTTAGAAATTAGAATTTTCCCAACAAAACATGTGATAAGCTTATAAAATATCATGTTCGACCAAAATCATGCTTATTATTACTTCTCTATTTTAGTATACTCATTTTACTAAATGTATCTTAATTTTATTGTTATTCTATAAGGCAGTAATGTTAGAGTTACTTGTTATACACCTTTTATTTCTTGTTTTATTCTTGTGTTTTTGTAATTTAATATTACTTCTGTAATATAGTATCATCTTTTTTATAGACTTTATATTTACAACTCTATTGCTTCTATGTTTATATTTTCACTCTATGATTTATTCTTATTCTTCTGTTTTTTATCTTTCTTCAGGATTGATAAAGTTCCATCTTATTTCATATGACACACAGGTACAGATTAAACTGCCTAATATTCAGCAAAAATAATTCTAATTCGTTCCATCTTACCCAACTAAAACAATAAAATGTTACCATAAAAAATAACAAATAATAAATACTGAAAATGTATTTTAACCGTGTGGTATTGCCACTTTAACTTCAAGTGAAGGACTTCCTTCACCACTGATACAGTGGGTGCATGAATGGAAAGTTTAATGTTTTTTTAGAGATCAGTGATACAATATGAACAGACATACATCAGTCTACTCATTTGGATAAGACACTCACTGTCCGTGCTGGCATCATCCACCAGTAAGATCTCTGTGAGCAGGGCTGCAGGAGCCGTGTGCAAGACGCTGTAGACCGTCCTCAGCAGGGTGGACCAGGCCTCATTGTGAAACACGATGATCACGCTGGTGGTCGGGAGGCCAGGACAACGCTGAAACCTCTGTTCCAAGCATCTGTCAGAGCCAAACTGAAGTTAACAGACGTCAGATTTGTAACTGGGTGTACACTAGTGTTGAAAAGTTTGGGATCACCGTGCAGTCACATGGCTGAGAGGACTGCTCTGTATGTTTGAACGTTTTTTTTAGGTCGTAGAAAGTCCTCTTTTCAAATAGATGATATTTTTAATGATGGCTTTGTTTTGTACATGGAGAACAAAACACGCTGCACAATGGTTCAATCAGACTGACAACTGAAAGGACAGAAAGAGACAAAGATACCTCTGAGAAACAGTTGCATGAGAATAGAAGAGACTGTCATTGGTAGAAGAAATTGAAAGCTTGGCATCAAAATTGGATTTAAATAGGAACAGGTTTCTGTTTCAGTCAAGTGCACATTAATGCCCATAACAAGCTGTAATTAACAGGCGTGTTGCTTTAGCAAAGCTATTCTTCACAATATTCTAGGGTTAGCACTATTGAAATTGGATTAGGGAATATAAAATGAATATGCATGGACTAACAAATCACAGTGCTAACCACTGAGTAGACCGAGTAGGGCCCGATAGGAAAAAACATCTTCCCAAACTATCCAGAGCCTTGTGATTTAATAATGATAGAGAGTCACTTGCACTTTTCTGGACTGGAGAAATAAAATGGTTCCAACAGTATTCTCACCTGTCATGACACACTGCGGGGTCAACGACTAAGTTTTAATCACTTAATTATTCTTTGTTTGGGGAAGGAAAAAGGAAAGAAGAAAAACATCAACATCGCAGGTGATTCCAAACTTTTGAAGGGCAGAATCATAAGTCGGCGTCAGTGACCTTCTGCTGAGATAATGAACAATGGGTACGCTCACTCTGGATGGCGTGTTTCTTCACCCAGATCACTGGCAAACTGGTTGAACTGGTTCTTAGCAAACCCATCTAATTTCTCTATACGTTCCTCAGGAGCCAGTGGACGTATCCCAAACGGTTTGCCACTACCACCTGGTGCCATGAGATCTTGGGGAGGCCTCTGAAGGTGAGGCCTGAGCTCCTCTTCAGTGTAAAAGCCAGGTCGACAAGTAAAACCTGGCAACGCGTCGACAGGTCTGGGGGTGGATCCTCTGAGTTGAACCACACCTGTCACAGGTGGGTGTGGTGGTTGTGGAAATGCTGTGTAGTTGTTGATGTAGTATTTAATGAAAAGTATGACCAGCAAGCAGAAAGCTGCAACCTTAACTGGAAGGGCGTGTCAACCGTAAAATAACTGCATGGCATGCACAGGGAAGGACGGACCTAAAACAAAGCTGAAAAGAGACCAAATAATATACAGAAATATACAGAAAGAATAAAAAATCTTTATAAAAGCAATGAATCTGAAATCTCTAATATAATACTACTGCACTTTGATGACAAGTACTATTTTCTGTAATTGTTATATTTTACTGGCCCTCATGTCCAAGGGTGCAGGAAGTTTTTAAGTTCTTGCCGATACTGCTCAAACCATCATTTCATGTTGTCCTCCTCCCACCCCCAGCTTCAATCATCCCTGAACACATGCATTCAAATCTATTAACGCCAATATAATGTGTTTCAAATAATTATTCAACCCTCATCCTACAAACTGGGGTTCCCAGTAACCGCAGAAGTTGTTTTTTTTACCAGTGTTTCTTTACTTTGTTGTTGTTTTGTGGAGGAATATATTCACAATTTGCTGTTTCTTACAGTAGTTTATTCTGTTTATTCAGACCGTGGTGTGTGATGTGTAGCATGTGTTTTATGTAACAGGGATGAGGGTTAAATGATGTAATTGCCACAGAATAATCTGAGAATATTGACAAGACTTCAAAAATCTTAAAGAATTTGTTTTTTTTTAAATTAGAAGAAAGTTACAATTAAATTCATCGACAGCACTTCAACAGTTAACATACACTCTCTGTGTAAAGGAAGGAGTGATTCACACAGTTATGCCAGCAGAGATACATAAGTTGAATAGCTTGTTTGACCTGCTGTCTGTGTTGTTGGAATAACAAAACTCATTTTGTCTGTTTCACTTGGGAGATTTTTTGCAACAAACTACTGCCTGCCCAGAACCCACAGCACTCGATAATCAGACTAAAAAAGACAGCAAGCACGGATTACAAACTGCATGTCTGTGCTCGGCACAAACACACACTGGAACAATTAAGAAGCAATTACTGAACAGACTAGAATGACACTCGCCACTCACAATGCGCTGACAGTGGTGCATTCACGTGAATATACTGTGCTCATGAACTTTAAGTTGTAATGTAGAAACGACATGGCTGCTACAAAGAAGATGTGTTGTACTCTTACTGCTTGAACCGACACGTTAGCTGATTTTGATCTCTTGTTTCCACTTAAGGGGGCGTTCACGTAAATATTATGGGGAACAGATTTCTCCGATTATTACAAAGAATTTGAACCTCGCAATGTTAATGAAAGTAAAACATATTGTAATGCGTGTAATTTACAAATAAACAGACACACAGAACCGAAAACACAACCTTCTTGGCGGAGGTAACTAACTTTATGTAAATATTTTGCAGATGTGTTTTCTTGTTGGAATGCGACCATGAACGGGTTGTTGTAGCCTATTTGGGTTTTGGCAGGTCTGCATGCGTACCGACACTGAATCTTTTACTGGTACAGAGTACCGGACCGTACCGGACTACTTTCACCCCTGCTCGTGCCTAATAGCCATGACAAATGTGTATTAGACACATTACATTTACATTATTATATTATGTACATGTGTTTTTAAATAATGCAGAAACCAGCATGCTACTTGTTGATAATACAAAGTTTGAGCAAAGACAGCATGCAGAGAATTACTCAAATAATAAGAAGAGGAAATGTTGTGGGGGTTTTATGGCGTAAAAGGTACAAATTAAAAGACAATTGAAAATGTCGTAAAATTTGACATTAAATCACTTTAAAATTATTTTTACAACTGTTTCTGAATCAGTACTTACTATATTTTGGCTGCAGATGAACGAGCCATTCCACCTGTAGGCCTACTCACGCAGTTTTATTTCCGTCATGAAGATAAATCTGTTTCTTGTTTTTCATATGAGCCTTTATGGCTCAGTTGGTTGTGTTTTCTGTCAACACAGTCAAGCAACACACTGATCGAACCAGTTCAAATCTTAAGTGCTTGTGAACTGAATGACACACCACATTCGTTATTCACGTTACTGTTAAGATGTCTAGGGGACATGGAGGGAAAAAAATAAATTAAGCATGTACACATTCGTAAACTGTTGCGAGATCCCCCAAACATCTTGTAAATTAAGTCTAAAAACAACAACAACAAAAAACAAAAGAGTGACGAAAACGTGTGCTTATTGTTTCTTTCCGTTTTATTTGTTTGTTTATTTGTGTATTTATTTCTATTTTAGTTGAATCTTCAACATTTACCTCAAATGACACCACGTGTGGGCGGGGTGCTTGTTGCCACGGTGACACCTAAACAAAAAGTGTTGATTTATTTACATGCTGTCTGTCTGTCTGTCTGTCTCTCTCTCTCTCTATCCGTGTCTCGTTGGCAAGCTTGTTTTATCTGAGTTATTGGACATATGCATTGGACACATATTGGACATATATACCATGGCCTTCTTCGGTGTCACACACCTGGGTTATCAAAACCCAACAGGTGATAAGATGATAGTGAATCCCAGAGCAGCAGCTCATCCTCGGGGTAAGAAGAGCTGGACTTGGAAAGTATAAAGTTAGCACACAGGATGGTGTTTTCTGGCATGAGCTCGTAGGTTTATATTTTTGCATTTTTATGAAATCTCAAGCAATACACTCATTTTAACTTGAGTTTGGTGTGTTTTTCATTATAGTGACAGGTTTATGAATGTAAACAAATGAATGATCAGCCTATACTATAATAACATATCTCTATACAGATGGTGGGAACATCAGATCAGGACCGTCTCCATCTCTTCAAGAACACCAGGGACCCCTCAGATGTACAGACACATGCAACGTTTACCACCAGCCTCTTCACTACAGCGCTGACATGCACCAAGGGAGCCATGAGCGATACAAAGAGATGGTCAAACGGCTTCAAATACCCAGATGTGAGTGGACATAGAAAAGAGACATTAACGGTCAAATGGACTACGTAGGATCCAAATGGCAGCTGTATTCCATGGTGACAAGTGTCTGTCTGCTCTCTTGTCCAGCCCCTCACCAGCTGTACATAATGCCTCTAACGGAGAACCAGAAGTATGGATGGACGCTGTGCAGGAGTCCTGAACCATGGACTCAAGTCAAACGGTTTCCCCGAACGTACAGTGAGATGTCAAAGTAGGTAACATTCCCAAATATCATATAAAAAATTTCCCACATGTAAGGTAGATGTAAATGCAATTCATGTGTTGCATTCACAGGTTTGTTAAAGACATGTCAACAACAGACCGGGAGTTCAGCCTATTCTGACAGCTTTTCTTCTTCAGTTATTAGTTATTTGATGCGAAGTTCTGAGATTAAACTGGTAACAGATTCACTTTAGATTTTTTTCACTAATGTTTTGTTTTCTTTTAAATCTAGGCTGAGTTTTTGTTTGTTTTTACACAAGCTATGAGTAACTGCCTCTCTAGAACAATACGTCTTAACCCTTTTAGCTCACAACCTTTCTTGAGGAAGTGTGGATGTGTGAACACAAATAATTCCAAAACTAAATACCACTTTTATATATTAGGTGGATTTAACATAAATTACAAGATAAGAAGCCATCTTGCCACCTCTCAAGGGGTTCAGGCCTGCAGGCCGGCACCACTGTGGTGGTCTATACAGAGGGTGGAGTTGTAATGCCCTCTAGAGGAGATCAAAAATAATTACTTCTGAATTTTGGGAGATAATGATCTTTAGTAACTGGAGCATGTGGAGTTGCTCAGGAACATTTCACCACTCAGTGGCCAAGAAAAGATGTTTACATTATTCCTCCTGAAGAAGTATTTCACAGATATTTCAGTGCAGAGGGATTGAATCCTGAAGAGGGCCTTGATGGATACAGGCTGGTTTCATCAGGGAGACACAGGAGGTCAAAGGATATCAGGACATGCTCAGGCTTTGAACACTAACCCTTCAAACTGCATCAAATGTCCCAAAAATGACTTAATGGACCTTATTCAATTTTACCAAAGTGTCACATTAGTATGTCACAAATATTAAAAAGGCTATTACTTACCATAACTTGTCTGTAGATGGTGCAAAGTGGCACTCAGTGATACTACTGGTCTTGCAGCTCTGCAACTGGATAATAATGGTTTGGTCTGGTCTCTGGTGCTTTCCACCAGTGACAGTGTCCTTGTTTTGGTAGCCACTTAGCTAGTGGTCCGACCCCCCCTCCCCAATGAGTCTGCAAAAAAGCCTGAAGTATTAACCAGTCTGCTTATTTCACAGTAAAAAATGGCGACTGGTGAACAAGACATCTATTTTTTTCTTTGTGTTTCTTACAATTACTGTCATCTAATTGTGAGAATATTTCTTTGCAGGCTTGAGTCTAAATTATTAATAAATTATAATCTGTGAAACATTTGTGAATGTGGTTATTAAGTATGTGTATATTGACAAGTAAACCACTTTCTAGTTCTTTAAACATAACATATAATGTTATTGCATAATGTATGACGGGTCTGTTCCTTTAAGCCACAGGTAATACCTATATGCGGTCCAACTAACAACATTAGTAAATCTATGAACACGCAAAACAGCCATTGATTTTTTTTATTATTTTTTCTTCATGGGGAAATGTTATTTTTCTCTTTGTCATAATCCTCAACTCTTCTCGTCCTTCACCTTTGCAAAAAAACCACTCCCCTTTCAACTCCTCCAACTCAGGGAAAATACAAATAAAACAAAAACAAATAGGGAAGGATTCATCAGGCCTGAGCAAAACACTGTTTCAGTCGTATGGGGACAACCTCCCTCTCCTGTTCCTCCCCCAAAACATCCCAAGAGTTAACAATCAACACAAGTCTATGGACAGCAATAGAAATAGAATACATACAATGCACATTTTTATAAACTCATGTCCATTCTATAAACTCTTTGCTTATATGAATCACCCTTCATTGTTCACAGTTCACTTGATAGTTGGTGATCTCTATTACATTACTGTCCTCTGGTGGTCCCACCACGCCCCAAGGCCCAATATCATTGCACAGGAGGGGACCAACAGCACAAGGCTGCGTGAGCTGGCTTTGGTACAAACGTGATCAACTGTTGGTTGCCATTGTCGAGTGTGGTCGGAAGAGCTAAATCAGGGGCCGATTCTCCCAATTACAAAAGTTGAAGCCGGAGAAAGCCAGGTCGCTGCAACGATGATGTTTACTGGAGATTATTCTCGACAAGCCCTTATCCCTTTTTCTCCGTCCAAACATCAGCAGTCCAGGCAGAGCAAGCAGGCACTGTTCCTGTTCACTGATATTCTATGATTGGTTTTATTTTAACTTAAGGCAATCAAACTCAGCTATTAGTACTTCTACTGAGCGTGGAGGGGGGGGGGGGGGGCGGCGAGAGAAACAATACAATAAATATATGTATAGGTTTATTAATTCTGTCCTCTTCACATAGTGTAACACCAGGGATGTAATTTGTTACTACTGAGAAGTGAATGTGTGGGAGGGAGAGGTCACCTTAAAGCCTGACTGAGAATTACAATACTGCAGTAGTGGCATAAATAAAATAAAAAAAGCACAGTGAATCATCTGTATATGTGTGTTTACTGCTATGCTTATGTGAGCATACACCACTCGGGTTCCGCTGCAAAGGCAGCTAATGGTTATTACTTACTATACATGATCACACCTATCGCCAGTTGAAATACTGTATTGTACATTAGGACTGAACAGCAGAATTCATTGGCTGCAGTTGATCCGTTGGTACCAGTGAGCTTGAGCTTTACAACTGGCATTTTACAAGAAAGAAAGCGTGCTGGTCTTTGATCCTTTTCATTGGAATGGAATCATCATAATAAGCATAATAATTAATCAGAATCATCATAATAATAATAATAATAATAACAACATTAAGAATATACAAATGATGGATACAGAAGTGATACAAAATACCCTACGTTCAAACAAACAAAAATAAAAACAAGATACCACAATCAGACATGCTTCAAAGCAGTTATGTTTGGCAAGAAAGCAGTTTTTGTTGTATCATAAAAACCTCACAGTGAAAATAGTTATGCCCCTTCAGGATTACAAAGCACAGTATTCAGTCAAAATCAATATACATTTCTTTCCTTCATCTATTTCTTCTTCACAGAAGAATCAGGCTGTGTGGTACCACTGCGTTGAAATACGAGGTTTTTCCCCCCTGATGGCTCTGATTTTAAGTTCCTTCATTTCCATGTGCACCGAAAAAAAAAATACTTCTCTGAAAAGGGAAGGAGCAGCGATGACAATATACTGTAAGGGCTGAAAACCAGCTGCACACTGGCTGCTCAAGCTCTAAGGAACCAATCTGACATGAAGTGAGGATGAAGAGGATCCTAATCCCAGCTGGAGCTACTTCTAGTCCTCAGAGATAAAAAATATAGATTTCAGATATCACCTTCTTATAACATCCTTAGTCGTCTTAAGTCATTTTGTTTTGAGGTTGAGGGCAACATCACAATTTAAAGTCAAAGTGAGCGCTTTGCTGTCTGAATGATGAATTATACATGTTTCTATGAAAACAACGAAGCAGCCGGTGCTGCCAGCAGTTGGCCAAAAAGACAGAGGGTTCAAGCCTCCTGCCCAAAAAACAGAGGCGGTGATCATTGCTGACTTTAGCGAGAACATATCAAACATGTCTTGCCTTGCTTTTAGTAAATACTTTAGTCTTTGGTCAATATATTCCTCTTCAGTTTATACATATATTCATACACACACAAATATGCATTTACATACACACTTATAAACGTGTAATGAACTGGATATTTGTGCACGTATGTATTCACACTTTTTCATAAAGGACCTTTTGCACAAAACATCGAGATCTAAATAAATAACTAATTCAGAAACAAAGTATGAGTACCTGTTCATAATTCATGTGAAATAAAAAAAATTTACCCGAAAAAAGAAAACAAACAAACCTCAGAGTAAAAATAAAAAGTAGCCTTATGTACAGCGTTAATCTTCTTTTGACACAGGCTAAAAGGCGTTGTTTTAAATAAACAGACTTTGCATCTTTCAAGAAGCCTGAGAGAGAGGCTAGACATGAGAACAACACGTGTCCTTCAACATGTATGTGAGCCAAAATGGCTGTCAAACGAGAACATTTTCCTCTCATCAAGAACACTTTCCTTTTTGAAGTCTTTAAAAGTTTTTCTTTTCCTCTTTACTTGGGATTCAAGTGATGGCGTCTCTAGTTTTTAAGCCATTAGCTCACACTGTGAGTCCTCGCTCAGTGGTGCTGTGTCTCTGAAGTGGGGATCGTCCCAGCATTGCTGCTGCGTCGGCTGCTAACTGCTGGGCGGTCCTTCGTTCAGGAAGTAGGTTGTCATTTCCCCTTTACCTTTGACCTTAACCACCCCCCGATACTCCAGCACGTACCCTTTGTTTGCAAGCACCTGGTAGAGGTCTGTAGTCACCTGGGAGCAGAACGGCAAAGGGCACACTTATATGAAGCTGGAGAAATATCTGATCAAATGAAGGACATTTATTATTCTCGATTATTATCTTCAATTCAAATGTGACGGTGGAAGGTTACTTATGTCAGATCTTATGAGGCAACAGTTTCTCTCGTTTGTTGGGGTAGAAAAACAAGTTTTATTCACTAAAGTTTAATAGCTGTTACATGACACCTACCTGTATGCAGTCAGGTACACCTGTGCTGTCCATACGACTGGCCACATTGACCGTGTTGCCCCAAATATCATACTGAGGCTTCCGTGCACCAATAACCCCAGCCACCACTGGTCCCATGTTCAGACCTGGTAATTAAAGACAAAAACTCTTCACTGCATCAACGAAGCTGCTACTGTTTCCCCGTTTACCATATTAGAGAACTTTAATGTGATTTCCCAAACATTTGAATCTTCGCTTACCTATCTTCATCTGGAAGTTGTTGAAGGAATGCTCGTTGATGTACTTCATCTGCTCCCTCAGTCTCATGGCGTAGTCAGCCAGTGCAATAATGTGTGAGCGCCCCTCTTTGTCGTAGGTGGAGTCATTGAGACCGGACGCAGCCATGTAGGTGGAGCCAATGGTCTTGATCTTCTCTAGCTGCCTGTACTTGTCTTCACTGATGATCTGAGAACAGATGGTGATCACATTTGTGCAACTTGCACATTTTTTATTTTTTTTAAATTAGCTGCAAGCAAAGGTCAAAGGGACGACACGCTGAGCTTTACAAACGTTACCTCATCAAAGTCAGCAATGATCTCGTTGAGCAGCCGGAGACACTCCACTCCCTCGTTGTTGGCCTCCAGCTCCACGTAGAATTCGGAGAAATTGCTGATGGAGGCGAACATGACGGCCACACACTCACAGGACTGGTAGTATAGCTCGTCGTTACGCCGTTCACGCGTCAAAAAATGAGCGGCTACGTCCTTAGGCAGAATATTATGGAGGAGGCGACGATTGTAGGCTTGCAGTTCCTCCATCTCCTCCTTCTCCTCTGTGGCCTGGGAGTGAAGGGTCTTTATTAGATATATTATATATATAGTGATAACATGTCTGGCAGGGCAGATATTCTATTAGAAGACATTAATAAACTGTGAGGCAGCTCAACCATCTTCTCCAGCTTTTGCAGAATTGTGAAGAGATTGTGTCTGCAGTTCACATGGTCAGAAGACGCCCTCTAGTGGACACTAAACATACCTGTAGTTTCCACAGGAAGTCGAGGCGTGCGGTAGATTCAACCTGCTGGGCGTGCAGGTACAGCGCCAGGACAAATACTGTGAGGATCACTGGAGTCATGACCCTCAGGGACACTTTGGTCACAACAAATGGGCTGCAGAGTAACGAACACATGGTCACATTAATGGAATAAAAAAAGCGTTCAAATGATAGAATAGGACATCAAAACCTTCGAGAGTAACACTGAATATAATCTTACCACTGGTTTGTAGTTTCATTGAAACTGGACCTAAAAGTAAAAACATTCTGGTCAATACAAATGAAGTAAATAATCATGATAATATTAATTAGTTAAAAGTGGGTTTTTTTAAGTCTTAATACAAATTTAAATTCTTACCATTGAGCACTAGTTTTATTTAAATCACTAAAGAGGAAAAAGAAAACAGAACAAATAATGAAATATACAAAACTCTTGACATTTAACTAAACTTGAATTATATATTAAAAGTCATGTATGCTTTAATTTATGGCACAAATAGGGACAACGTCCAAAAAAGGTCTGGGTGTTGTTTCCAAACATTTGATATTGGTGCCAGTACGTTACTTTAGCTTCAATACTGGTACCAAAACAATACTTTTTTAAGCCCTTAGTTTAGGATATATACGAATGTTAAAACACTTTTCATTTAACAAAATATGGCAAACTGCTCAATACAGGGCGGATAAAATAGAAACCCATATTTTATATAAATAAAGTCTAAAGTTGTGGAAGTTTACTTTTTTAGATCAGGAAATGTCTGAGAAGTGAAAAAGTAAAAAAAGAATCGGACCAAGCATTCAATGCCAACTTCCGATAGCCTTGCTACCGATTGATAGTCAATCAGTTTTTAATAAGTATTGAGGTTCAGCCCTATATTCAACACATGAAAAAAGCTGCCTGGTTTAATTCATTCAACATTGTCCTGTGCCCCCCCGCCTCTGCATTAGCATTATATTCTACAGCCTGTGGCACTTACATGGCATTGGAGGTGACAAAGAGGTCTGCGTTGTCGAATAGTGCTACTTGTGGCCACTCCACCAGCAGCAGGAAGGTGAGCTGGATGAGCAGCATGAGGGCCAGCTTCCCTATGCTGCTGATCTGCAGGAACACCGAGCAGGCCAGCAACGTCAGCAGCACACTGTAGCTGAAATACTGGAGAGCAGCATCACAAAGAGGTATTATCGACAATAGATCTCAGATAAACACAAATGCAAATGTGACATTTTCATTTTTGAAAAGGTTCGACCAGTGGCACAGGGAACCCAAACAGTGAAGTGGTGACACAACAATGAATTCACCTCAGGAAAAGGGCAGGAGGGGCCTTGGTTAGGACAGATCTCTAGACCCCCTTCAATGGACACATTCAAGCTGCGGATCAAACAGGGCGTCACCAGCGCTGCAGAGGTGTTCAGCTTCTCGGCAACACATTGTTTCAAGCTCATGGTGTCACAGGCAAACTGCAGTGAAGCCAAACACACACACACACACACACACATATATTCAGCCTGGTTTTCATCATATATGGATATGCTGTCTGCCTGTCTCTTCAATCTTACCATATTAACAAAGGCAGAGATGAAAACGAGGATAATGGTAAATACTCCAACCAGGGTGCTGTTGGTGCGAGACTGGACAATCTTCTTTGAAACAGTCTGCATTGCAGCTGGAAAGAGCTACAAGAGGACGGGAGAGGAAAAATAAATGATTTACACATTAAACATAGAGTGAATGACGTACAAGCAGAAAATATGTTTGTGTGATTTGAAAACCTGTGCTACCTTGATGCAAGAATATATGGCACAAATAAAAAGGATGTTGGCGAGAATGACGAAGATACTGATGTAGATTCCCAGCATGACCGGGGTGCTGCAAGGGAGGAAACATAAATACAGTTATAGAGAAACATTTAGGGTGCTTTCACATCTAAGCTGTCAATCAATTGTTTTGGAACGGGACTATGTTAAAGCAGATATGAATTTTTTTAGTTTACTTTTATTTTTTTACTCAGTCCAGACCAAATGAATTAAACTACAGGTGTGAAAGCAACCTTAAAAACACACAGTACATACTGGAGGATCTCCAGTATGTGAATGTTTGAAGTACTCACTGTGGAAAGATAACAATCTGTATGAAGGATATGAAGCAGAATACTAGTAGAGTACACGCAACATAGCCTCCAAAACGATCGTCCACCTTCTTGGAATACTGCAACAGGAAACGGCAGAAGAAGAGAGTCAGATATGAGCAGCAGCGGTTCCCTCCTCCAAACATGAATTATATTTAAGTTGAAGAAGCACAGACGGTAATTACAGCTGGGCAATAATTCAATATAATGATTCATCGTCTTTTTGACATTATCGTGAGGAAATCATATATCGAGATATCGTGATATACAATTACGTTGTCTAAATTATAAGTACTCATACCAACAAAAAATTCTCCGAAAATCTGATTAAACTCTTCAGTTAAATCAAACTATTTTCTTAATCTGATTAGTATGTATTTGTGTGCATGCATGTAAACATTTTTTATTTATTTTATCTCTATAAATTAACTTGAAACTGTTGTTTATTTTGCACTAAAGTTCTTAACAATAATACTTTTCATTTGTCAACTATTTAATTCACACAGGTCTTTTACCATGTGGTTATTTCATATAGAGTATTTATTGAATTACCAGAAAACATGCTACGTTGTGATATATATTGTTCTGGAGATATGAAATGAACTACATCAGTGTAGAGGATTTTGGCCATATGGCCCATCCCTATAATCAGAGGTCTTAGTTCAAACCTTTTTCTCCAGGCTAGACGTCTGGAAGGTGAGTAGGAACTTCTTAACGTGGTCTTTTCTTAGCTGGTCAATGCTGCGAGCGTCAATGGCTCTCCCCAGAAATTCATCCACCTCGTCCTCCGGGTTCATGGCCTCCTGAACACCACGGCTGCAAAAATAAAAATGTTGTTAATGAAATCAAGTCAAGCAGTGCAGCAGCCTTTCACACATGTAAACAACAACAACAACACTCACTTGTCTTTACTGGAGGTCTCATCAATCCCCTGAAGAAGAAAGAGGCACAAAACATGACTCTCCCAGAAAAGCTGCAGCCTGGCTCCATCAACAAGAAAGGAGTGTGTTGGTGTTGAGTCTCACCATTTGTCTGAAGACTTTGGAGTCTTTGGTCCTGGAGAAGGTTCTGTCGGGGACCCAGCGTGGCATCAGACCCTCATTAGAGTTGGCTCTCGTCCGCTGCATCCTAGCCATCACTGCCTTCTCGTCCTTCTGCTCAGAGGGAAGAACACGAAGGCTCGATCCACTGTTCTCATAAGACACAGTCACTGACCATAGAAGTGACTAAATAAACTAGAAGAGTTCCTGTTAAGATTATGCCGACTTCACAGTTAATTATGTAACAGTTAATCAGTGTGTCACCGTTGACCTGCACCTCAACACCACTATAATAAAGCTTCTGGACCCCACTAGTTATACTCAGTGGGGATTGTATCAGCTCAGGCTCAGTTAGCCTCAATTGTGTAGCTTTGATCGATGTTTCAATTCAATAAAGTTTCACATTTGTTAACTATGGCATGCTGCTCTGGAAATTATTTTTGACTTTGAAAGGAATTAAAGCCTAAGAATAAATAAAAACAAATGTAATAGTATGAAATGAATGTGTGAGGATATTAAATGCAACTGAAATGTAAACTAGACAATCATGTATTCAATTATTTGCTAATAGGCTAATGTGCAATAATCATAATAATAATATAAATAATAATTAAAATCAGAGTATAAATAAGGATTTAAAAAAAGGAAATATAAACAATAACATTTTAAAGCAAAACAATTATAAATAAATGTGATGTAAGTTTTAAAATGCATGATTTTATATACATATTTATTGAGCGGTCTGTGTTTTTGTTCACTGACCCGTTTCTGGCTGCAGCCGAGAACCAAGAAGGTCTCAATGCTGTTGTCCTTCAGATACGCGTTCCTCTCCCCTCCGAAGCCGGGTTCCACCTCATAGTCTCCATTAAGATACTGCAAGGTGGCCTTAGTGATGTGGATCCGCCTACAGAAAGACATGGGATTTATAAATGTTTTGGTATTATGCAGAACTTGGAGATGTCAGACATTCTTCTGAACATACCTAGCAGCTCCACAATTGCATGTGCATGTGATTGTGAACCTGTGTTTATTTCCCTCACCCTGCTTTGCCTCCCGCCTCCATGTGATTGGCCAGCGTGACATCGTTTGACCACACGTCAAACTGCCACTTCCTGAGTCCCAGCACGCCGCAGTGCACTCGCCCACTGTGAATCCCAACGCGCATGTTAACGTTGACCCCCGTCACCTCGCGCACCAGCCTGTAGACACACGGCCCAGAGAGTCAGGGTCCCTTCTGGGACAAAAAAAAAAAAGAAACTCCAAAACAAACACACAAACGCCAACACCGTTTCCACTCACGAGATCGCCTCTATCATGTCGACGCCCATCTCCACACAGCAGTGGGCGTGGTCAGCCCGGGGTTCAGGCAGCCCGGACACACAGTAGTAACAATCGCCCAAAATTTTGATACGTAGACAGTGATTCTCCTGAGAAAGGGAGAGAAAAAGATCAGAATGAGGTTGACAAAAGGTATCTGAGGGCTAAATAAAAGGAATAGAATGTTGGTAGCTGTCATATCTCTCAGGTGAGAATGATGCGACAGCCATGATTAGCTTATGTTATTTAACTGTGGAGACCTCTAAAGCTATGTCCCGAAATGTCAAACTAGTCCTTTAAGAAAACACAACAGACAGACGGATGCTGTGGATCCTTACCGATGCCAGCTTGTCGAAGCGGGCAAAGAGTTCATTGAGGGTCATGACCAGCTCCTGAGCCGTGCACTGAGAGGCCAGGCTGGTGAAACCCTCGATGTCTGCAAACAGAATACTGAGGACGAGAGAAAAGACGGGGAAAGACAAACATTAGGTCCGGTGTTGAAGTTTTAGCATGAGCAACGTTAGCAATTCTAAGGAACACTGATTATATTTCCGGCCCTAATCAGCAGCAGCAGAAGAACGATATTGCAGTTTGTTATTATCAGGGCTGCTGGCCTTGAGAGAGGCCGGAAGTTTGACCGTCAACTCTTCTGAAGGAGATGTGTGTGTGTGTGTGTGTGTGTGTGTGTGTGTGAGGGACAGAGGGGTGCTGTGTGTTTGCTCAGTGCTGTAATTGAATGTGTGCCGAAGCTCTCCATCTTTGGGGATTATCTTATCTTGGCTGCTGGTGATTAAGTATTCCCTCACTAGTGTTAATTAGCCTCCACTCTGCCAAACCACTCTACCCTCCTATGACTCTGTGAGCGCGCGTGTGTTAGTGTGTGTGTGTGCAAATGTGTTGTGAATCATTTTCAGGAAGAATTCGGGAAACATTGTTATGTTTTAAGGAAGACATGACTGTACTTAAAGGTTGTCTTGCACTAATATGGAGGTTGATAAATTCATGGGTGAAACATGAAATACAGCACTGAGGCCGAGCGTCCCGGCTGACCTGACATTGTCGTGTTTCTGGATGTAGATTTTATGAAACATCATGTCTTCCTTCTTGGCATTGATGTCAGCCTTCATCTCCATGGCAACGTGCCTTGGCAACACTGAAAGCAACAGACGTTCCTGGAAACACACACACACACACACAAAGAAACAAAATGCAGATTGTGTCATTCACAATATTATTGTCTATGTGCAATGTGTCAAGGGTGTGTGTGTGTGTTTGTATTTTAATCACAAGGCAACATGTACGTCTTACCCCCCCCCTCAATCACAACAATAACAAATACTGAATTTGATGACTTTGTGATGTAGCGTGGGCTCATGGGAGTTGTTTTCAGATGTCGTGACTCAAGCAGAAATCATGGTGGCAGACGAGATGATGTTTTAAAGTTTTATTATTGTTACGTTTACTCACGCTTACTCAAGATAGGTCGTTTAATTCTAATAACAGTTACCGTAAGCTAACGTAGCGTTAATTTGTTATCCGTGGTCAAAACAAGCATACAAAAAATATTCTTATATTCTTTATGGTTGAAGATAGTTCTGGTGAAACCGAGGCTCCTGCAGAGTGTGTTGCATTGTGGGTCGTTCGTAGCCTTAATGATGCTAGGCTAGCTACTTAATTCATGTATTTTAGAATGAATCCAGCTCAACCTGCAAGAGCTTGTGCTCATGTTTTGCTGCCAGGAAGTAAATGCATTCCTGATGTGTTTTTTACCGAAGCGGACCAGGGAGCGAATCATCTGACCAAACATATTTTTTATTTTTATATTATGATGAAGAGCTAAAACAGACAACTGCCAGTAACTGCCTCCAAGAGCTTGACATGAGAGTGAATATGTATATCATGTTTTATTTTTACAAGACAAAAGGCTTCAAGGATGAGGACACTTGTTCCAAAGTGTTGGCAAAAAGTCTTATATTTTGGCCAATTTAGTCATAAATACATATCGACAAATGTGTATTATGCATCTGTGTGCAGACCTACCTGTTGTTGATTCTCCCTCTGCAGGTGTAGCCTGGCCTGGATGTATCCTCTGGTCTCCTGGAAGGCTTGTCTCTGGGAAACCTCAGCGGGGTAGTGGGTACAGATACCAATGATGTTAGTGCACAGGAAGATCAGGACATTAGCGCTCACCTGGAGAGACGAGAGAGGAGGGAGGGAGGGAAGAGGTGGTCAGGCTTAAGAAAGGAGGATACGGATAATCCTGTGAGGCATTGGAGGCAGTGAATGAATCGTGATTTAAGCATAAAAGTAAGCAGGTGTAAAGTCAAATAGAGTGACGGTAGTTTCTCATCAAACTAGACAAATGACACATTTCTCATGCACCAGTGTTGTTGTCATTGCTTTCGGGACAGCATGGTTTCATTACTGAGAGAGAAAACACACAGGATGTACACATTTATATTGTGTAAATAAATATTGTATATGACTGATTGTGGATTTAACCTTAAATCATAATAAAAAACTAATATTGTTTTGTTGACAATAAAAGAAGACAGTGTGATGCTGACAGAGATAACGATAGATATACAGTTCATCTCAAGTGCTCGTCTTTACCGGAAAGTCTTTACATAAAAAGACGTAAAAACATCAACTGGTGAGAGACTTTTATTGCACTCTTTCTGAGTGTTACATTATTGACGATCTTTTCTCAAACATTTCTGTTCTCTTTCTTTCTCAAGAGACTTGAGACAAACTGTATGTGCTTTAAGGCCCCTTCACACTGTGGGATTTTGGGCTGTATGAGGAAAGAAAGTTGACAATCGCGAGAGAAACTTTGTTAAAATCTTTGGTCGTTCCTGGATCACGCTGGGAGATACATCCACCAACGTCGGAGCTTTGTCAACCAAAAACAAAGACATAAATTCTCACAATGTAACTGCAGGTACAACCTAGGCCTTCAAATCAACCAATCAGAACACAACATACAAGGACGGAGAATACTCTGGTCGGCAAAAGATTTGTAAAGAATATTTTGAACAAGTTTAGGGGGTTATCTTGCATATGTTTATATATTTACACGGTAGCGCTTCTATTCACCACACAATTCAATATTAATATTGTCACAAACTAATGAGAGGCCATGTGTACTGTCGGCCGCAGCCTGAAGCAGGGAGTTGACAAACAAATGGGATGTGATAGACGATTGCTTATGGGTGGTGTAGTTTACTTCTTGCAGATTGTGTGTTTCAGTCGCCACCCTGTGGAGTTCAGAGGATGAGGCAATGAAGGACTACGCTCAATGATGTAAATAAGATATTCAGAACTACTTAGTAGGTGTTCATTATAAGGAATTAATGATACCCTGCAGCCAATCAGGATCAAGTAATCACCCAGACAATGGTGGAAATATATACGGTGGCTACAAAATGAATAATGACAATAGCAAAAGATGCTAACGGTGCATCAAGCATATAAACAGATGGGTAATGGAAAGATGAGTTCAAAAAGAAAGCAAACAAGGCGTGGGGGTAAAACATAGACAAACAGCATAATGGACAACACAGATAAAATGAAAGACTGACAGATGTTGAGGAAGGAAATAAGTGGAAAGGAGCAGGATGAGGAAGGAAAAAGACAATGTGAGCATGACAAGAGTAAAAAAAGAGTTTGAGTGAGTGAGATCTGCAGAGAGAGAGCGAGAGAGCGAGAGAGAGAGAGAGAGAGAGAGAGAGAGAGAGAGAGAGAGAGCAGGACAGATATGGGCCACAGTGACATTAGGCAGATGGCTCAAAGTGCTCAGCTCTGTTTACATTGCTCTCACTGATAAAGCAAAAACAGCCATGAGACAAAAGTGGAACCTACAGCAGGATGTGTTTGCAGGTGAATGCCTCCCGTCAGTCCACATGTGTGTGCAGTCAAAGACTTTAACGTGTGTTATCGCTGCAGCTACTGTAAGTATTTATCAGTTGAGACTCACTTAACGTGGGTACAGTGTCACACGCCGTGTGTCTGAGCTCACAGGCGCAAACTAATTGCTTGCTTTTCTCAAGAGGGCAAGGGCTAGTGGGTTTGCAGAGTACACCGTAAGGTCCTGTGTTTACGCAACAGCACTCCACCTCTTTAGGAGCTCTGCTTTAGGAGCTCTGCTTTAGCAGCGTTTACCTGCTACCTGAGCATGCCGCCACGCTCCCAGCGCAGGGCCGCTGCACCTGCTCCTCTGTGCTCAACAACACACTCATTTATCTAAACTCATGACTTATCACCTTATCCTGCGCGGCCTTTTCTCTGCTGGTTTGGTCCAGCACGATTATAATCAAGCCACTATGCATTATGGTCTGCATTGCTCACTCCCTGTCAGGTGGCGTTCATGACTGAGTTACCAATATGATTATGGCCTACTAAAAGGGTTACGTTCGGTTTATGGAGACAAAAATAAACCAGGAATTGAACATCACGTCACTGGAACCTCGCATAGTTTGTTTTTTGCCATAAAAAGCAGTCGTCATTTCCCCTCTGGGTGACATGATGGAAGTGGCCAGCCAGTCTGTGGAGAGGACCTCAGCCTAATCCCGGGATATCAAAATGGCATTATGTAAGAGCGGCTCTGATCTAGACCGGACAGGCAAAACGGCAGTACACACAACATAGATTAAAATGTATTTTCTCCACACAAAAAAAGCCCCCAACAGCTTAGGGAGGATATGCAGGCTGAATCAATAAATGATCAACATGGGTCCATGGAGGCATTGCTGAATAAATGACCACCTCTGTGCATAACAAGAATGTCTGCTTCATATCTGATATACCTCCACAATTAAGTAAAAATAAATCTATAAAGTACATATTACTTAGTAAAATAAAATAGTTAGGAAAGCTGACACAGATACTTAGACTTGTGAAAGAAATTTCAAATTAAATTCTCATGGGGTATCCCAAAGTTTACAAAGATACCAAAGACGTGAAAGTGATTTTTTAGGGAACTGTAAAAATCATGCATTCTTAACTTCACTAAGTGTAAACATCATATAGTAGCTTCAATGAAGAGCTGGGACAAACCCGAGACAGAATTATATGCAATACTGTCAGATAGTGTGAAATAAGAGGATTTTCAGTCAGATTCCTCCTCTGGGGACCATGCATACTGTATATGTACATCATTTCAGAGCAATCCACCCAGCAGTTGAGATGGTGGACCGACTGACCGATTAACAATTCCAAAAACATACTGCTACTGGTGGTGTGAGAAGAAAATACAGATGTCTAAACAAAGAAGTGGTAAACGCAACCTGCCCATCGTTGGTAATGCCTCCACATCCAAACACAACACCCACATCCAAACACAACACCCATCACCACCCTTCACCTAATGACACCCCTCTAAAGATCCCGTCTCAGAGTTGGACGAGCAGGCGACAGTGAGAGGTGCGCTAATGGAACATTCAGAAACCTTATTTATAATTTTTCTCCTCCTTTATGATGGATTTAGCACAGCAGCCATTTACTTTAGCAGGAAGTCTCTGGTCCTGACAGTGAGTCTATAAACATTGACTTTTAAGGCTGGGAAAGAGTGTTCTTTAAGGAGGAGAGAGCAACGTGAGAGACTGCAGACAAATGGGACATTTAACAGCATCCTAATGTACCTGAATAAGAATATTTAAAGCAGCTATGATCAATAGTTTTATACAAACAATGGATCACACGGCTACCTGTAGAGATGAACCCACAGATAACTATCACAAAACTCTGCAGCTTCTCTCATCTCAACAAAGGTTTAAGTATCTTTTAGCTCATTGTTTTGGTTTTCTGGCCCATAACTTAACTGTTGTAGTTCACTCTCATTGTTTTTTAGCCGCGGCAGGCAGCTGTTTTGAGCGACAGAGCTAAAAGAGAGTGAATATTAGACTTACATTCACCAAATGGCCACAAACAAAACTCCAGAAATTTGAAAAAATCTGTTATTGTAGGTTAAAACGGCCAACATTAAGAAAAACGGATCAACAGGAAAAACAAATATAGTCCGCCTTTGCAATGAATTAATTAAACAAGCCTCTCCAAAACAGACAGTAGGATGTGACTAATAGTCTGCACTCACAAGCCAATTCCAATACAAACCAAACAATCCTAATCAAACTGTGCACAGTCCTTGCAGAATGTCAGCCGAGTATCTCTTTTCTTTTTTCCCCAGCATGTTCACACAGCAGTAGGTGACCTGACCTCTTCGTTAATCCCCTCATCCTGCTCTCCATCCCATTTAACAATACTCAGCCAACACCCAGCACCGATCACAGGAAGGTGTGCTTGTGTCTGTGCGTACATACATGTAAATGCACAAAATTAGCAGGTCAAGGAAGATCTTAACGTTTCCCCCTGACACCTGGTATCCCTACGGTACCCCTTCATTTACTCAGACCCTTTAGGAAGTCAGTTGACAGAAAGCTCTGCAAATTACACTTTTAATCCCTTTAATCAGATACATTTTACCCAGACACATGCTTTGTCTCTTCAATCATTCAGTCAGTCAGTTTAGAAGTTGTTGAGATGCAAGAAAAAAAAGCTTTGCTATGATTTGTATGCAGGTATAATGTTCACCTCCTGACTTAATATTCCTGTTAAAGAGCTCATTTTGAAGCCAGTCATTATAGACCTCGTATTCATGGAAGATGGAGATGTGACGATGATTTTATATAAAACTCAATGTTGTTGAAGAGTCTCTCTCCCTCTCTCTGCGCTTCTTTCTCAGTCTTGTGAAAAGGTTCTGCTTAGTGTTGGCCCGAGATTCACACCCACGGAGACTGTGAATTATCGGAGATGGCAGCGCTGCTTTCACTTAGCAACTATCACCCACATTCAACAGCCTCCCACCAAAGACCTGCAGTCCTCGACCCAGGTTCAGGGAGGGTGCAGCATGGGGACCAGCTGAGGAGGTAAGGGGGGTAGTGGGTGAGTAGATGACTTTAGGCCTTTTTACACAGCCTGTTCAAGGGGGGAACGTAGTTATTTGCTGGTTGGAACTGTAATTGTCTCCTGCTAGATTTGATCAGCTACAGCTACAGCTGGTTAGCTCCAAGAGTAAGGTAACTAACCAATGTGTTTGTCAAATGTAATACAATCTCAGGTGACATTGGCTGGGGTTGAGGGAGTCTAAACTTCCTCAAATCCAACACGGAGAGGAACAGAGTCGCTGATTTCAAACAAAGCTTTGTTATCATCCAGGACCGGCTTGCACACAGGGGATGTGCTAGCTGTAAACAGGGATGTAACAAACCAATGTAGTTCCTTAATGATATGCTAAACTCTTGAAATAGCACTTGATTACTACTGTCGGTAGTCAGACATGCTAACGGTTCAGATAGCAGGTTTATTTCTTTTAACATACAGAATGGTGACACGACAATATAAAAAAAAACAATGCAGAAAATAAAAACATTAAATCATTAAATATGTCATGCTCACATGGAAAAAAAAACAATCATTGTCCAGAAAACTGACGCTGAATTTATAAGACCTTTTCCCAGAGGGAGCAGTGACTGATGGGATATTGTTGTTGAAGCGGAGCCAACGAGAGCGCAAGTCAGAGCTCATTGGCCTTTGAGGAGCATCTGGAACTCCTTAGAACATCTGTGTTATATCAGGCTGTGTAAAACACACTCCAGCACCCCGAAACACAATGACGGTGCTTTACTCGTGACAGAACATAAGAGTCTCCCCCGTAGGTTGGCCCTTATCTTTCCTTGAGAGCGTCGGTTATTTATTTCCATATTCTTTCATTTCATTTATTTTGACTCGCGCTCACTGTCACTTTTAGCCTTTGTGAAAGAGTCTGCGTGTGTGTGTGTGTGCGGTGCCAGGCAGCTGCTGGGTTTGTGTACTCAGCCTGAGCCTCATGTCTACACACAGCTCACACTGCCCTTATCTGAAGTGACCAGAACCACATCAACAGATAAAGAGTCGAGCCCCGCCTGCTCACTCTGCCGGGTGGTCTGTACTCTGTCTGGAGGTGAGCGTCGACCGGCTGCAGCTCACTGAGACGCATCAAACATTTGTGTCTTACAGCGGATAAACTTCACATAAAAAAAGTATTTTTTACGCTTCAGATGAAAAGCTATTTTGGAGCACAATCACATGTACAGTCTTGTCATTTCTATAATTTGTGATGAACAGCAGGGAAGAGTGTTGACCTTTCTCAGGAAATCACTTTCCAGGACAATATCAAACAGTTTAAATGCATTCTTGGTTTCTAAAATCTGTCATCATTGTGACTGACATGAAGCGGTGTCATTTAAACAAAACTGCAGCACTGTGATGCGACGGTACAAAATGTAATCACTTTTGTTCCAACAGAGTTGAATTTACTAGTTGTTTAGTTTTTCCCAATTGCACGTATATTTTGTTTGCATCACAGTGAACAGCAAGTCTCTTTTTATTCATATCTTTTTTACTCTTAAAATGTAAATGAAGACAGTGTGTGGATCCCCTTCATAGATCTTTACATGTTTATACTTAAATAAATGTAAATATTACAGATATTTGTATCAGAAAAAAGATCCTCTTTCACATGGAATGATTGGGACAAAGTCCAGTCCACACACCCTCGTTTCTTTCTATTAAACAAACAATCAAAAAAGAAGGTTAACATGGAAACATTTCATTACACTGCTTAGAGAGACCCAAAACACCCCCTCACTCATTATTTCCTGGGGAGTATTATATATAGTATATGATAGTTTAAGCTTTAAAAAATATATATATATATTTGAATAGATGCAGTTTACTGTGGACTACGTACATTAGCAGATTGAATCTTTCAATCCGTGGAGGAAGGAGTGTATTTGTTGTGCATTTAAGTACAAAATATGAGTCCAAACAAATGCGTGATGCATAAGATAAATCACAAAAGAGCGGGAAGTGGGGAGCTGATATTATATCTGTTCTGTTAAACAGGAAATGTTGCAAATGTTCGGCAATTGTTTCTGCTCCCCTAAGAACAATTTATTCAGTAAGCCAGTCATGATGTACTTTATCACAGCAAACATGTTTTTTTTAAGCGAAACAAAACAGGCTGCCACTGTAACTCTGTTCCCCTGTCACCACTTGTGTTTGTGAGCATTTTCTTTTCTTTTCCATAAACATGAAAGTATGACTGATGCCAAAAAGATTTCCATAAATAGTTCTATTTGTAGTCTTTTCTGCATTTCCAGTTTTAGACACATTTGAGTATTCTCGAGGCTGTGCACTGAAACACAAGACCATAAGCCTTAAATAAATAATGTGCATGCTTGTCCGGAACAATTGAAGTGTAAAGCCAGTTTCAAACTCCTTTTCCCTCTGTCATGTTTCTGTAAACATGCTGGGGGTCCTAACACTGAAAACTACACACCAGAAACATTTCTGCTGGCAACCAGGCGGGTGTGACTTCTGTGGAGAGAGTGTGACTATTAAAACTATTTTGGCATTGTAGTTGCAAAAGTGCCACAAAATCTGCATAAAAAAGGAAAAAGGAAAGGAAAACCATTTTTTTTTCTCACGATATCAACAAGTTCTTCTCGAACGCACGGGACCGCTGCAAGCACACTGGGCCCTACGTGCTGTGGACAGACAACAGGTTCAGGGACGACTGCTGCGATTAAACAAAAAGCCTCTTAGAGGAGCAATGTCAACATTAGAGGAATGCAAAAGAGTTGTAATTAGCAATAAAATCAATTATCTGTGCCAGAAAAAGAAACTCGTATAAGTAACAGAACCATAGAAGGTCAATTACTCAAGCTATAGAGCTTTCTTTATCGTCTTCGAGGCCTAAACACTCGTCCTGCACTATACAGACGTGCGCAGTCACAGCGAGCTGACCAGAGATAAGCTTCCCTGAACCACACAACTGGCAAACAACATCCTGTGCATCCCTCCCTCTCCCCTCCCCAGCACCTCTTATGACCTCTTCTCTGTCATCGCCATGTTTAATCATGGACCGTCTCATTTCGACAGCATGGGGGGGGGGGAGGGGGAGGAAGGAAAAACAAAGCACGGATCTATCCGTGTCTAGAAAGCTCGGACCCCTCCAACATCCAGGTCCTAAAACTGCCAGATTACCAGAAAGAATGAGTGAACGGCAGCAATCAATTTTGACCTGGTTTTCCTTCACTTGCAGCAACGGTTACCAAACTGTACAGCAGCCGGCTCAACTGGCTGCTTGAGTCGTAGTTGTTTCCATGGCAACCGTTGGACCAACTGAACACAAGCACTGAGGGAGACACTTAGCGATGCTGTTTATTCCCCATCATTCTCAGAAGTGATGCTAAACTGATAATTAATTTTCCAGCGATCTTATTGGTCCACAGATTGGTGGTGGTGGTGGTATGGGTGTCTTGACAGTGTGTGTTTGTGTGTGTGTGTGTGTGTGTGTGTAATTCTGTATCAATGTAAGTGAATACAAGTGAATCCAGGCGGTTACAAACAAGTGAAATGTATTCATATGGAGAAACAATTACACAAAGAGGGATCACATCACATTCAGGTGCATCAGTGTTTAAATTTTGATGCACTAAAACCTCTCTGGAGTCTTTGAATAACACTGTGTGTGTGTGTGTGTGTGTGTGTGTGTGTGTGTGTGTGTGTGTGTGTGTGTGAGAGATCCCATCAGTCAGCACCCATCCTGGTCGTGAGCAGAGCGTACATGTGACAGGTATCCTCGTTAAAATGCTGCTGCTGCGTTAAACACAAATTATTTATCAAGGAGGCCGAGGAAAGGGACTGCGTGGGGAGAATATCGGATTCTCCTCCGATCACACCGCCTCGCTGCTGCCTCCTCCTTCACTTTTACTGGGTGTCTCATTCTATAGCTGCAGCTTTGCAGAGATGATCATCACACGCCGACACTTCTTCCACTGGGATCGAAGTACAACCATCTTGATGCATGATGCACACAAGGTTATTCCAGCACCGGGAGCTGCTGTGAAACTGTGAACAGCTGATACAGTTTCATCAATGTGAGATTTGCTCTTTCTCTTTGTAACATCCTGGAAATTTTTAGAATTGAGTAAACAGCCATTTGGAAAGTTTGACCGTAGTGGACTGAGCGCATTACTACATAAGCGGCACATTGTTATTTAAACGCTATTCCCTTATCTTATCTACTGAATGAAAAACAAACAAACTTTAAACACTAAGCGGGAGAGTTGTGAAACACATCGACTGTCCCCTGAGCCAGAGTTCAAGTAGAGCCTGATTTGCCCTCTGTGCTCTCTTACGGGTTTTTAGGGGCTTTACCCACTATCTCTGCTGTGCTTAAAGATCAAAGGTCCGTCCCAAAATGCATTAGCTTACGCTTCATTAGCGTGCAGCAGAAAAAGATAAATAAATCATTGTCGTATCTGTGAATATACAGCATTAGCCTTCAGGGTATGTGAAAACCGCAGACCCATGTGTATGCAGAGAAAAGGGGGTGAGAGTGACCTGCCTGTTGCTCTGACGCAGGCTCTGATAAGACTGTCCCATGTGACGCAACAGTTAGCAGAATCGCCAAGGGCTGGGTATTTTTAGGAACCAGTATTTGACCTCCCACAGCACGTATGTCAACAGCATCCACACAACAATGCTTGTTGTAAGGGACAATAAAGCAAATAACGCCGGGGTGAAGAATGTACAATCAGGAGGAGCTTCATTGACAGACATATCGGCAGTGATCAGTGTGCATGAAAAGCAGCAGAGTGGCGTGTATTAAAAGCGTCTCTAATCCTGCACACAAGCACCCACTGTACCGCACATGTCAGTCTTCACATTCAAACAGACACCCACACATTCAGGCAGGACAATAGCTTTGTGATGTTACTTCTCAAAGAATAACAAACTGCTGCAATTCTGACAAACATCAATAGAGACTTGAGGGGAAGGTGACAACCATTACAAAGGAGGGGATGTGTGTGTGTGTGTGTGTGTGTGTGTGTGTGTGTGTGTGTGTGTGTGTGTGTGATGATGGATGGGACATGCACATGTGTATGTACTGCTAGGGCTAATTTATTTCAGCCGAGGGGTCTGAGGATCACAGACATGTCGACACAAAAAAGAAACATGGAGTAACAGCAGAGTGAAACTCCCGTGTTACAGGTCGTCTCCATGTTAAAGCTCCGATAGATTGGCGTTTGTTTTGAAATCAGTCCTGCGTAAAACAAGGTGGTTTAAACTCTCTTATATACTGTAGTTTATTTTGTGAGCGTGTACAATAAGGCGCTCAGAGTGAAGCTAAGAACAGACACTGGATTCTGCTGTATGCAGCTGTAAAAACACACACATGCCAAACTACGCCAAGAGAAATACAGCTCAGGAAACAACCAGACTGCATGTGTTTTGAAAGGTTTGAAGGGATTAAAGGCCGTGACTTTCAAGAGACGAACATTAAATACTTATGAGGCAGACAGACACCATTGAGATGTGCGTGAGAGCCTCAGTTTACTCTGGTCTTACATGACTTGAATAACTACAATTGCAGCCTCGCGGTTGTGTGCGAGTCCCCCAAACAGTCAAGTTGCAGCAGACATCTGTCCAACGATTTCATCACTTCATCATTTTATCCGTTTGTGCAAAATCTGAAGACATTCCCTCCAGACGTTACTGAGGTATCAAGATTTGGAAAGACGGACGTCAAACATGTTTTTACTACTGTTCTGTTTTCAGCTTATATTCTTTGCGGATGTCTTGAATTGGTTGGTCTGCTTTTGTGTTTTATTGAGTAAGACTTCATGGTCATAAATAAATTAATGGCCTGTAGAGCCATTCTGTCAAGACTTTTATTGTGGTCTTCCATATCACTGATTTGGAGCACTATATTATACACAAAATGTCAGTTCACGAGCGTGCTTTGATCAGATTTGATTGAGGGCAAATGGGCAACATAAGCGAATGTACGCGATCACCTTTTTACAAGTGATACCCCCACTAACGGATAACCTCTCATGTAATGTGACCAAATCCTGGTCCCTCATATCTGCTTTTACATGAACTATTAGTTTAAAATAAATCCCAAGAATAGTGTATTTTTTGGGAAACGGCATTCAAAGACCAGCCCCAGCTGGTCACTGATTTAACTCAGTGAAACTAGTCTGATATACAAATAAGACCTATTTAATTTACTTCATGGATGATAGATCAATCAGCTACTCGTACTTTCAGAAATCAACTTGCACTTATGACTGAGGAGAAACCCAACTCAACTGTACCGACTCCCTTTCAATCCCCTGTTTAAAACCTGCGTTGCTAGCAAACAGAAGTTGGCAACGAAAAGACAGAAAAGAGGATCTGCATTTACATCATTCCTCAATACACAACTTCATCATTATCTCTTCTCATCACCACCAACAGAAACCCGGTGAGGTCAATGAGTTATCGGAGAAAGAGGAAATACTTGCACACAAGCGTGAAGCAGTGATTGATGATAGAGTTTTACTGTGTCACGTATAGTACACAGGCGACCTCTGGAATAAACAGCATTGCAGGGCCGCAGCTATCTCACGACATTCATTCACTTAATGACGGCAAACAACGTTGCAGCGTGTGAGGGATATATGGTATATCATGCATGATGTGAGAGTACACAGCAGTTACTGAGTTCCCACGAACCCCTAACCTAGTGCTGTACTTTTTAAATAAATGTATAATAAACAATATCTTAACAAAGTGATCGGTCTTTATGTGACTTGTTTGGGTTGTTGTTGTCCCGCTAACACATGAGAGGATATGTTACTGAATGCATACCTTACTGTTATGGCAGAGACATTATGGTGATAACCAGTGTTTAGTCATTAGGTCCTATATCCCCCTATTGTTTTCATGTAATGGCTTTCCCATTATGTTTTCCATAACCTTTCCCCAAGGAGAAAACGGTTAGAGCTCAACAGAAAGCGAGCCACCACCATACTGCGTGCCCCCCCCCACCCCACCAGTCGGCCTCACCATCGTCACCCCACCCTTGGAGAAAAGTACAAAGCGTCCCTTGTGTGAGAGCACAGAGACCTGAGTGATATCGCTTTATATCATGTTATTCTCACACTGTCACACAACAGCACACTCACACACACACTCACACACACTCACACAGAGCTGTCCGGCCGGGGCGGTCCATTCAGCCCGCTGACCTTCAGCGAGCCACCAGGTCCTTGACATGACGCACAAACAACACACTGTACAGAAAGACCCACGAGCCGCAGAATACATGTAAATACAACACGGTGGCACTGCGTCCGCTTGTGTGGCCAGTTCAGTTAGAATGAAACCGCCATATCGTAAACATTGTGACGGAGGAGACACTTTAAATGCCCCCAGACATGAAGCAACATAACAATGTGTCCAGTTCAATCAGTCTACAGTGATAACGTATCACAATTTTCTGTTTGCTTGTGTATTTAATTACATATCAACAGTGTTGGGAAAGTTACTTGTTAAAATGTAATAGGTTACAGATTACTAGATACCCGGTTAAAATTAGGCATTAAGGTAGATGTTTCCTCAGGTTTGATGTTGAAAGATTCTTTTCACACTATTCAGTATCATCAAATGTTTTTGCAGAATCAGAAGGCTGCAAAGCAACAGAATGAATGTACATAAAAGCTTTTTACCAAAAATAATATATATTCTGATGTAACCTCTTTGTAAACACCAACATTTTGATTAGTACTTCTTTCTCAGTAACTGTTACAGATTACAACTACAGTTATTTTGTAGTTAAATTACACAACGGTGTTACATGTAAGAGGTTATCACTGCTTATCAAATACCTTCCAATTTTCCACTTAAAATAGCTGCAAATTTGGATGAAACATTTTTAGGCCTGCACCTAACAACAATTTATTATTTTTGTTTAATGATTATTTTCACATTTAATTACAGTACACACAGTACAGTTCACAGTACAGAAGCAAAAGACGCTCTGACTTCCGCTTCACTGGGACTTTAAAAATAAAGTTTTGAACAACGCTTCGCTACACAACATGCATTTGTGTAGATGGATCAACCGAAGGGTCAAGGGTAAGGGTTAGAGAGTGAGTAGAGTTAGAGGAGGTGAAACATATATACTGAACTTCATTCATGAAAAATTGTAGGATGAAATGCTGATATATTTTATCTGCAAGACAACATAAAAGGGAAATAGTGACAGTAGTTTCCTCCCATCACCATCAGTGTCAGTTCAGGTCACCCAGTTAACAGTCAAACAGTCATACGTCAAGCCTCTCTCACCTGTTTCCAGAGGAACTGGTCTTCCTGATTGAGCTGCCATGTTGTGACCACGTGTATGATGGCCAGCAAGGCTCCACTCAGCACAGCCGCTCTCATCCTCACAGGCAGCAGAGTGTAGATGATGTAGATGAAGAACACGGACCACCAGATGCCCTCCGAGGCGCTCCTGGGTGCCACCATGAGCACCCCGAACACCTGCACGGACAGCAAGACTCCGATCACCAGGTAACTGACCATCCACATGTAGTCCTGGTGGAAGCCGTTGCGGTTGCACACCACCATAAGAGCCATGAAGAGCGCCATCGCCACCGACAGGGCTGACGAGTAGGCCACGTGAGGGGCGGCGTGGACACAGTGGAAGGTCAGCATGATGCCGCACACGATCACAAGCACCCCCATGAGCATGGTCAAGGAGCTCTGGTTCAGTCTGAAGAAGTAACGCTGGTATAGGCGCTCCAGTTTGCGGGACTGGAATTTTTTAGACTGGAACACCTGCACCACCCTGAGCCAGCAGTCCGCAGCCGTCACCACCCCTGCTGCGCCGTTGGCACCGTCATCGCCCATGTCCCCGCTTCCTCCGTTACACCCCCCTTTCCTCCCTTTCAACTCGCCATCCTCAAAGCCCAAGTCGACCGATTTCAGCCCCACCCCTTCCCCGGGAGCCCCTCCCCTTTTGCCGTAGTGGTCCTCCTGCCATCCGCAACGGACGCCGAAGTTGCCCCCGCCTCCCATGGCCCCAGCCCCCCCTCCGCGGTGGTGCTGATGGAGGGGGGCTCCAGAAGGGGGCTCCATAGCATCTGGGTCCCGCAGACAGCTCATGTAACGCGGGTTGCAGAGAGATGAGCCTCCCTTCCGTTTGGACTTCTTGCCATTGCGCTCCCCCCACGCAGTCTTGCGGTCGTCCACCCTGGCGACTAGGAAACCACTGAACCAGGACATTCTAGGTGAGCAGAGAGAATGTTCAGTACAGGAACAGGTCAAAGACAGATAACAGCTACAGCACTGATACCATGTGGCAGGAACATTACCTCCTCTAGCCACCTGTAGAAGTTAATTTACCTGTTGGGGTTCTGGTACATGTCCCAGCCCTTTCCCTTGCAGCCGGTTCACTCATTTATCCCCGCGGACAAATTTTTTAAGTAGTGAGGAGGGGTTTGTAGAGGCCACACTGCAGGGCCACAGGGTGGAACTGACTAGATGGGGTCAAAAAGCGCACCAGTCGCTTCACGAAGCCCCAGATTTTTGTGCCAGGAACAGCACTCAGAGACCAAGGTTAATGAGACGACCAGTCTCTGCTTCCAGGTCTATTTCCATGGCTTCCGCTGGGCCTAGAGGAAAAGCCAAACACATACAGTAGATTGTATAAAAACGATGCACAAATAGATATTTGTTATGGTGTCGTGGCTCAGATCTTCTTCGTCCCAAATCTGAAAGGAAATAAAAAGCATAACTGTCGGCTAAATGCACAATGAATCCCATTTCCTGGACAACCGGACACACTTGTGATTGTGTCTCATAAAAACAGAGATTCATAGATCAAGCTACTTCCAAAACTATGGGGGAGGACGGGGGAGAGGGGGAGGACAGGATCCAAAATAGCTTAATGGCCTGGGTTTTTTAAGGTGAACCAGAACTTGCTTCATTTGATCCCCGTACTAAAATAAACCCTCTGGTGTAAACACGCGACAGTGTTTTGGAGTCAGTTGGGCTGAAGATAAAGAGCGACTCCTTCAAGATCTGTTTATTATCCCAATCGGTGATAAAAGTAATAAATACAGATAAATGCCACTGGACAACAGGATACTGTCAAGACAAATATCAAGACAGCAATGGGAAACACAGCATGACAGGATCTGTGGGCCCTGCAGCGTTAAACCCAAAGTTGTTTAGAAATGACTAGAAACTAAAAGCTACTTCCCTTTAAGCATTGTATAACGCGTATAGCACAGAGATACATGTTATTGTATCAGTGTGTTGTTGCTGGATGAAATCAATATGATGTCCTTTGAGCACCAGAGGAAGTGTCGCCTGTGAATTAATCGAGTTTTATATTCTACTGTTGTTGTCTTTATTAAGCTTTACCTAAAAAAATGTTTGTTTGACATGTCGGCTACTGTAGACGGTTTAAATACACAATGTTTGACTTGCTTTTGTACCGATGTATGAACGTGTATATCTGATATATCTTATGGATATTAGTTAATCTCTTCCAGTGTATAAAGTAAGTAGTGTCTTGTAAACCAGTGTGCGTCTTTGAGTCTGTGACATTCATTTAGGATGCACTAAACCACCAAGGCCCTTTTCCAGAGGACTGCGTATCGACCAGAGGATACACATCTACATTAAATAACGTTCTTCAGCATTTCTATCATCAGTTACATTTATTCAGTCATGGTGGGCCGGTGGCTGCATTTTTAGTGCCACAGCAATGCATGCTTCACGTTACCTAACAAGAGAATCCTAATGAGTTTTCACACAGCGAGGTATACACGTAGCATATTTGGGGAAAATAGAGTTCTGGTATTGGATAAACTTGAGTTTTGGTTGTAGTGTCGACAGAAAAAGTGTGCATTTCTTAGATATTAAAATTGTAGGTTTATCCTGACCTGGTCCCATTGTATAGTATGTCTCTAATCTTACTATAATAACCCGCCAGTATCTTTATAGTTAATGTAATAATAGTATAGTAGTGTGCTCGTCTTCGTCCTGATTGAATTAAACGTCCACATATGCCTCAGCAACTGCTACCAGCTGATCTAACCAGGCCTCCAGACACCCGGAGCTGCACACAGTGCAGAGAGACACGCAACGCAGCCGCCGCGTCTGCTGCCGCTACCGCCGCCTCATCGATCGGCATTTTCCACCGGAGAGGCACGCTGTGTTGTTGAAGCAAAAATAGCATTTCCTCGCTATATCTTGCCTGCATGCGCCTTCTCTGGCACGTATCCGTCCAAGCCGTGTCCCTCCTCCCTGGCAGCGGATCGACAAGATTCAAGGAGAACCGCACCCCCACCACCACCCCCTTCTCTCTCTCACACACACACACACACACACACACACCTCCCCTCTTCTCTCCTCCCACCTCCACCAACACCTCCTTCCCTCCACCTCCCCGGCTGCGTCCCTCACTCCCCCCCCCCCCCCCCCCCCTGCACAAGGTCGACCAGCTTGTACCCATTTGCAAACGTCGTGGTGTTGCCAGTCGCTTGTTGTGTGTGTGTGTGTGTGAGTGTGTGTGTGTGTGTGTGTGTGTGTGTGTGTGTGTGCATGGTGCTTGGCTGTACTCTCCGGTTTCCCCCCACTAGCGTTAGGAGAGAGGAGGGAGGGGAAGCGGAGAAGGGAAGGCTGACTATTCCTAGGGGACATTTTCAACCGGACACTGGCGTTACAGTCACAAACAGCGAGCATAAAGTCAATCCTTGTGGGCTTGTTCCAGTTTAGACAAGTCCGACGCTGCATGCATATCTCTCTGAGTGTGTGTGTGGTGGCTCAGTTGTCATCTAGATGCAAAAATAGATCAACTAATTAGTGGTGTGCAATCTTTTTTTATTTCTATAATCATGTGCGGATGATATGTTTCCGATCCAGCGTCTAAATGCCATGCACGGGCAGGCCGTGTGTGAGGGCCCGCATTCAAACAGCGTAGGCTTCTTGTTACATAACACCATGGCCTATGTGACAACCATAACGGGGACCATAAAAAACATTCCGCTGTGTCCGGTGGACCATGTTCGGACACACACACACACGCCTCCGTCAGCGATTTGCATTTGTGCAAATGTCCTTCAGTCTGCAGCAAAGCAGCAGCTCTCAGGGTAAGTGTATTGACAAACACGAGTCCTCGGTAAATAAACGGATATAAACACGTTATTGCTGCTGCACATTCCTCAGCATCAGTCAGTTGATGGAAGTGGACTATAGCTGTGAATAATACTCTAAAAACTGTTATTTACAAACCCCATGTGTTGGTGTGAGTAGAGGATACATGGAGGTGTTTAAGTTTAAAGTTATGTTATGAAAAATGATCTGATGTGAATCATTATGCGCATCAGATGCGACCTGCACGAGGCTCCAGCTTCTGAATGTAGCTTATTAACACTCCATCAGGACTGTCAGCTGTAATAAGAAACAATGATGCAGCTCATCACACAGATATGTTGCTATTGGCCGCCAGTGGGGAACATTAACTGACCGTGTATCCTCCACCACCACCACTACCCGTGTGTGAGGCCTTACAGCAACTGTTGCCAGCTATGTCATTCACTCCTGCAGACACGGTGCACTGGCAGAGAGCTGTCCGAGGCGTCTGCGGTTCAGTGCAACAGCGTTTGGGACGTTTGTGTGACAGGAGAACATATATTATATATATATATGTCGGCCTGCAGTGTGCAGCAGCAGCAGTTACTGTCAGAAAGACGGACTCACCGTGATCATCTTCTGTTTTCTATTCCCCGACAGGACCGCAGCAGACAATCCTCCGGTTCGGAGTGGAGGACCATTTGTAGCCTGGCTGTCGAAAGGATGGTCCGGTTAAATTGGTCACCCTGTGCTGGATCTCCCTCCTGTCGTCTTCTCGCGCTCCACTCCCTTTCCTCTCCTCCCCCTGACCCTCTCGGCTCCAAGCACCACTGTCAAGACGGGGACAATACAGACATCACGCTTCCGGTTATTGTTTTTCAAGTTAAAACCCGAAATGAAAAGATCAATATTTTGATGTCTGTCCATTAAATACAAGGGATACAGCCAGCAGCGGGTTAGCTTAGCACAAAAAATATATATTTTGAAATAAAAGAAGATTGTATGGTTGTATAATACATATTGCCTGTTTATTTCATAACGCATTTATCTAATTTCAACACTTAATGTACCCATAGACAGGTATTCATCCAAATACCAGTCTATTGGCAATACATCTTAACAATTTTGTTCTCAGAAAAGTGTATTTGTTTTAACATATGGGACACTGGTTTATGGTTAATATGAAACATGTTTTTGTCTTTATCTCTCAATCATAGATAAGACATGTTGTTCATTGTTGATGTTTATAGTCATATTGATCTATGTATTTCTAGTGTTCTATATTTGTATCTTAGCTTTTGTTTCAGCTCTGGTCAAGTCAATTTTATTTAATATAACCCAATATCACAATTGTACAGCATACGCCACCCTGTCCTTTTCAATGCACGCTTGATCAGGAAAAACTCTTTTAAAGCGAAAATATGTTAGAAACCTGAGGAAGAGCAAATGAGGAGGGATCCCTCACCCAGGACACACAGATGTGTGAAAAGAATAGACCAAGATAATGAAATTACAATATACTGTCCAGACAATCCATATGACAAAAAGATGGCAGGAGGATGTCAAGCAGCTTCGCCAAACAGCTAGAGCCTGAGCCACACACCCTCCTCTCCACCTGGAAAGAGAACAGTCTATTTCAATCTATCTTCCTGTAAATTGTTCTTGGAACTGTGTTGAAGTGCATTGAGAGTCAATGTTCTTATATGTGTGCACATATTTGGCCAATAAAGTGGATTCTGATTTTACTACTTGTGTAAGTTTACTCTCCACAACTATATCATTTAAAATATTTCATATTTCCGTGTTACAGCAAGACTGTATCGTGTTATGAGACGATTGCATCGATCACCTTTATTTTTTCAGCTTTTATTCTGAAATAAACTTTCCACTTAGGCCCGTTGTAATGCTGTTTAACTGATGCTGGTTTGACGCTTGACGCAGCTCTCCTCAGCCCAGGCGCGCCGTGGCTCACACCACTCTCTTCCCACTTTTAGTAACTCGGCACTCCCTCTAGGGGTGAAGCCGTGTCTGTAGCGAGCCCAGCCGGTCAAAAACCACCAGCTATGATCTCCAGCATGAGTCTCCAAGAAGTGAAAAAAAAACAGTGATGTGGAGGAGGAAAAGTCAGCTTACACCTTCATTTTTATTTACTCAATAGTGTCTAAAACCTTGTGAGGCTGACATACAGCTGGAAGAACTCATACTTTATTAAAAGTAGCAACACCACAGTGCAAAAATAGAGAAACATTACCAGCAAAATGTACTTAAAGATATTGTGAGGAACATTTAACTGGTTATGAAAAAGTTTCAATTTAATACTGATGCCTCTATATGACCTACATAAGTAAACAAGACCATCAGCGGGAAGACTTGCTATTTTAATATAATTATTCTTAATGCTTGTCATCGGTGCCACTGGGTTGGATTCCGTGCAAAATCAGAAGAAATTATGCAGCTTCACCTTAAAGTCCTTCAGTGACCAGCCCACTGTTGAAAGACCCAGATCAGGTGTTTGCGGACTCCTTCAACCTGCACTTTTTTCTAAAGTGTATCTGGCGCTCTACAACACTTCCACTTTCGTCCACAGGGGCCGCCAAAATCAACACAAAATGAAAGTTCCTTGTAGTAGCTTTAAAATGATCAACAGTGGCCTCTTTCACAGTGTTAAATTATGCCTTCAAGGTCTCGAATGATGATGCATCCTTTTTTTTTATCATACTCAAACAAGATAATGACACACACGTTATTGTCATGTGCAACCAGACATTTTAGAGACTTCATGGGCTCTCCTGTCAGTTTTGGGTGCACGACAACTTATAACTTTATCTTTCTTATAAGTAAATGATGACCGCACGTTAATACCAGCATAACTTCGCACACCTACTAATATAACTAAAGAAAAAAACTGTGTGGATATGGGGGGTCTTTAATCTAACACACATAATTAAGAAGTTGATAATCATGTTTTATGTACAAATCAACTAAACTAGTAACTATAGCAGTTAAGTAAATGCACCAAAGTGAAAAGTACAATATTGCCATGTAAAATGTCAGAGTGGAAGGATAAAAACACATTGTGTTTACCCTTCCTCCACACCTACATTACTTTGTGTATTTGGGTACTTTCCATCACTTACATGCAGCAAATGTGATCAGCAAATTAGCCCCATCTTTACCAGCTGCAATATTAGTGGTAGTTACGCAAAATGAATCCCTTGTAATACGATATATATTTTTCTGAAATTAACCATTTTACTTAACCATTAAGTATATTTTGTTGTTGAGTCGTAATGCACTTTTTAAAAGCAATTATACTGTCACTTTGGCCCATTAGAACCTGTGATGGACATTTCTCCCTATTTTTAATTGTATTTACATATCAAACAATCAATTAATTAATTAATCTAGAAATAAATCAGCAGATGAATACAATAATGAAAATGTGTGGCAGTCAACAGTACAACATTAAAGCCCTGCGTTTACAGTCATGCATGAGTAATAATCTAATTATTTCATGTATAATAGTGTAACAATCACAGTGGGGGATTTTTCTGCATCAAGTACTTTTACTTTTAACACTTTAAGTACTTGTTTCTGATTACATGCAGGATTCTTACCTGTTGCAGAGTATTTATACACTGGGGTATTACTTTACCTATAAGAGATCTGAACACTTTGTTACAAACCATATCTTCAATGTTAAAAGAATAGTGTTTTTCTATATTTTTACTTTTTATCACGTGTAATATCTGTGTTACCCAAAAATCTCCCCTGTATGATGAATTCAAAGATCCACTCTGAAGATTCCACTGAGGTTTACTGTTTGCATCCCCCTTTAAAAAACACAGACGAGAGGGAACACAGTGTTGAACACAAACCAACACAACTCTAAAATAAAGAAAGATTAAAATTGTATATCTGTATCATCATGTGAATTGATTTTTTTTAAGCCAATCTTGACACCCCCGGCAGAAACACACACTTAGTACGGACCTGTTCGCTTGCTCGAGCGATGACGCTTCAGTCCTCACGGTTTATTTTTGCTCCGGCATTTTTCCTGCACGCTTTACATTCCACCCCTCCGATGTAGCTTATAACACACGTTTTATTTATTTTCTTTTTTTAACCCTGACCAGTTTTTCATATAATCTGAGCTCGGATATTAATCGCCTTTTGTTTCCTTCCCTCCCCTCCGTGTTTTCCGCTCCTACATGCCGCTTCCCCCGCTGTCTTTTACTGCATTTTAGATGTATTTCGTGTCCCTGGTCTCCTCCAGTAACCCATGTCTGTGTGCAGCCCGCCTCCCTGCGCTCTCAATAGATGGTGCAAGTCAAAATGTCCAAATCGCCCGTAGACCCACTGTCTGCTGTGGAAACAGGCTCTCAGTCGCACTATTTTCAGGTAAACCACCACACATTTTCATTCCTTTATTCACAAGTGCGAATGAGGAGAGAGAAAGAAAAAACAAAAGGTTAGCTGATGTCTTGCTACTTGTTGTTGAAATTGAGGCGTCGCGATTTGGCAGCGAGCTACTTTTTTTTTCACCTCCGCCTTCACTGAAACTGCAGATTGATGCTTGATCGGTGAAGAGCCAGTCGGTGCGATCATTAAGTAGACTCACATTATGGTTATTATGTCTCTCACACACACACGGGATACATATCCCTTTACGTGTTGATACGTTTGCTGCTTGTGTCTGTTCAGGGATTTATTTTTATGGATTTTTATTATTAATTTCAATGCATTTCCTTACACGAATGTAGGTAAATCAGCACACATCAGTAACTTGAATATACCCTGACTTTTATTGGCGTAAAGATACTGGCACACCATGACTCTGACTCACCTGTAGCCTGAATCTACAGGGCCCTGTCAGCATGCTGCAACATCCATGCTTTGTTATTAATGGACTGTGTTACAAGAGGCCCCGGGGAAAAATATGTCTCTTGCTTTACACAGACCAGAATGTGCAGCTGGATTAATTAGGTCCTGAAATACATGTGATATTGGCAAAGCCACAGCTGTTATATATATACTGGTGCACAGCAGCTCTTTTGCACCAGTCCCTACTAAATACACGCTTTTATTTTGTTATTTTTTAAGAAAAAGCCTAAAACAAAAATCAGCACAGTGCAAGTTGGTTTCCTGCTATCTGTCTATCTCTCTTTATTTATTCCCTCACTGGTGTGCGTCTCTTTCATCACAGCTGCCCAGGAAGTTGCCTAAACGCAAGAGCCGCTTCAAACGCTCAGATGGCAGCACATCTTCTGACACGACATCCAGCTTCATCAAACGGCAGGTAAGGGGGGGGAAAAAAGCTCCCCGAGGCATTTGTTGGCTTCCTTTCTTTCTTTATGTATTACAGGCAATGTAGGCTACATCATGAGCTGGTACATCACAGTCACAGGCCGATTATCTCACTGATTGTCAGTGGGAGGGAAGTACTGCAGCTTCTATGGAAAATGTGGGCCATGTTGTGTTCTTAAGTCTGAATAAACCTGTAAGTTGAAGATGATTTTTCAACAGAACAGGTGTCTCTGCATTGTTTTGTTGGCTTTTGGTGCAGGCATGCAGCACCTCTACTCGTCTCAGGTTTAAGCTGTTGGTGGGGGAATCACAGTTCCTGTTTTGGAAGTTACAAAAAGACATTTGTAGTTCTGCATTTATTATCCTTATACATCCAAAACATGTGCTCTGCATCTTCATCCTCAGAGCTGCTTCATCCTCCCCAGGTTCAGTTGTTGTTCTGACCAGCAGAGAGCAGCACAATGCGTGAAAAAATGGCAGTGAGTTACAAAATCCCAACACAGCCCAGTTTTCTTAATTAATGTTTCCAGGTCAAGCACGTGTAGAAGACTCTGATGGAGATTTACTGTTATTTAAGACAAAACTCTGACTGATTTCTGGGCCTCATGATGTGACTGGAGGGCTGATGTGAGTCATACGGTCTCATCTGGATCAGCCGATTTGATCGAGACAGTTTTACTCCTCGTGTTTGTTTCTCAAGATGTATTCGATTTATTGATTTTGGGTGTCGTTGTAAAGCAGAGGTAGTTGTTGTTTCCCAGAGAGTCCAGCAGAGGGGAGAACTTGATCCTGTGCATGCAGAGCTCATCAGATGCTAGATCCCCGAAGTTCATGAGCCTGGAGGCATCAAAGAGGGAAAGTCAGGAGTTGGGAAGGATTCAAATATCACTCCTCAAAAAGGAGCCCGATGTACTGATGACAGAAACTGACAGATTATTTATATTTCTGCAGGCTTTTACACCATCTCGAGTATTGATTTAGTCCTGATTTATTCATTTAGAGCTGAAACGATTAGAGTAGAATAGTTCACCACGGTGGAAACATTCTTTGGCCCACCTAGAAGTTCACTAAAACACACACACACACATACACACACACCACACAGCAACACTGACAGCATGAGGTAGTTGATTACGTGATTAGATGATAGACAGAAAATGAATCTACAGCTGTTTTGATAATGAATTAATCATTTAAAGTCATTTTTCAAGTGAAAATACCAAACAGTCAGTTTTGAGAGGATTTGCAGACTGTTGGTTACACAAAACAAGTGATTTAACGTCATCTTTGACTTTAGAAAAGGGTTTTACTACTTTTTATAGGCCAAGAATGTTCGGATTATTAGAGAAAGTAATCAACATATTAATAGATAGTGAAAATAATTGTTAATTTAAATGTTTAAACCAGCTTTTGTGTGAATTTAATCAACTAAATCCTAAACTAAAGATCAAAACATGTTGTGGATAAGAAAGAAGTTGAAATACCTCTTCAATAAAATAACGTATAGCGCTGAAACAAAATTCATACTTTTGATAGTCGAGTATTAATCTTTTTAAAGTGAGAGTGTAAGGTGTGAAAGCAGAAATAGTGCAATCCTCCTGTGTGGCTCAGTGGACAGAACGTTACGTCCTTTAACCACAAGGTTGGCGGTTTGATCCCATAGTCCTACTGTCAGTGCGTTGAAGTGTCCTTGAGCGAGACACTAAACAACCAAGTTGCTCCCCGGATGCTTTACAGCAGCCCACTGCTCCCAAATGCAGGGGTCAAATGTCATGTACCTGTATATATGTGACAATTGTAATAAAGTTTTTATAAAAAGGTAATATCATAAGCAGTAACGCTCAAGTCAGCACGCTCAGATGTTTTGCTACTTCGCTCTTACTTGGTCTGGAATGAGAAGTAGCTGATCAAAGCTAACATTAGCTAATGCAAACATTAGATAATGACACTACAACAGTGTAACTGTCACAGCTAAGACAGCTACATTATTAGCAATTGACCCTTAATTGTCTATAAAACAACAGAAAATAGTTCCCAGGGAATGTGAGATTTTCTTATTGCTTGGTTTTTCGGTTAGTGACCGATCAAATTAAGGGAATTTTTAGTTGCACTAATATCAACTGCTGTATTTATATTTGATGTGTACATTTTTGTTTAAAAAAAAGACAACATCTCTGGTAAACAAAGGAAAAACGTTAAGCAAGCCTACTGTATTTAACATTCAGATCTGATGCATATTAAATACATTAGTCAATTAGTAAAATAACATTTAAACAGTTTGTTTAATGTTTGTCCACTTCAACGATTATTTCCATTATTATTATTTTCATCAATTAATCTGCAGATTATTCTGTTGATTAATTGTTTAGTCTATAAAATGCTGTGTAGTGGATACAAGTAGTGGAAAACAGCCATCACAACTTCACAGAGCCCAACGTGACATCCTAGAATTGCTTGTTTTATGTGACCAATACTCCAAACAAACCCCAAAATATTTGATTTACTATCATATGCGATACAAACAGGAAGCAACATCCTCATATTTGAGCACATATCTGGCAAAAATGACTCGAAACTATCTAACTATTATTTTTGTTGCCGCTCAACTCAAAATGCAGTCGAAAAGAAAGTAGTTTAAACGCTTCATTATAAAAAAAATTTCATTAACTTAAAGTTCCCCATTAAAATTCACTCATACGGTTGTGAGGGCTAGAGGCGTGATGCCCCTCTCTCCACAGAACCAGTCACCGCAAACATGATGAAAAATACCTCCGTCTCACCATCAGCGTGAGGGACTGTGGAGCCAGGGTAACTGAGAGGCGTTAGTGAGAAGAAGTGGGGGGGAAAAGGGCTGAGCAGACATCTTCTTCAGGCGGGGACATTAGTTATCCTGATCGGGGGGGGGGGCTTAATGACAATCTCCAGATTCCCTGAGAATATTGCACGGCTTAAATTATTCACGATGCTCATTTTGAAGGCCTTAGGCGAAGTGATGTGTGGGTTCATTGTTCACACGAGCACCTTTTAGTTTCTTTTTAATCATTACACCTTCTCCCTCTCTGCATGCACAACAGCCCCCCCCCCCCCCCCCAAAAAAAGGTGATATGATAAATTGTTTCATGCAGAAGCAGCCGATTTCCCAAACAGAGCAGATAGTTTCTGGTCTGTGATAGGGGTGGGGTGTCTATGGAAGGAGCAGTGGAGTATGACTCATTTCTGCAGCAGGATACAATAAGCAGTATGCTGCCATAAGTGTGGATGTATGTGTTGCATGTAGGACACGAGGGGTCGGAGCAGGAGGAGAGATCTTGAGCTGTGCCTTCTCTGTTTCCTGTCTACGTGCGCGTGTTGAATTGGACCTTTGATAGCCAAGGATGGGGTGCAAATTTAGAGAGGTGGTTTGATGAAGTGGTGCAAAAAGCTTCGTTTCTTTGTTTGCGTGTGTGTGCGTGTGTGTGTGTGTGTGTGTGTGTGTGTGTGTGTGTGTGTTTTGATGGGATGAGGTGGGGTAAGAATAGGAAGGAAGGTGTTGCCTGCTTCAGTGCAGGTCGTCCCTGGTTTGGGGACGGGACACAGTACAGTCTGTCTGCATTTTACAGCATGTAGTGTATAGAGAGCGAGGGGGGGGGACCGGCAGCAGCAGCATCACCAGCACATTAACTGAGTAAGTACAAATGACTCGACACAGTCAGCTTCTTCTTCTTCTCCCTGTCTGAAACTCCTTCTCCTCCCGTCTCCCTCCATCATCATCTTTTAGCAGCGTTTCCATCGTTTTATCGCCGCTCCTCTCTCTCTGTTTTCCTTTGTCTTCCTCCTTCAACCCCCCTCTTCAAAAAACGCTTTTGGTTCTCTCGTTCCTTCCCCTGCTTCACTTTGTGATTGCCGTCGTCCCGTGTGCGCTCTTCTCGGGTCCTCGCTGACTCTCGTGATTGATCAATTTGAAACACGGTACGCCTGAACTCGACTTTGATATTGATGTAACCACAGAGTGATTTATTGCGTTGTGTATCAGAGAGCTCTCTGCATGTGTAACTTGCTGACATTGAATTACGACCGCACCTTTAATCGAACATTTTTGAAATTGGATATTTGGCTACTGGATTTCCAAATCACTGGAGCTGGCAGTTTTTTTTTTCTTCTTCTGGTGTTTCAGTCTTCTGAATAATATATTCTGCTCTTGTGCAGAATCTCCGTCCTGCAAATAAAGCCAGAGGAATTTGATTTTAGCATTAGCAAATTGTGTTTTGCATGTTATATCCATATATTACAAATCATATGTATTCAACATTACTACCAACCATTTCAAAGGTATGCAGTAGAATGAATTTTGAGTTGTTTTTTTTCCTGCTATCCAGGTTGTTGTTGGTCATGTGAGCGTCATGGCTCTAGGAATAGCAACGTTGTTGTTCCAGACTGAAATATCTCAACAACTAAGTGATGAGTTGCCATGAAAGTTTGTCCAGATATTCATGACCCCAGATTATGAATTGTAACTTGTGCAATCATGAGGTCAAACTTTCAGTTTGTCCAACACTTTGGTTCATGACCAAATATCTACAAAAACTAATGACATTCCCATCAGCCTCAGACGGACTTTGTGTTATGGGCTAATTAACAACATGCCAACATGCTAAACTAGAACATTGATCATGGTAAACATTATACCTGCTAAACATCTACATATCGATGTGTCTAAATGGGACACTATGCTTCAACAGAATTGCTTGTCGAAGTTAGCGTGGCAGTTTGTGTTTGTATAATTTATCGGTGAGGAGGGGAGATGGGTTATTGGTTCATCACTATCATCGCCTGGTAGTAACATTGATCAGATGGATCATATCTGCAACTTTTGAGCTGACAAGGCTCCAGTATGAATGCCAGTGAAACAAATCGCAATGAATGTCCGAAGTTTTGTGTTGGTGTTTTTACTTTCTGTTTATAAAGCAGTTTTTTTTCATGGTCCCTCCTCTCTGACACCTGCTGTCTGTCTGGTGGAAGTGTTTTTTGTTATTTTGCAGCCTTTTTAGAATAAGTTTGTGTGTTTTGTCCGTCTGGTTGTTCCCCTTCGCTCTTCCTCTGTATCTCTCTGCACACCTGGCAATCTGGGATCAGCAAGTCATCCAGTAAAGATATCTTCCCTACAAGACCCCCCCCCCCCGCACCAACAGCCGGATCGTTGTGCCATACATGGATTACCTGCCTGCTTGCCTGTCTCGCCAGTCTGCCAAGCCCACCAGCCAGCTCACAGCATCGGGTTTCCCTCCACCAAGCTGAAATCTCCAGCCAGCCAACAACTCACCATCTCTGCCTGCATCTGTCAATAAAAGACTTGTTTTCCCCGAGTTGTTTTTCTGCCGAGTTTGAGGCGAGAGATGACGACGCTTCCCATGAGCCACCGAGGCGAGACGATTCACCTGAAGCCGAGCCGATGCAACCGGGCCGCTTCCGCCTCGGCCTAAATGAAAGGCCGATGCCACATCGCCTGCAACGGCTGTTTGTACTGTACAAAAATACAATACACCTCATAGTGATGAACCCACAGCGAAGAATCACCCGACACTGCAGCTTTATGAAGCGTTTTGACCTCTTTCAGCTCATTGTTTTGGTTTATGTCAACCAAAACAATGAGCAGGTGTTTCCCTCAGGAGTTGATGAAGAGCAAACCAGAACTAAAAGGAGAGTGAATATTGCAGTGAATTTTGCCCTGGATTCAACAGGTGGACACAAACATGACTCCAAATGAATGTTGCTCCGTGTCTGCTGGGTGTGTAAATAAACAAATGCTTTCAGCATATTAACTTTATGGGGTGATATGTTCCGCCCAATGTTTCGTCCTGTTTAAGGTGCTTGCTCATGGGGGAATGTTATAGAGTGCGGTCTAGAGCTGCTCTATATGAAAAGTGTCATATAGAGATAACTTGTTATGATTTGACGTCATATAAATAAATTGAATTGATAAGCCACCATTGGGGTCACTGCCCCCTAGTGACCCCAAAATCAATTAACGCAGGATTAATAACATTAATAACAGATTTGTGTTTTGTCTAGTGATATTCCAGGTGTCACCCCTCAATCAATTTGAAAATGGTACATTCCAATCTTAAATTTACATTTTCAATGATAGGGTTTTGTTTACATTGTGATCAATAATTGTTCCTTTAAAGTTATATTTTCATCATGACTAACGAGTTAATTAACCTACGTGTCTTCCCAAAAGAAAATTAGAACGTAAACTGTAAAGAAGGTATCAGTAAGATCCTGATGAAATTAATGTAGAAATCTCCTGCTGTTCTGTCCCTAGACTGAAGGATTAATTGGCCCTCTCGAGGACTCGACTAGCTGGATGACACACTTCCTCGTTGGCCCCTCCCTGTGGAGTTGAGGCCATCAGTGTTGCAGTGTGTGAAGAATAATCACAGAAACAGAATAGGAGGGAACAGTTAAATTTAGCTCCCAAACGGGGACGTTTGGCAGTAAGGAAAATAAAACAACAAAAAAACAAGACATCCTCAGACAAGACGATAAAGAAGAACTCACGTCATTACACTCTGCATTGCAGCTCTGCTTCTCCTGCAAAATACACAGTTTTCCCTTCAGATACATTGGTGGTAACAGTGTTCTGTTTTCGGATTTGACCGGTATAGCCAGTGTGCAGCAGAGGTCCACAGCCTCATGTCCAAACATTACCACTGAACAGCAATCACAGCCCAGACAGCTCTCTGTGTTCTAACATCATTAAACCCATCTCTGACACAACGCCTTTCCCTTGTGCCCACCACCGTATTTATTCCACTTTTATGTCCGTGTGCGTTTGAGCGTGTTCCCGGTGTGAAGACGGGGGAAGCCGTTGCAGTGAGAAAATAAATCAGATTCATGTCTTTATCAGGCTCTAGCGCCGTCCTCCTAATCAGCCAGGTATGCAACTCTCTCTGCCTGTCTGTGTGTCTCTGTCTTCTCATGCCCCCCCCCCCCCCACACTGTGTTTCCCCTCTTTTCTTCTATCTGCGATGAGGATAGATATCTAGGTCTCACTCCACTCCTTCATAGCATTTTATTATGTTCTAATCTCATCTTCCCCTCGAGATAGCCTCGCTTTATCTTGTCATATAAATCGTTTATACACTCTCTCGTCCGTCTCTCCAACCATCCTTCAGTCACTCTCCATCCTTCTCTTTTCAGTATATCTTGTCCCCCCTTCTCTGTCTGACTTTCTAGCTATCTTGCTCTTCCTCCTCACCCTCCTTTACTCTCTCTCTCTCTCTCTCTCTCTCTCTCTCTCTCTCTCTCTCGGTGCTGCTCTGGCACTGGTGCAGTGTTGCCTTGCAGAGCTTGTGAGTGCTAGAAATCAGATCTAGTTATCTAACATAGACACATACAAAATAAAGGAGGAGAGGTGTTCGCTTGCGGTTTCTCTGGGGCTTGAAGTGGTAAAAAAAATATTTTGGGTCGTATGTATGCATTCTGAGGGGCAGAGAAAGCTAAAGGTGGTGGTTGTTCTTCATGTCTGGGCACTTCTTTTTGTATTTTGAGCCTGAATTTCCTTTTGTTGCGCTGCTGCTAATTGGTCCTCCAGAGGATTCGTTTGTGTATGTTGGCAAGATGGATGACCAGAACTAAGTCGCTGCACTTAAGAGGAAAGCAAAACCAAAGTGAAATCTGTTTTGTTTGGTGTTCTTCAGTTTCTTTATCTTGCTTCATTTGCAAGAATATGCTTGATCATATCAGTAGATATTATTGTAATTATGGATCTTGAGTTACCTGTGAGAGATTTATCTTTTCATGTCTGTCTCATTCATCACTTCTTGTATTCTTTTGTATTTCTTGTTTGCCTCCTGTCTTGGATTTGTTTTTGCTGCAGCGGTTCTCTTTACTGACAGATTCAGGGCTGAGTTCCTCCAAAGAAATCCAAAGAAATACCAAATATAGGAGAGCTCACACACACAGTACCCACACTGCATCTACAGCTCCTCTCCGTATTCTTCTCCTTATATGATTTTCCTCAATGGAAATAAGCAATTGTTGGGAACGAAAAGGAGCGTGTTTGAGTTATCAGCATATACTAAATTATTATTGATTATTATTGACATAAATAGAATTATTAATGTCAGATTATTAACAATTATTAATAATAACGAGGCACCACCCTGCGAACAGGGACCAATAACCAAACTATAGACTAAGTCTCATAATTAGCATTCACTCACAATGTCAATAGTCAAAGTACTATTACACATTCAGAGTGAAAGTGAAGGTTGAGTACGAGCAACAGACCACATATACAGCTATAATCACAATACACATGCACAAAGTAATCATACAGCTGCTCTTTAAAGTATAACAGAGTTTATTAAGCTCCAATAATAATGATCTAGTCAACTAATATCTAAAACTATAACAAAACTATACATTCATGAGCACGCTATCTAAAATCAACAAATTGTGGTAAGAGAGTGTGTGTGTGTGTGTGTGTGTGTGTGTGTGTGTGTGTGTGTGTGTGTGTGTGCGTGCATGCATGTAGTGTGTGTGTGGGGGAGAGGCGAGAGCACAGCTCAGACAACGTATGATGTCGCGAGACTAAAAATGGCGAATATAAAGGTCTCGCTATCTACACGTGTCTGAAGCAGTTAGCTCACCCCGAAGGTGGATGGTTTTAGAAAATATTCATAATTATTATTATTATATTATATATATAATATCGTTATAATATAACATATATTATCGTTTCAGCTCTACAGGTTGTGATGCAGTCATTTCAGTAAATAATCACAGGAAACCTTACAGGTTTAGAATAAAAGCCAGCAGCAGCACATCGTCACCTTTTTGACTTTGTGTAAACGTCTCTTTGTGTGCTTTATCTGTCGCTTTCAGCATAATTTGCGAGCCATCCCTGGGATGTGTCCTTAAACCTCTTACAATGAGAAATGATGGCCAGCATATATTTTGCTAATGAGGAAATGTCCTTGGAGAATAAACATGGGGAACAGAGGATGTATATGTGCTGCACTGTGGGGGATGATGGAATGGATCGGGGCCAGGCAGGAGAGAAGAGGAAGCAGTTGCCTTCTTTGTGCTATATTTGGTCTTCCAGAGGATGGCTGGTGTGGGAGAGCAACACATTGTGTTGGAGATGCATGAATGTGTTCATGAATACAGACACGTATTTGCATGCACACCTGCACACAAAGACTGCAGAACAGAAACACAGATGAAAGCATGAACAGAAGCAGAAGGTCTGCCTATGTCGCCTCATAGTAATAGTAGTCTTGGCAAGACTAGATGGAAATTATAATTCATTATTATTATTAATTACAACTAATATGTCAACCTCCGTCTCGCTCCTGACAGGGGTCGGCTGATTCGTACACCAGTAGGCCGTCGGATTCAGACCTGTCAGCAGAGGAGGACCGCGAGGCGTATCGGCGTGAAGCCGAGCGCCAGGCACAACTGCAGCTCGACAGAGCTAAGGTACGTCACACAGTGATTTACACTACCGCATACTGTAGCGTTAAGTCAAGTCCGGAGCCACTTGTGGGCCTCTGCTGCTCCAGAAGAACCTTCATATATGCCCTCAAATAAGGCTGGGAGGTATGGCCGAACTCTTCTATCCCGATATAGGCATTTTATATCTCGATAATGAGATATTTATATATATATATATATATATATCACAATATAGGTCATTCATATCTCAATAACGATATATATCACAATATCTCGATAACGATATATATATACGATATATAAAGCTGGGTTTTAGTGCAAAACATAGGTGGGAAACATTGTTTTGCAAGTCTCAAGGAATTCTCAGTCCTTGGTTATTAAGTCCAGAGTTGAAGCCCCTATATCAGCAGGTCCCAAGTCCAAGCCCAAGTCCTAAACTTTCTATTTTGAGTCCTGAACAAGTCATTGTGAAATTAGGAACAGCAGCAACAGCAGGTTAACTTTACTGATGGCCACCCATAACGTTAGCTGATGTTAGCACGCTCACCTCAACTTAATGGTTTTTGTGTCGTGTCAAATGTCAAACAAAGTTGGTTGAACATTTCAGTTTTTAGCCTCATGTTTAACGTGTTGGTGTCCGTTCTTTGTTGATCACCATATTGTCTTTATGTCCGAATGTGATTATTCGAGGTCGACCACGTGATTGGCTGCTGTCAGATCGATACGTAGTGGATCTGTTGTCTGAAAAACAAGGACTAAATTTGTTGAACTCTTTTTCTGCAATGTAGTTTTTCATCTTTGGAGTGGATATCAAGTCAAATCAAAAGTCGAGGCTAAAGCCAGATTCATGAGTTCACACCACTTATACATTTGTACTGCTGTTTCCATCGCTAACACATGTTTTTGTTATCTCTCAACAGTCCAAACCTGTAGCGTTTGCAGTAAAGACGAATGTGAGTTACTGCGGAGCTCTGGATGAGGACTGTCCTGTCCAAGGAGCTGCAGTCAATTTTGATGCCAAAGACTTCCTGCACATCAAAGAAGTGAGTGATTGTGTGTGGTCGATTACGATGAACCCCTTCATTACATTAAAACAACATTTATATATGTGACACGGTTCTGTTGTCTCACTCAACAGAAGTATAACAATGACTGGTGGATCGGCCGGCTAGTAAAAGAGGGAGCAGACATCACCTTCATCCCCAGCCCTCTGCGACTGGAGGCGATGAGGCTCAAGCAGGAGCAGAAACAAAGGTCTGTTAATAGCATCAAACGTCTCGGAGGACTCATTCCCGCAGTAAAAGTTTGATAACATAGTGTGTTGCTGTTGCAGGAAAACAGGGGGTAACTCCTCCAGTTTAGGGGACATGGTGACTGGGAGTTGGAGGACCACACCGCCATCTGCAGGTGAATGTAAGTACTACAAACCTCTCCCTTTAATTCTTTGCTGGAACAAAAAAACACTTTCCCCTCTGCTGTCTTCTTCTGTCTCCCTTCTTTCATTGATTGTTATTTTCTTGTTTTCACAAGCCAAACAGAAGCAAAAACAGGTAGGTTTGCGTACTTTATGATGACACAGCATGTGCTCATAATACGTAGTTTATTATTTTTAACTTTAAGTGACATTCTCAGAGTATCTACATGTCTTTAAAAGTGTTAAAAATGTCTTGAACATTCTGTTTTTTTGCCTGCCGTAGACAATAACATTGGTTAAGTATTTTATAAACGAGGTGATGGGAGACGGGTACCTTTATATTACTTTTTATATATCTATAAACACTATAAAATGTGACAGTGGATTGTGCATGTAGGTGCTTTTTGTGGCGTAATTATGTTTCATTATTATTATTTCTAGTCACAGTAGTTAGGAAGCTTATTTAGTAAAAATTGGTGGTTTTAAAAAGTCCTCAATTTAATTCAATGGTCTCTGCAGAAACCATGGTTATGTAATTGCTTTTAGCTTTTTTACAACCAACAAACCCAGCCCCCATCATTTCTTACCCCGGCTCTCTCTGTTCTTCGTCCCCCTCCCCTCGTCATCCCCTGTTTCTGGCAGGAGCACGTCCCTCCCTACGACGTGGTGCCCTCTATGAGGCCGGTGGTCCTCGTGGGACCATCGCTGAAGGGCTATGAGGTGAGCCTCTCCCCCTTTAACCTCCAGCAGACACAGAATGACTGCCTCACACTCTTCACCATTAAACCTGTTCCTGCACTGCCGCAGTTTGTTGTTTGAATCACAATCAACGGACCTGAAATAAGGCCGAGATATTTTACTTGTGAAACCTGTTCGATACATTTTCAATGAATCATTACATCTAAGTTATTATTTAACTTGTTGTCTTCTTATCTCCGTCAGGGGCCGAGAAGCAAACCAAAACTGTTTTCTTGATGTTGAATTTTAGATGTTGCATGTACATAAGTAACTTTTTGAGAGAAAAACATAATACAAATTTACTCACGACTCACATTATTTCCATAAATATTTTCGAAGTCTTACTGTTTTGGTATCCTGACGTTAAATCAAAGCAAAACATAATTTCTTCAGGAAGTTTTTGTTCTGTCTGTTTAAAAAGTCTGTTTCTTACCTCTCTTCTTCCCACCAAGGTGACGGATATGATGCAGAAAGCTCTTTTTGACTTCCTGAAACACAGATTTGAGGGAAGGTCAGTAAAGTGGAGAGATGATCTCTGTAGTTGTGGAAAGTAACTTAAAATGAAATGAATCTGATCAAGAAGTCTCACAGCATATTTGTTTCTCTCTCTATGTTTGCGGCAGGATCTCAATCACTCATGTAACTGCCGACCTGTCTTTAGCCAAGAGATCTGTCCTCAACAAAAGACCCATAATGGAGAGGTCCAACACTCGCTCCAGCCTAGGTGACTAATGTCAGCATGAAAGCTCCTGAAATCTTTATGGTACAAAGAAGCAATGAGTTTGAACTCAAATCGAACGTGTCTGTGTGTGCAGCGGAGGTTCAGAGTGAGATTGAGAGGATATTTGAACTCGCCAAAACCCTGCAGCTGGTGATTCTGGACGCGGACACCATCAACCATCCTGCACAGCTAGCCAAAACCTCCCTCGCACCCATCATTGTCTACGTGAAGGTTTCCTCACCAAAGGTACAGTAGGTCACTTCACTCGTAGATTAAGGCCGTCTCATCTTCCTCCACCTGAAACCTGAAACGTTACTCTAATGTTTTCTCTCAGGTGCTCCAGAGGCTGGTCAAATCCAGGGGGAAGTCTCAGAGCAAGCACCTGAATGTGCAGATGATGGCTGCAGACAAACTCTCTCAGTGCCCCCCTGTGAGTGGATGCTTTTCTTTCTAGTCCTATTATGTTCCGTTGTTCCTAAGTCATATTCTCAAGGTGAAATAGAGGCACTGACTTTTTCTGTAACGCCATCACGAGGTTCACATTTTGCGGTCTTAATTGAAATAACTCAACAACTATTGCATGTATTACCACGAGATGTGGTGTATACATTGTCATGGGGGTGAGTGTGATACAGCAAGGGGAGGACCCAAATGCAGACAATGCAGAGCGACAGCAACAGTTCAGGGTTTTGATAGCTAAAATGAAAGTACATGAGCTTACTGGCATGGGTAGAAAAGTCCAGACAGAAGCTGTATTGAGTTCAGCAGAAATGGGGCGAGGAAAGGTGCAGGAAGGCAGGTACAGACAGGGTCTAGATGCAGGTCCAAGTAACAGAGAACAGATAACAGAGGGGCGAAAGAAATGACACTGAGCCGAAAAGCAACACTGCTGATGTGACAGAGAAAGAGTGCAAATAGGCCGGTTAAATGCCGCAGGGCTGATGAGGGAAAGAGGAAACAGGTGAGCAGATGGGCGGGGAAGGTCAGGTGACTGGATTGGAGGGAAACACTGCTTCATATCATTAATATCTGAGCTGCCCCTGACCTTCCCCTTGACCCTCTTGCTCATATATCCGCTGTGCAAAGGATTGTGGGGTCAGAATAGCCAGAAAAGCATGCTGGCTCGCGTATGGGATCGGATGTACTAGAACATCCTGGTGTTTTTGGCATACTGCACTATGTATTGGGACATACTACATCTGGCTGGCGCAAAATCATAGAACACGAGGATGATTGATTCGTGTCACTGAGGGAGGGTTTAATAGTGACCTGCTTTATGGGGGAGGATTGCTATCTGACGTAGCAGGTCAGATGGTGTTGGATAGTATGACCTTTACACACATTATGATAAAAAATACTACGTCCATGGACATTTTGCTATTAACATTTGCCAGCTGCACACCGTTACCGTGATAGTCAATGATTTGGAAACTTTTGTGCCACTTACATTTGCACTTTTTTCAGCTGCCGGTGGTAAAAAAAAATGATTTAATTTCTCATTTTCTTTTTCTGTCATTTGTAGGATATGTTTGATGTCATTTTGGATGAGAACCAGCTGGAAGATGCATGTGAGCATTTGGCTGAATACCTGGAGATCTACTGGCGTGCCACTCACCTCCCAGGCAACACCCCTCTGAACCCCTTATTGGAGCGGACTCTGATGACCCCGCCTTCTGCCATCTCCAGCCTGCAGGTGAGTTTGTCTTCATCTGTTCAAAAAGTTTTAATACGGTGTTCATGACTCTATAAGCAGGAATCTCTGTTTTGAACATGTTGTGTGTTGTCACTGTCTTTACCAGCTCTTCCCATCTCAGATTCTCACTCCTTTGTTTTTATTGTCTCCAGTTGTCTCGTCTGTCCTCTCACTCATCCATGCTTAACATTTTTGCAGTTTTCTGAAACACAGGAATTAATTGAATGATCGCTTACAAAATTGGGTGAGTAGTAGGGTTTATGATCTATATATATGTATATATAATACTGTATATATGCATATTTATATTTATTTATATTTGCACTCTCAACCCCAACAATCCTCTTTTACACACCGGAACACAGATTACACAGCGGCTGAGACAGTGAATGAACAGCATTGTATTCATTCAGATCTCACCACAGAGAAGATGACGTGTTTTTTCTTCATTGCATCCTGCCTCCTTTCCTTTAGTTCATGGTCTCAGGTGAATCACTGCTCCTCAGGCTTTCTGGGAGAGTATAAAACGTCTGTGTAAGGCGTAATTATCAGACGATTATTCTCTATTTTCAATCGGTGATGATCCTTTTTCCCGAGCATGCTTTGTGAATGGTGTCCCCGCCCTCAGCGGCACGTAATGCTATCTTGAATGATGGCATATGATCAATGCTTCAATAATGTGTTCACCCAAACTAAATGCATAAACTGAGACCATAACATCAGCACAGTAACATTTCGTGTTCAACTGTTTCACCGGCATTTCTTTTGTTGGGTGTCTAGTATTAATCTGTGTACGCGCAGACAAAACACTGTAAACTAAGAAGGACTTTGAAGAGACTTTACCAACACTGCAAACACTGCTGCATATCAATTCACATCAAAGCCCCTATGTATTGTACATTATATATTATTATTATTATTATATGTATAAATTGCAGATTATTACCGCTGCTCCTTGTCGTCATGATTTCCCACATCTTGACGTTTTAGAAACTTTCTAAAACAACATTTTTAAGAGAACAGTTAATTAGTTGTGTCTTGTGGCTTTGAACACTAGAAATAGAGACTCATAAATAGTTTAATATTAACTACCTCTGCTAACATGAACCAAAGGCTTTTCAGCTGTATTCCATTTATATATATATGTATTGTACGGAAGAGTATCTGCAACAATTTTGTTATTTGATAAATGTTTAAGTCGTTTTTAGCCTTAAATGTTTCCTATACCGTACAGCAAGTTAGTCATGTGCACATAGGTGCTGTATACAAAAAGAATCAATACAACTGAAATACAAGGAGTACCTGCATACTGGAATCATGGTTCCCTTTAATTTCATTAATCAGTAAAGTGAGCTGTGTCCTTTTGTGATTTATTGCCAAGTGCTGATTGTCAGATCTGATTTATAGCTCACAAATTCTGATGTTTGGCATCAAAAGTGCAGTGTTTATATTCTCACAGCTATACATACTGCATATGTATATATATATACATACACATACACACAGGCATATACATAGTTATCTTTTCATCTTTAAACAACACTGACATGTCTATATCTAGGTTGAAACAGTTACTGGTCGCTGTGATTGTTCCGCCTGGTTGTACTGGGTGTGAAGAGATTTCTTCCAAAAGCGACTCAAGATTAAAATCATGAAATGGAAGATGAAATGAAATATTTGTGTAAATATCCCTCTGCTGCAGCTCAGCAAGGAAGCGCAGTCTGTGAAAACACAAAAAAACAGATTGTTGATTTTACTTGTTAAATGTGCTGACGCCTTTTATGAGCTCCAGGAGGGGATGTGTTTTCACCCAGAGGGGGCGAGAGGAACAATTGTAGCAACCAATAACTTTTTCAATGTACGTTCGGGCATGTTAGTGTTGTTTTAAGATAGATTTCCTTTAAAATCCTTCTTGATGTAGTGTTTGCATTATTTTGTCTACCCTCTGTGTGTTTGCTGTCTATGAAAACTGGCTGTTACCAAAAAGTGTGAAGCTGCTCTCAGTGTTTTTGTTTTTTTTACCCTCTTTATTTATTTTCCTCCCTCCATGACGACTCGAATCCTCCAGAACCAGAACAAGAACCAGCCGCAGCCTCGTGAGGCGGTGGGCCTGGAGGGTGAGGAGGAGGCAGGTGAGGAGGCCCACTCCCCCCTGGAGCAGGACAGTCTCATGCCGTCCGACGAGGCCAGCGACTCCCTGTCTCGCGGCCGGAGGGGGAGCCCGTGCCACAGGGAGGGCGGGGAGGAGGAAGAAGAGGAGGAGGAGGAGGAGGAGGAGGAAGAGGAGGAGGACGAGTATGCCTCCCCCTGCCATGCTCGCACATACAGGGACATGTACCCCTCTCACCGTGGGCACACCGGCAGTGTCCACAGTGCCAACGGGCACGAGTCACATGACAGGCTGCTCCAACGCGAAGCTCAGCAAGGTCACAACCAGAGGAACAACCGCCAGCGCAGCCGCCCCTGGCCCCGAGACACCTACTGAAGAGTGAGGCCCCCGAGACACCTACTGAGGAGCTAGGCCCCTCCTCCGGCCTCCAGATCCGCATCGAGATCACCCCAGGCCGTCTTACGTTCCCAAACAAAATGGTTTTAGAGATGAAAAGCCCCAAAAATCAGAAACAGATGTCCAGTTTATTGAGTTCTCAACTTTAGGTGTATTACAGTATTTCTCTCTTCCAGACTCCCAGTTTTGATTTATTTTTAGGGGACACGCTGACCTCTCCAGGGTCAAGTCATTCAGATTAAAGTCAACAGGGCTACTCACCTCTGCAATGGAAAGGTTTCAGGCTACCAGCTGTACGCAAACTCAAACTTTAGCTGCTTCGCCTAAGGTTTCTCTATTGTAGGATGTCTCATATGCTGGCCTTAAAATTCCTAAGACTTTTAACTATCTTTACTATTGCATGTATGAGTATAATTATTTTAAGACTATTTGCACATTAACGTCAGAACAGGAACTGAATGACCTCTAACGGTTAAACCAACGTTGGAATGTACTACTGTTGAGTCCATTTCACGGGAAATAGTAATGCATTTGATTACAATGTACTGAATGGCCACCTGGTTTTTGTTTCATGGCTACTATATTTGTTTGATTTTGTTGATATGGACTTCTTCGTTGTTTCAGAGAAATGTTGCCACCCATGTCAGTTTTTTACTCTGAAGACGGTGAATTGACACACACACACACACACACAGAGTTTATCACAATGTAAGTACGCGGTATGAGGCTGCAGCACAGCGTCAGCGTCACCTCGTGCGTTTTGGGCATCACTCGTCTTCGCTGTTGCACAATCACTCTCTTAACACCTCTCAGAAGAAGAAGAAGAAAAACAAAAGAACGGCCACAGAGAATGTAAACACAACTAAGAAAAGGGAATGTTTATCTTTTTAAAGGGTGAATTATTCGCCAAACTTGCTTGTTTACATCGAATCATTCACATATTATTAAGCACACGCTGCGCACGCTGCAGCTCCTCTTCAAGATCTTCAGAGAATGTAAGCTTGCATGCCTTTTTGCACCTCCAGCACCAAACCCCCCAACCGATCGCCCTGTAATTCGATTGTAGCACGTTATTGATTGTAGCATCCATAGTTTCTACACCTATATCTCACTCCCCTCGTGCGTCTTTGCCAAAAACATTGCGTTACGTCCTGCAGTTTGATTAGGTTTTTTTTTGTTTCTTTGTTTCTTTAACAAAGCAGATCCTCAGGTGTAAAGTCCTGCACACTTCATCGCGCTCCACTCGCACGTGACGGACGTGTCGCGCTCCTGGAGGACTCGTAGCAGCCGTGACATGACGTCATTCTGTTCCCGCACCCATTATAGTTAGTCCGCGAGCCGATGAAGAGTTTGGGGGGGTCGATACTTTAGGAATCACTGGTTTACTGCTTCCATGTCTCACAGGTATCTCTTATCTAGTGTTCTGTATATTTTGAAGACAAAAAAAAAAAAAAAAAATCAGCATGATTGAGAAAAAAAAATCTATGCAAGTGTTGCATGAAATCGGATTGTTTCTTTTTACAGTTAAGTATTTCAGTAATGCATTGATTCAGATTCTCCTCGTTGTCTTGTAGTGATAGTCTTGTCTTTGGGGCTACTCACTCCTCACACCACTAACAACACTATTACTTAAAAATAATAAATCAGAATGCATCACTTTATTTATCCACAAACATTTATATCGGGGACTTTTTGTTTCTCTCTCTCCCCCTCTCCACAACATTGGGTGGACCCTGGTGGTTGATGCACTTTTACAAGTCACTCACTTAGAAATTGTCCAAGATCAGGCCAGATTTATTTTCAATTTGGGATAAAAAAAATTAAAGATTATTAAATCCCTGCATGTTTTAGTTCGCCAATTAGCTATTTTGATTATATTTTTGGCAGAGTATGTTTTTCAAAGCGGACCAATTCAGCAGCTGATAAAAGCAGTTGAGGTTTTTTCAATTCATGAAGCACAATTTTTACAAGGGTTATAATTTAGTTTCCTCTGTCTTATTCTGTACGCAATACTAAGCCTAACATTGAAAAACTTTAAACGCCTTACACCATCTGGACTTCCTCTTTTTGTTTTTGAGTAGATTCAACAAAAAAAAAAGAAAAATTGCACTACTTTTTTTCGGGATGGTTGCTTTGTGATGCAATAACTGCACTAAATATATTAACCGTGTATCCACCAGACTACCACAGCGTGCTAGCGTGACCCAACACGCCTCTTCCCTCTATTTATCAAAAGAGACAGCAAATGTGTAAAAAGTGAGACATTTCCTGCCTGATGCTGTATAGAATGCTTTCTATTTGAAAATAGATTTACAATGCTAAGTAAAATATGACTTAAAAACAAAATAAACATGACATTTTACGTACTTTTAATTGTTTGTCGTTTTTTTTTTTGTCTCACTTTTACACAATCCACTCTTTAGCGGTGCCTTGGACGTTTGTACAGACATTCATAGTAGTAATGACTTTCACAGGAGTAATGACTTTTCCTCTAGCGCCACCATGAGGTCGACATTTGTGCTCGTTAGTGACTGTAGTGGATGGATTGCCATGAAATATGATGCAGATACAGATTCTCTTCTTTAGAGTTAATCAGAAATTGGTGATCCTCTGACTTTCTATATATGACCACACACAGTGGTTAACAGGGAATACACACTGCTGATTTAAAAGCCCCTGAAAACGTGGTTACACATTTCTGTAAATTCAAAGCAAAATGAGCAAATATTTAAATTAAAGTTCAGGAAAAAATGACTCAAGAGTTTACTACACAAATCTACTTTTTCAGGACTGTGAGAGTGTAGTTTGACCAGATTTGATCGACAGCCACGGAACTCATCACATCTGGATTTTAATATCAGTGAGAAAGGACAAATGCAAAAAAAAATCCCTCATTAAAAAAAAATGTCAATAACTGTTCCAACTTTGGCAGAAAACACAGCCATGTTTGATGTGGAGCCTCATCACCCTCAGTAAGAAGCTGACTGAGAACACGTGTTTTCAGAGCCTTTAAAACAAAGATGGTGGTTGTCTATGAGAGATAATCTCACTGGTTATTCACACGGAGGTAAAAAAAACAAAATAAATACCTTTAAACATCAGGCAGCATTGGTGGAACTCTGATTAAAAGCCTTTATTGGTTACATGGCTTGTTCAGAAATATAATTAATCAAGTGTCCATGAATACAATGTTTACCTTTATTTAGTGTTCCTAATTTATTGCCTTTTGGACTGTTTCTTATGTAAATGCTTTGGTTTGTTCATAAAAAGGTCAGACTCAGGAATTTGACTTGCCAAGCTCACAACAGTTTTGGAAATTGTTTTGTGAACAAGCCGTGTAGCCAACAAAGTGTTTAATCTAAACTCCACATCTCTCCCGCTCCTAAATGTTCAGGCGCTAGAAGTTTGCTCTTTCGTACAAGTTTAAAGATCTAAACCCTTTTTCTGCCTCCCAACATTTACCCATTGAGCTCATCGCTATCGGAAAAAGAAAGAGAGAGGTATCATTGTAGAGTCACGAGTCAGACGTCACCTCATACAAATGTTTATATTTAAAATGATGAATCACAATTTAGTCACAGGATGCATCTGAAGCTAAAGAAAATCACCGTCACTTCTGGCATTGGTCTCTTAAACTGTGAGGAAACGGAAATTACGGTCAGCGGGTAATCAATAAAAACATATCACGTACTACTCATCTACACTCACATCCTGGCTGCTATGTATCACATCTGACTGAAGAGTAGCATCTACACCCTGCAGATCAGTCACATCATCCTTATAGAAGCAAAACAAAACGTGCATCACCGAGTCCACATTTACACTTATTTGAATGAATAGAAATATTCAAGTTCACACACATCGATGACAAACTGCCCACGTTTGAGTCTTAAAATCCCCAAACCAGTACGGTGACGAGTGCTGCACCAGTTAACACAACAGACTGGCTGAAAAGAGAAAAACAGGCCGACAGCGAGGGAGGCAAGGTGGAGAAAGAACCAAAAGAGATGGGCGTAAAATACCTGGAGACCAAATCCAGAATGCAAAACAGAGATTGTGTACAGCGACAACGTAAAGAAGCAGTTTGAGACTCTGCTGTGTGTGTGTGTGTGTGTGTGTGTGTGTGTGTGTGTGTGTGTGTGTGTGTGTGTGTTCAGCGTATTCAGTCCAATTTGTGTGGAAACAGTCCGGATGAATCAGGCGAAGATGGTCTCCTCGCGTCTCTTCTTGGTCAGGATGGTTCCGGGTTTGTGCTGAGCTTCCGGGTGGTTGGTGAGCTCCGGAGGACAGGTGGAGACCGGGCTCTCCATGAAAGCCTGCTTCAGGTCGTAGAACACCGCCGCGTCCTCTTTGGTGAGGAAAGTTAACGCCATACCGCTCTTACCGGCACGACCCGTACGACCGATACGATGGATGTAATCTGCAGGAGGACGACGCAAAGGTATTGTTATGAATGAAAAGAAGAAATAAACAGACAATAAAGAATAAACCAACGCTGAGAATGAGGCCTCTTACCTTCAATGTTCTTAGCCATGTCGTAGTTGAGGACCATGGAGACGTCGTGGATATCGATACCTCGACCAGCAACGTCTGTGGCCACCAGGATGTCTTTGGCTCCGGCCTTGAGGTTGGAGAGCGCAAACTCTCGCTGCTCCTGGCCTTTGCCACCGTGCAGCGTGCAAGCATTGTACTGCGTGAAGCAGAAGACGACCGAGGTTACATCTTGTTTTATAATACGCTCACTATAGCAATGAATGTTAACGGGATGTTTAGCAACATGAATTAGCACTCAACACAAAGTACAGCTCAGGCTCATGGGACTGTCATTACTCAAGTTATAAATTAAGTATGAGACAATACAATAACAATCAGAAAACTTCACCATGTTTGCAATAACTCTCATGGAAAATTAAACAACTAAGAGTTTTTTTCTCTGAGCTTAAACTTTTGCTTATTTTAACGGAAACATTTAATGTTTGTGTCGAGTCCAGTCTACAGCGACTTACCCCCATCTTCTCCAGAGACTTGGCCAGCACGTCACAACCCTTCTTCTGGTTGACGAAGATGATGATGGGAGGCTCGAAGCCACGCGACAACACCTCCAGCAGCTTCTTCCTGCACCACACAGACAACGAAAAAAAACCGCTTAGTTTGACACTTTAACAGAGACACACGATGTTCACAGTTTTTACGTTTGCGTCCGTCTCACCTCTTCTCTCCCTCGGACATCAGCAACACCTTTTGTTCGACTCTCTCGTGAGGTTTGCCGGCAGACCCGATGTACACCACCGCGGGACGTCTCAGGTAGCTCCTGGCCAGTCTCTCCACAGCTGCAGGCATAGTGGCTGTGAACATGACCGTCTGAAAAGGTGCAAAAACAATAAAGCATGAAAACACAAACAAACAGTGAGAGCACCAGGCAGCAACACAACAGTCTTGTGTATAAATTATGTTTGACAGATGAACATACTTGTCTGTATTTATGTTTTCCAGATTCAAAGTTCATAATCATCTTCTCGGGGTCCTCTGCTTCGTCGGTGTCTGGTTTCTGATTGGTCACCGGGATGTACTCCAGAATCTTCTGGACGTCGGGCTCGAAGCCCATGTCGATCATACGATCGGCCTCGTCCAGCACGACGTAGGTGCAGCGGCCCAGAACCAGGTAGCGGTTCTCGAGCACGTCGATCAGACGGCCGGGGGTGGCGATCACAATCTGTTGGGAGGAAAACACGCAGCTGGTGAATGTGTGTCGTTCATCTTAAGAGTGTAATGGCAGGGTGGGCTTCCTGCCAAGAGACGCTGTTTTTGTTAAACGATAATGACATCTGATCCAAGGGCCTCTGCATTCACACCAGGTATTAATAAATCTACTTTATCTCGACAGGATATCCAGATAACATGAAACCACCTTATTGTTTTTTTCAGAATAGGTAAGGATACATTAATGTGCATCTGAAAAAACTATTTTACACACATAAGTTGCTCAATATTTTGGCCTCAGTAATGTAAAAATAAAAATAAAAATCTCTGATAATGCAACACGTCAAAAGGTATTTCTGATTTTGTCTATTGTTCTTTTATTACTCTTGTTTTAAATAATCATGCTCCAAGTTGTGGAACTAAAATTCCCACAATACCTTGGGGTATAAGAGCAGGAAGTATGTTAATGTAGAGCCAAACTAAATGAATCAAAACTGAAAATTATTCAGAGGGTATGCGAACAGACTTCAGTGCATTCAGGAGGTTGCTAGCTTTTCTGCAGAAGTGTAACAGCTGAATGTCTGAATGTCTCACCTCACAGCCCATCCTGAGACGGAAGCCCTGGTCCTCCCTGGAGATTCCTCCAATCACAGCCACTGTGCGGATACCGAGAGGTTTACCGAACTTTAAGGTCTCCTCCTCGATCTGCTGCGCCAGCTCACGAGTCGGAGCCAGGATCACGGCATAGGGACCCTGGTCTGAGTCTTCAATCCTGCACGAACAGAGGAGTGTAGTAGACGGTTATGTAAAGTAAAATAAAAAGGTAGTGGGACCCTGTTGGTGTGTTCACTTGACGTGATTTGAGTGGACTGTGTTACCTGTCGATCTTCGGCAGCGTGGTGATCCAGACGAGCAGTGGAATGAGGAAAGCAGCCGTTTTACCGCTACCCGTCTCGGCCACACCAATGATGTCACGGTTCTGTAAGCCAATAGGAATGGCCTGCCTCTGAATAGGAGTCGGCTCCTGGATTTCAAGAGAGAAAAGTCATCAGTCAGTCAGATTTTATGTTTTAATTGAAGCACTAAAAAAGCAGTGAGGATATATATATCAGTTTGTAGGTCAGTTAGAAGAAAATAGAAAAGGTAAAATAACACCACCACACACGTCAAGTGGGTCCTACGTGACGATTGAGAGCGACCATTGTTTTTACCTTGTAGCCACAGCTGTCGATGACCTCCAGGATGTGGTCGGGCAGAGAATACTCCTTCCAGTTCCTGATGGGGTTGGGGATCTTTCCTCCCTTGGTGGTGATGCTGTAGTCCTCTCTGAAGATTCGCCAGTCTCTGTCCGTCATCTCGTCCAGCTTCTTCTGAGACCAATGTCTGTCGTCCCAGCGCTGCTTCGCTTCCTTCTTACGCATCTTTTTCAGCCTCACCCTGAGAGGAGAAGAGAGTTAGAATAATCGTGTATACTTCTGACGTTTTTGGATTGCATAAACACGTTATTATCTACCTTCCAGTCAGCTCTACTTATATACACGCAGTGTTACTATTTTGCATTAGGTTTAAAAACGTAAAGATGCTTTTGTTTGACTCACTCCTCCTGCTCCTTCTCTTCCAGCGTGCGTCTGTTCTCCATCAGGTCTCCGTAGAAGTGTGACTGATCTCTCTTCTGCTGCTTCAGGTCGATGCCGGCGATGAAGCCTCGCCCGTACAGTTGCACGTGGTGCTTCTCTTTGTAACTGGGAGACAGATTGGGAACATCACGTTGTTGAGACTGGTGCACATTCATTAAAAAAAAAAAAAAAACACCTGCTTCAATTCAGGGGATGCAATGTGGTGGCGTTTGCTCACATCGGGTTGTAGTCGACTGAGGTGTCTTCAGAAGCGTCCCACTCAAACACGAACTTCCTGTCATTCAGGTGGCGAGTTCTCCGGCGTTTCTTGAGCCCGCCGAGGTAACGCTCCTTTAAAAGTATTTAATTTGGTAAATTACATGATTCAAATGTTTAGTGTTAATGAACAGGTGTTTAAGAAGGACGACATTTTGATGTTTGCGACGCTTGAATACCAAAAGTTTACAAGTAAACTACACGCACACAGTTTTTAAGCTTTTGCTATTAGGACACAATACGTTACATTGTTGGCTTCATCCGTTTAAGTTATGGCTTTTATCGTTCAGGCAGAGGTGACACTCTATTACACTTTGTTACATTGTTTTTTTAAGAGATGACGGAACATTTGCCACAACAGCCATTTGATATTTGGTATCTGAATTTATGACGTTTGTGGGCGTGAGGGACTTTTCCTCAATTTAAATACATTTGTAAATACATTGACGAGTGCAAGCTCGAACCTCCCTACGCGATGACGTGTTAATGTCTCAGTGTATTGAACTTTGTGCTGTTAATTATTGTGACGGCATTCAATTGAGACGTGCCACGTTTTTTTAAGTTTCACATCTTGCTCTCCTGTCATCATAAACATTCCCATTGGGAATGTTGGTGTTTACATGTTTCTGACCTTCCTTCATTTTCTCACCCAAAACTAATTTCACACTGAGCTGATTGAAAATCATAAACTAGAAGGAGAAGCATCTCTTTGGATCAATTTTAAATTTTTGAAGTAATTTCTCCGGAAGGGATTCAAATGACAAGAGGACCGGGGAGTTTGGCGATCCGAATCAGGCTTTAGACTCAACATATAAAGTTGCCGGTCACCGCCACCATTTCCTCTGCTCTCCTTAATTTCCCCAGCGACTTACCTTGATGGCGTGGAGTTCTTTGCTTTTATCTTTCTCCTCTCTGAGCTTTTGTCTTCCATCATCGTCTTCATTCCCATTGCTCTCTCGCTCCATTCGCTCTCTTCTCTCGCGCCTCTCCCTCTCCTGGGGGTCCTCTGTAAACACACAGTCTCGGTTCCCGTCATTATGCTTCTATAAGCTGCATGCAGATTGTTTAAAATGTAATACACCAGCGTCTGATACACACCCATCATTTTTCTCCCCATGTCCTGGAACATCCTTCTCTTCTTCCTCTCATCTTCCAACAGCTTCCTCTTTTCCTCCGTCTGTTGCTCCCTCCGTTTCAGAGCCTCGGCTTCTCGCTCTGCTTTGGAGAGGAATTTGGGCTGACGAGGATAAAATAAAAATAAAAAGAAGTGAGGGAAAAATAATTTTCCGTTTAAAAAGGAAAAGACAAATGTGAACCTCAGGAAACTCACCTTTGCCTCTGCTTCCTCTTCTGCCTTCTTCTTGGCGAGAAGCTCTTCCAAAGATAAAGGTTGGACCTGAACAGAAGCAACGGGTCAAACATTAAAATAACCAAAGAAACGATGCAACGCCGTGAAAGATTCAGCCGAACCAGATCTTTACCTTTTCCTTCCTCTTTTTTTCATCTTCTTCCTCTTCTGTTTTAATATCCTTGTCTCTCTTTAACTTTTCCTTCGACTTGGGTGAGAGACTTCTACAAAGGAAAGTTAATTTAAACAGATGTAATCCTTCTTAATCAAAATAATCATGCTTTCATTATTTATTTTACTAATTACAATGTACCATTTCAAAACATTTTCCATTAAATAGTCATATGTTCAAGTTATTGTAAGGAACTTTTAACTGGTTATGAGGTTATCACTTCCTCATAGCAGATTTAACTGACACTGTTGTGTATAAAACTGATTATTTGCCTTTTGTCTGCAATAAGACATCCAACATTTTTTTGGTTTGTGAGGCACTTTGGCATTAAAATGCCAATTCGACTATAGCGGACCAGTTTCAGTCATAATTACAACTTGGACGTTGGTGTGATTGTTTGGTGGTGGTGGGCCAAAGAAAGTGTCTCAACATTTACATGGCATGTGATCTTTCACGTACCTGGACCTCTTGCGATCTTTATCACGCCGATGGCTGTCTCTGTCCTTGCGGCCTCTCTCTCTGTCCTTATCCCGGTCACGCTCCTTTTCTCTATCCTTGTCTTTCATGCGTCGGTCTCTGTTATCACAATACAAATCACATACAATGTCAATATCATCAAATACAACTAAAACAAGACAAATGCTCTGTAACTATGCAGGAATGATAATTAAATCTTTAGTTACCTTTCTGGTGACTTGGAGCGATTCCGCTCACGGGAACGATTGCGTTTGCGTGTCGGTGAGACTTTACGTTCTCGTGAGCGGCTGCGAGGTTTCCTCTCCCTGTCTTTGGTTCCTGAGGGTTCGGCATCTTTCTTGTCTGTGGGGTCGGCTGCCATCTGCAAACACAAAGAAAAACATGATAAAAAATATAAATGATAGTTACTTGACATTCACTAGGGTAGGCTTCTGATAAAGAATTGTACTCTATTACTTCTGAGAGGACATAAAGTAATGAACAGCCTACAGTTATGCTCTTATCTAACTCAAGCCATGCATGATGGTAGTGTGAGCCTGATAAGTGAAAAGTGTATTTTGTTTTAGTCTAAAACATATTAACTATAACGCTCAGTGTCCACATGCCAAAACGCGACAAAGATTTATGTTCCAACATTATTGAACTCTAAAGTTCATACAACAAAAGCTGAGCAGAAGAAGAGATACATTATCAAAAGACCATAAATATATCAAACTATACCAATGGACGCATAGTTAATGTATAAGAGCTTCAAGTAACTTCTTTATTTTCTTTTTAGCCTAAAACAGCAGGATGTTATGAGGAAATAACCGGGTCATTATTATCCACCTCGGTGTAATTAGGTGGATAATTAAGAGGCAATCATAAAAATCTAATTATGGAAGACAAAGTATTACAAGAAATGGTCACTAAACATGAGCCAACTACGTCATTCTTTAACATAAACTGATTGTGTGGTGGGTTTGCATAATCGTATAATATGAAATGTGATTTAATTATTATGTTTTTAGTATTGTGTTTTACTTGAAAGAAAGACACATTTCTTATTGGGGACAATACAACTTAAGATACAATGTTAAAGGTAAAAGATTGTCACGCGCTTATTTTCGATAACAGACCATGCACTACAGTCTTTAAAATACAAAAATAAACGTAGTAATGACTCCACGGTTTAGGAAACATGTAAGTTATGTCAGCTCTAATCCATAAGGTTGCTGGCGTGTCCGCTTGAATTTTACATTAATGTCACGTTATGTTAATTTAATTGAATTAGTCTGACGGTGAAAGTTTGAGCCTTATTTTAGTTTCACACCAAAGTTTACCGACATTATTAAGACTAAACATCTCATTTAGGACGTAAACAACAACACGAGTTACTCTGCAGAATGAATGCAGACAACTAGCTAGTGTTAGCATGCTAGGTCCTTACGTTAGCTAACAACTTAGCAAAAAGGCTAATTGTCTTCTATAAACGGCCCAAACATGCAAAACTAAAACCTTCCTCGAGTCAAACGACTTCATATCATTAAACACAACAGGGGGGGTTTGATTTTTTACAACATTTACAGCTTACCTTGATAACTTGCCAAGAAAACACTTGCGATGTATGTACGCTTCAAGAAGACGCCATATCGCTTGACACGAGCGAATGCCAGCAAGGTTTGTGGGAGTTGTAGTACTGAGCGTTCCGTACAAAGTGCAGACAACGGCTGTCGCCACTACGTTTCCCAGCCAAAGTGATGTGTTTTTCTCAGGGCCCCAATTGTTTGGTACATGAACAACTAAATGCCTGACTAGAAATACCGTTAGGCGGTCTGTGTATGACATTTTAGGCACAAACTATGGGCACAAGGTGGCAACCGTGTTACATGTTAGCACGATACAGATTTATATATTTAATCTAGCAGAATTTGTATTATACATGATAAATGTGTAGATTTTTTACAAAGGAAACAGAATAACCGTTAATTATTTTTTTTCTTTTCTTTAAAAAAAAATAATTTCTTTATTATAGAAAATTGAGTATAAAATGCATAAGTGATATCAATCAATCATAACAACAACAGAAAAACAGAATGCCGGGGACAGCATGTATTCATTCAGAGGAAATTATTCATTCATGCAAATACATTAAAGGAGGTGCACAAATTCATGGTCTTGATAGCCCTCTTGTTTTTGGAGGAGAAAACTTGTTTTTATGTATTTTTTGGGTTAATTTCATCTATCTATCTATCTATCTATCTGTCCAGTCTGTCTGTCTGTCATATAACAATAATAAGAGAAGAATTATTAACTCTACAGAAAGACAAAAAAATGAATTAAAAAAATGAAAATGGCATATCAGTCCATTGTTGACCATACACTTTATAGTGCAGCCATGATCAGTACCATTTAAAATCACCATCCTCTGCAGAAGATTTACATTCAAGAAGGGTTGTTAGTGCAGGGAACAGAGTATGTTTTTCCTGTAATCTAAACCATCCTCTAGTGTGTAAGTGTGTGTGTACATGGTCCTGCAGACAGATAAAAGACATTTTAGATGCTGCCTGACTACAGTTTGGATTGGCCCGATGCTGATTCATATTCCGGACCTGCCTTTTCATCCACGCAGAGATCAAGAGAGATTTATGGAGCCCTTCTGAAGGTGAAACAGTTTCAGTAGAATCAGATCAAAGTTGATGGTGGAGAATTACACACACACATACACACATACACACAGTGGGAAAGATACCAGGAAGAAAACAATAGACTGGTAAGACAGTAAAAGTTTAAAGGTAAGAAGTGAACCACAGTTATAACACAGAAAAACCCAGGGTTGTTCCTGGAGCTACGTTGTCAACCCAAAATCCTGCTTCATGGAGTCTTAAAGATTTAAGCCAAGGAGGGTAAAAAGAGGAGATGTCACGCGTCATATCTTTGGGCTTTAACACATGAGCAATAACATCTGGACTGTACTTGCCAAAATGCTCAATTGCTGGTGAACTATCACAGAACATGAAGGTGTAATTTTTTAGCTCTTTCCTTGAATATCTGACTTGACAGTGCTTGACTGTCCCTACACACCCATTGTACACACCGTGTTTTTTACTCTTTTTTTTACCTGATTAGACCTCTTTTCAAAACTGGGCATTTAAGACAAAGAATCTTAAATAATTTTAACCTGAGTTGAGGTCTAATGGGCCAGAATAAAACACCTGTGTGAGTGTGCAGGGCCTTTGAGTCGTTAAATAACATGTTGCCATTTCAACTGCTTATAAGTTGGACAAAATAATGTAGTTTTGGAGATCAAATAATGTGAATATTAGGATTTTCTTTAACTGGTGGACCCCGTTATGTGTTCTCTATATTCTCTTATAAAATGTACGTTTTATGATTTTTGTGTATTCATGGTGACAGATTTCCTGCAACTCTCATTAACTTATTCTATATATTCTATTGTGGTATAAGTGCTGTCATGTATATCTTGTGTATATACGTACATGGTACTAACTCTCATACAACACATGTAATGTAATATATAAGAATTATACAGAAATAGCAGTAATTATGTAAACAAAGCACAGAAACATACTTCATTAATCTAGTATAGAAAAAGTGAATTATATTACCATATTATACAACATGTCCATAGTTGCCCTGTAGCTATCAATGCATAGAGTGAGTATTTAGTACACCAGTGATTAGCATCACTCTGTCATCATTTTCCTTTTGCCTTATTTTTGGTGTTTCTACAGTTACATTTTAGCAGAAGTACAGTGACAAAAGGCAGGAAGATGAGGAGAGACATGGCATGAGAAAAACACAGCAGGCACAATTCATTTAATATTTTTGAGCATGGAATCCATTCAACTACTTTCTTATTCATCTTTGAATTAATTAGGTTTGTTAATGTGCTTGAAGAGGGTTTTTTCTCCATTAAAAGCTGGGGAAATGTCTTATAAAGGAAGAAATAACAGATTATTTCTGTAAACTTTAAGAAAAACATTTGTTTTACCCTGATGCAAAATTTTACCACCAACATGTTAATGGCTCTATTTGTTTTGTTTGTGTCACGGCCAGTTAATGATTCTTCAGGTCAGGAAACTGAGCTGTGTTGTGTAATGATGATGATTACCTAATTCTGATCAGCAGACTATTGCTAAGAGTTCCAGTTAGGCTTTGTACAAGCAAAGCGATTAAAGGACCGACAAATCACATTGTGTCGGGTCAATTCTTGTGCCCAGAACACTTTAGATTTAAACATGGAAACGAACGCGCTGATCAGCAGATATTTACCCGTTTTGAAGCTATGACTGTGTCTAGCTGTTATCCAGATGTGCACATCACAAATCTCAAACTATAACCCTCTCTAACCATCCCAAGCCGCTCATGGGCCCCAGCCTTTTGCTCCCTTCCCCCCACAATCCCCAATGCCAGGCATGGTTGTCTAATTAAACCGCGAGAAGAGCACTGACTCTTGACATGCCCTCAGGGTGTGCCACACGGGACACGCGGGCATGAAGGGGGGGTAGATGTGGTGAAGGTGAGCAGTGTGGGTAAATAAGGGGTTTCTGGGGGTGTCATAATATGTTGGGTGAGGGGAGGGGGGCCAGGAGAGTCTATTTACCTCTAGCAGGGACACACGGGGTCTTATCATTCCAGCAGACCTGAGCTGAGCGTGCATGTGTGTGTATGTGTGTGTGTGTGTGTGTGTGTGCGTGTGTGTGTGTGTGTGTGTGTGTGTGTGTGTGTGTGTGTTGAACCTGGCTCACCTCGCCGCACTTGGGGAACGAAAAACTATGTGGAGCAGACGAGATAAACTGCTTAGTATACACAGCACACACTGACACACATTCATACACCAATTCACATGTACATCGTCACGCATGGATACACTCAGCTTCGAATACAGAACTCACAGACACACATGAACAATAAGGGGACAGCACTGGAGCAACACGAAAATGAGACAAAGAAACTTGCTTGAACGTATTCACAGCAGTGATGAATGGATTTAATTTAAAAGAACACACATGAAGCCTCATATTTGTTGAATATTTGATTCTATTTTCAGGACATTATGCACTGTATGCAAATGTTAATACAGCTTAACATGGTTAATATTAATGTGAGTGAGTCCTCGGGGTTCAGGGCTATAGAAAGGCTGTGGTGTCTGCTGTCTGGTGATGTCTGTGTGCCTCATTGAGTCGCCCAGAGCACACAGACATACACAAGCTGGGAGCCGCGCTGCCGCCTGAACCTGTCACATCAGGACAGCTTTGGACCGAGCTATCAGACAGGCAGGAGGGATTGATTGAAAGAAACTTCACTTTAATAAGTCTGGTACAATCAGCAGGAATTATGCTGTGATTTCTGTTATTTTTGTGCCGGTTCCGGCTGCAGTAGTCCGGCCTATTGTATTAACGAGAGATGACAGAGCAATTCAGACACATGCAAAAATATTTTCGAGAAACAAACATACCGGTTATTGCAACATGCTTGTGTTGGAAAAGCTAAATTACATGTTTAAAGGAAACATTTTGGGGAATATGCTTATTTGTTTGCTTACCAAGAGTTAAATGAGCAGCTCAATACCAGCCTCTAGTTTAGTTTAGCTTAGAATGAAGACAGGAGACAGGAGGGAGGCCACGAGCCTGCTCTGGCCAAAGGAAAAAAACAAATACCAGCATCTGTGAAGCTCCCCAATTAACACATTGTGCTCACGGCCGAGAAAAAGTCTGGCACATAATCCCCTGTAAAACCACAACATGACATGTTTACAGTTTTGTCTTTAAAAAGAGATTAAACAAAGAAGATATATTGTGTTAATTTGTGAGCTTTAGAGGTGCTGGAAGGGGGGATTTTGTTAGGACAGAGCCATTCTATAGCGGTTTCAGCCGTTTCCAATCGTTATGCTAAGCTAAGCAGCTGCAGGCTGTAGCCTTACGCAAACCGTACAAACACGAGATTGGTTATCGATCTTCTCATCTGACTCTCTGCAAGAAAGCAAAAAACAGATCTTTCACCAAAATGTCAAAAGATTGCTTTAAACCTATGCAGACATAGGTTGGGAAATTATACCAATATGTGGAACGACATCACGGTGGCCACGTCTGCTGGACTGAGCCACAGAGAGGCAGATGCCCATGGGACACATGGAGAATGTCACTCCTCACCCAGCTGAGCCTTTGACATACAACCCCATTTTCCATCCAGAGACAGGAGTTATGACACTGTCAGAGCAGCTGTGGCAAAGCTCGCAGTTATAGAGGACGTGTGTGTGTGTGTGTGTGTGTGTTCGGCACGCTCTGGCATATAAGGGAATGTAACCTATATGTCAGTCTGCAGATAGCTCATCAGTAACCAAGCAGCATAGCTTTGCAAACCCCCCATCCTCTCATCAGCCCTCTGCTTCCTTCTCTGCCTCCGTGGTGCTGGAGATGTCTGATAGGTTGATTGTGCGGATGTGTGTGAGCTTGCATCATGTGCGCGTTTTTATGCGTGTCTGCGCTGCCATGTCTGATAGATGAAGTGCTTATGTGGTAATGAGCCACGCTGCACTGCAACCATTTTCTCTGACTCCCCGAGAGGGTTTCAGATGGCAGCATTCTTCCCTAAATCATCCTCCCTATGGTTCCCGATCCTGATCCTCGAACGGTCTCACCGTCTCGGCTGCAGGCACCTATACGTCAAGAGGAGGAAGGGACAAATGTCAAGACAGCACAGATCACTTGCTGCTGACCTGTTCATTAGTTTACATCAAATATGTCAGTGCCATACATGTGTCTTTGTTGGCCTGTGCGATCTACTTTCAAGCAAGGACTGACTTTCAGAAATTCACCTGGACATGGAGGTTATATGTTTTATAAATAAATCAGCGGTGCAGCCTCCTGTTTTTTGAGGAGATACACATTTTTATTTTCTTTATTCACACTCAAGTAAAAAAAAAAGAAATTACACACTATATAAAAACAATGGCACACTCATATAATAAATAAAACAATATATCTCATCCCTGGAAAAGTCTGGGACAATGGGACGTAAAAAGAGGACAGCTAGTGAACCTGATTTAGGGAATAGTTTGAGATTTCGGGGTAATACAAATGAGAAGAATAGTATACTCTTGTAAGTATGCGCACAGCCAAGTGTATTTCCCAAATTGCTGACCTATTTAGTTAGCCATGGTAGTGTGGGTCATATGCCAAAGAGGAACTTAAAGGGAATAGTTTGACATTTTGGTAGCCACACCTATAGAGAGGCTAAGTCACGCCCCTTTGGTGGACCACCATGGGACCTTATTTCGGGAAAAATATGTATCAACAGTGAAAGACAAATAATTATTTGGTCAACTTTTGAATTGTGTTCTTTCAATTCCCGGCTGATAAAAAGAGTAGCTGGATAAAACACATCAGGTAAGATAACGTTACATTTTTGCACGGATATAGCTCAGTTCCCTGCTAGCTAGCAAGCCAAGGTGACAGTTGTGTCGGTAAAGTACATTGTGCAAGTCGAGAGATGTTAGTTCACTGATCTGTTTCACACAAAACTAAATGATATCACCACAAATCTATGAGAAACTGTGACACTCTTGACTTGCTAAATTATCTTAAATTGACGAGCTTCAGAAGTGTAATTCATGGCACAATTCAAACGTGACTACTGCAAATATTTTTTCCAAAATAATAATACGGAAAGGGGCGGGACTTCGCCTCTCTATTTGCTTTCTTGCCGAGAGTTAGATAAGAAGATCAATACAACTCTACACGGTTAAGGCTACAGCAGCCGTCTAACTTAGCTTAGCATAAAGATTGGAAACGGGGAAATAGCCAGCCCAGATATTTCTCTTTTTACCAAGTCAAACTAAACAGCTGCTGTAGCTGTATATTACCATACAGAAATGGGAGTTATGTATTTTTAAAAATGTTGAACTATCCCTTTAAACATAGTCTCAGGCAAAAACAGCACAAAAAGGTGCAGCCTTTGTCTAAGGACCATGGCAGTGCAGGAGCTCCACATCCACTATATGGTCGTGGAGTATAATCATGCCTTGGAGCAACATGCCATGGATGACAGAAACTAATCTGATTTACAGAGACATGTAATATACGGGCCATTTTTTGATAAATGTGTGCATGTATCTGTGTGAGAGACTTGGAGAAACTGCAGATAGAGATAAGAGAGGAGCTTCGCAGACAGACAGGCAGGCAGCCCTGTTGGTTTATCCAAAAGACGATCAAACGACTAGTCCATTTTCAGCTGCAGAAAATCAATGTTGGAGCAGACAAGAGACAACATTTATCTGGGACTGGTGATGCAGAGTATATTCTTACAATTTCCCTGTCTGCTATCGTACAAAGGATAAGGATAAGTATCCTGTGTGCAATAGTTCAGGAATGGCAAACATTCAGCTACTTCATCCATGTCGTACCATCAGTGAGCAGAGTGTGACCGCAGGACGCAGCCACGGTGATCCTGATAAGAGCCAATATCAGTCAAGGGAAAGACCAAGCAAATACAGTAATGGAGGTCAGGGTGGATGGCTGGTTACATAAGAAAAAGAAAAGAAAAGAGAAACAGAAAGGGAAATGGCAAAGACATACAGTAAGGAGTGAAGAGACAAGAAAATGCTATATATATTAATATATAATATAGTTAATATAGTTTCATATATAATTGGTCCTCTTAAACATATATATATATATATATATATATACTGTATATTTAGAGATTGTTGGCTATGACCCTATTTGTGTTTACACTATGTCTTAAATTCTAAAGGTTCAACACAATTTAGTAAATCACACTGCAACCGTTAGCTAACTGAAAGAGCTAACTGACACAACTAACTTTAGCTTGCTGCTAGGCTAACATGACATTAACTGGTTTGTATTGATAAATAAAAGAGGTAGAATGGTCGACACTTTCATGACACTTGATCAAAATGCCGTTTAACGACGATATTAACTGGGAAGGCTTTAAATTATATTTCACAAAAGGTTCTTCAAATGACTAAACATTATGCCCGAATAACGTTCGCTTTATCGGATTTCCCTCTCACTATACTGAAGATTAACCCTGAACATATTTCTCCATGCATTTGATTTTTAAGCTAATACTTACAGATTGGCAGTTATGTTTATTTAATATAGTTAATATAGTTTTATAAAATGTGCCCTTCTAAAATCTTACTTTTGGAGGCTATAGCTTGCGATGCTAATTATGCATTAGTCTTTGGCCAGTTTAAGTCTTCATTTCTAAAGGTACAACATATATTTATTATAACCATAGGAATGACTTTACAGACAAACTTTGGTTGGAGTACCGTGTTGTTCTACTTGAGCAGCCATAGCTTGGTTTGCACCAGCTATTTGTAAATCTTTCCCAACAATCAATTCCCTTTTCTTCAAACAAAACAATACAAAGTGGCAAGTTTTCAAAATGAATCATGTATGAAAAATGATAAATGCTGTGGCATTAGACATGTGTGTGTGTGTGTGTGTGTGTGTGTGTGTGTGTGTGTGTGTGTGTATGTGTGTTGGGGGAAGGGGGATCCCTTAAGGCTGCGTTCAGGCCTGCGTTAAGGCCACACAGTCAGGGACGGAACAAAAAAGTTCAGGGTTGATGTTCAGAAATCTATATGAATAAAAACCTCATTGTATTTATTTCTAAAACTGATGTCACTTGTATTATTTTGTAGAGTTACGGTCAATAACCACTATGAATAACACCGTAGACAGCATCAGTTGAATATTGTGTTCTCCTTATCATGGATTTATTAGTGCGAAGTGAACCACAGTGCCCTTGACCTGAGAAATAACTATATGTTATCATTCCTTCTTAAGACAAAATAGACAATATGCTGCCGAAAATTTGATAAAATGACCCAAATAATCTCGTTTTAATTTGGTACAGCTCATATGCATACGAAGTACCGTTTCTTCGACGTGAATAAAGATAAAGAAAGCAATTGACGTGAATTTACATTTTAAGGTTACAGACAAATTTATCATTCCAAATGTTTGATATCCATTAAAGGTCTAAGGTCTTTTAGTGTAACTGTTAAACACTGACTTGTAAATTAACTGTAGACATAGTTAATATAGTTTTATATGTAATTTTCCATCCTGAAAATCTGTTTTGGAGGTTATAGTTTATGATACTACATATAATACACACTACTAAAGTATTTTGCCAAGACAAGTTCTAAAGGTGAAACAATTAAGAGTGCTTTTCTTCATGAACAGTGATCAGTCCATAAAAGGTCTAAGGTCTGTCCATGATGGGTTTAACGCAGAAATAAACACTTGCAAATGAACTTCAGACATATTTATTTAAATAAAGAGTTAAAGAAAGTAGCGTATAACAATAACAAATACAGAATTCAGTCAATAACTTAAAGCCGTAACAGGCAACTTGACACAAACATTTTGTTTCGCTTCAGTAACATTCTTTTCAGGGACTTCTAATAAACAGTTGCAGTAGGAAGGATATGTACAACAAAACAAGCCCGTCTGTCAAAAGACGAGCAAGAAAAAGTGAAATGACGGGCTGTGTGTCTGAACCAAACGGAGCTTGTTTGAAATAACGACTGAAGCAGAGCTACAGAGACATGTTTCAGACCGCATGCTGCTTCCAACAACCCACTCATGGCTGCTACCAGCGTGGGGTCTTTAAAACCACGTGGAGGCCACGAGCGGGCCCTGAACATGTCCAGCCGTCACCTTCGCAGTGGTCTTCTGTCTAATGCTACAAATAAAAGGTGAGGCACCCTCTCGGAGAGCCATCCCTCCCTCTCTCTCTCTCTCTATGTGAGGAAACCCCGCTCACGCCCCCCCCCCCCTGCTCACTCAGGTTGCCAGGCAACACGTAAAATTCCAGTGTTCTTTACATCCAGAGAACTCCGGGCTTCTCTCGGTGCAGACCTACAAATCATCAAGTCCTCCATTAGCTGAGCTGTCAACAGAGGCTAATGCCAGAAGACTCAAGTGAATACAACATCAACAAACAAACAAACACCACAGACAAGCTACAAGCAAGTAAAAATACCCAGAAGAAAAAGTTATTTCATAAATGGAAAAAGTCGAGATGCTTTTAGGGAAGTTGAAAAATTTGATTTTTTTAAAGCATGAAGGGGAAAGGGGGGGGAAAAAACTCTTTCTCCAGACAGGACCAGCCTGTTTGTGTGACTCAATTCAACCTTCCTACACATCATCTCAGGGACATTTAGTGTTAATGCAGCTATCCAGGCTGGAAATGGCAGCAGGTGCATCTTGGATAACTGTTAATGATATTCAGCACCTGAGCTTGTCCACATAGAGTGCTGCAGGAATGAGTCCTAAAACACGGAAATGAGTTTCACCCTTCCGGTTCCCTCATCTTGAAGTCAATGTTTTGTCTGTTTTTTAATGGGTTTTTGGTTAGATATCTGAAAAGAGGTCTGTGGACAACACAAGCTTAAATAAATTTTGTACATCGTCCCAAAATTTTGAATTAAAAAGGGCGTGGCTATATGAGACTAGAGAGGTTATCTGGGACCATTAAACGCCATCAGGCCGAACACGGAAACTCATTTACTCGCTAGTCAACCAATACAGCCAGCTCGTTGTGCTTATCCTCTTAAAACACAAACTATTCTCAGTCAAATTTTTCAACTTCTTGATTTCGATTTCCACTAGCTAGATCCGGTCACTTTTGTGGAAGAGGTAAGCAAAGTAAAATTACAAGTTGCAAGCTGGTTGTGACGTCATGTGACCGTGGTGTAGAGTAAAACGTTTTAATTCTGACGGTTGCATTTACACTTCTAAAATCAAACAAGTGGTGATAATTTGTAAAGATCAGCTTGCTGAACAAAACTTTTGTTTGCCACAGAGCTTATTTTCTGCAACAACCCCCCCCCCCCCCCAAAAAAAACCATTGTCGAGGGAACCGTGGTGAAAACACGTCATCCTGCATCGATCTATTACACGTTTATAGTCCAAAGTTCAAATTTTAGGACTTTATTTTTTTTTTTACATCCATGAGGCACCGGATCGTTAAAAAAGATTTCTAAGACTCCTTTTGGTACAAAAACAGTTTTGTTTGTCTAAAACGAAAATCTTTTTATGGTTTATTTTTTAAAGACCAAGAAAAGAAAATAACTTTTTTCGCTGGAACAAAAGCTGGCAGCTCTTAAAGTACCAGGGAACAGTGAGATGAGGCATCGTTAATGTACCATCCCTAAAATAAAGCCTTATGATTACTACCATTGAACAAATAAGACTGCTGAGGTGATGGGTAATGAATAAGGGGATCTGAGAAAAACATGCTTAGATGGTCTTTACACGGCCCAGTATGTTGTGTTTGCTTTGTCACAGCATGTCCACCCCTGGACTGTTTGGTAGCTCGTGTGAGTGCTGAGTCACACTGCGCTCCTTCAGACGTGCTCTCAGTTTGTCCCCCGACTGCCTTTGCAAATGAACACTCTGCTTTGCCAAATCCCTCCCTTCTCTCCCCCTTTTTTTCTCCACTGTCAGCTCTAATTTCCAAACGAAATACCGTGAGGGGTCGAGGGGGTGGGGGTAATTTCTTCAAGGACTGCTGTTTTAAATTCCCCGTGCCGCATTTCTAAAGAAACCACTTCCTATAACTGTCAGATTTTACTTTTCATCTCGTCATTCAGCCCAGTGTGACCTTAAAGAGACATTCAGAAAAAAGAGATGGATGGGAAAGGGCACCGCAATCAGAATTTCAAATGACTCCCATCAGGGTAATGCAGTCAAAAGCAGTGTTTACAACCACTTGGAAAAGAGGAGGCACTGATCTTATTTAAGCTCTCATGTGAGGAATCGAACTGCTCTCTTTGCACAGGTTGTATTTAATAGATCAGTTTCCCACTCTGTCTCTGCACTGTGTGCTGGTGATATGTCATGATCAAAAAGTCCAGTGTCAGAGTTGAATATAGAGAGTGTAGCAAACTTTTTTTTTTCTTTTTGAAGTAGTTGTCGGGGAGTTTGGGGAGGATGCTGCAAAGGAGAGAGATGCTCTGTAGAAACCGTTGCTCTCTTTCCCTTGCATACCCTTGGGCCCCATGCTGAACCACCTGCTTGTCCTTGCCCCGCCCCATTCCCCGGCATGATCTCAACAGTATTCACATGATGGAGCAGCTCTTGGACTTGTCCTTGCTGAAGGTGGAGGAGAGCAGCTCCGACTTGCTGGGCAGGTGCAGGAGTCTCTTGGAGAGGCGGCGGACGGGGCTGGGTTTATTGGCGGGCTGGAGTTTGTTCATGCAGGCCAGAGCCGCGGTACGGAACACACTGTGGATGCTCTTCTCTGATGTGAAGGCCGAGCACTCCAGGTAAGCCTCTGCTCCGAGCTGCTTGGCCAAGGACAAACCCTGCAGCGTGAAGGAAACATGCAAGTTGAGCTCTGGCGGATTGAAACGACAACCCGGTCTAGACAGGAGACAGAAACCAAGAGGACGAAAGAGTCACGGGAACAAACCTGTTCGTGAGAGATGGGAGCCTGCTTCTGATTGGACAGCTCCATGCGAGTGCACACGTCTGTGCGCAGGTCCGTCTTGCAGCCTATTAGCAGGATCCGTGTGCTGGGACAGAAGTCCTGGATCTCTGCTTTCCACTGCAAGCAGAAGAGAGAGTGTCAAGAAACAGCATTTTGTCCACGACAGCGACAGATAAAAACTGAACACAAGTAAAAAATGAAGTTGGAATATTGTGGTGTCCGTCCGTCATGTTCACACTGCAGCGGTTAATAATATGAATACCTTCTTCAGCGCACTGTCTACTGTGTCTGGTCGGCTGATGTCAAAGCATAAGAGCACTGCATCTGAGTCGCTGTAGCAGAGGGGTCTGACGTTGTCGTAGTATGGAGAACCTGGAGAGACAAAGTCAGGACACACGCTTAGGAATGTCTTACAAACAACTTTGTGGGCATTTAGCTCAAAACAACATTGTTTAATAGAAACTAAATATTTATTTTTTAAGGGCTGAATCCAGTTGACACTATTATAATGTTCTATCTTAATCATCCTCCACACTTTCACACAGTACAAACACAATCAGTCACATACACCCCTGCCAAACTGATAAGAGAGCAAATCATTTCACTGAGCCTGACGCCTTCCCACTGACAGGAATGTTTCCAATAAAGTAAACTCGCTGAGTCATAGTCTCTGCACCAATCACATCTTTCCATTATTGGTCAATCGCAAACTTTATTTGCAAAACTCTTGTTTGACTTTAAAAAAAAAAAACTACCAGATGTCCTGTGAAACAAAATCATCATCACACTGTAGGATAAACTTTTCAATCATTTTTAGCTTGGCTTCAGTATCAGATAAAGTGCCGAAATACAGACACCATGTCGAAGGCAATTTTAATAATTATGTCTATTAAATTAAGTCCCTGTCTGCATGAAAAAAAAAACATCTATATAACCAATAGTTAGGTAATTGAACAGTATTCATCTTAAAGCAGAAGTATGACATCTTGTTAAAAAGCTTATTTGCTTTTAAGTGGAGCGTTTGAATACGAAGAAATGGCAAAGCAGCTGATTAGCTTAGCACAAAGACTGGAAACAGGGGGAAACAGCTAGCCTGGCTCTAGGGTTGGATAGTCACCGAAAATGGCATCTTTACTTTACTGTATTGACACCTAATGCCATCAAATGCAATGTTTTGTTTTTGGATGTACAAATTGTTGTGACTCTGCAGATTGCAGCAGTCACACTAATAAGAGACACGCAAAAAGTAATTAATGTTGCAACAGGCTTCGTTGCAACATTGTAATATACATCAGACCTATTTTACACATTTTAAACTTATATTTACTCTATGTATATTCTCTATCATTTTAATAGTTTTACAGAAAAACACCAAGAAAAATTACTTGTATGCAAAAACCAGAAAATGCATTTCTCAGACATCGTGCACAGACATGACTTCTGACACTACGGCCAACGCCTTTATTAACCAGACGGGACTTTAATAACACTCACACTAATAAACCAGTCCTGATATACTGATATACACCATTCATTGCCTCACTCAGACAGCCTACCCTGATTGTTGTCTCATAAATACGACACTTTAGTGATGGGATTTTGGAGTGCAGGAAACATATCTTCCTTGTATTTCCATAAACAGCTCGGCTATATGTGGACATTTTCCTTTCACTCTCAGGAAGGCCCCCGTGCTAAAAACAGAGCGACAGGATGTCCGCTCTCTATTGTCTTCCCTCTGCCACCTAATCACTCCCCACACACCAACACTGAGATTTAATTTCCTTCTCCGGTCCTCAGGGGCCAAATGTGCACCAGGAGCCTTCCTTGCAAATAAAAGAGGATATAATTATATCAGGAATAGATACTTCTAATAAGCTTCCCCCGAAACTAACCGACAGTCCTGTTGTCTTGAGGAATTCTCTCCTGAGGCGTTAATGAAAATGTTTTTACAACAATATTTGAACAAGCTCTGGTTCACTCAGTCTGTCAGAATATTTGACTTAAATCTGTTATGTAGGACATCTTACACAACTACAATCTATCAATAACATCTCCTTTTCTTTTTTAGAGGGAATCAAAGCAGCCGTCACATAACTATCCAGGGTGATGTAAGGCTTGAGAAAGAGGAGGCAGCGAGATCTAAAGAGGACACAACTTCGAGCACCTACCACCTCCCACACATCAGCAGCCCCCTGCCTGGACACACAAACACACACACAGCCAAACACCAACAACCCTTTCAGTTTAAGCAAACATTAGCTGAGATGCAAAGAAACGGCCCCCCTCTGCTCTCAAAGAAAGAAAGCGAATGGATTTTACACCAAAAGAACTACGTATGAGATGAGGCTGTGTATCTCTTGGTAAAAGATAAGATGTGCTTCTGAGTCGTTTTCTACTGTCAGGAATTGTGGTGAACATGGAGCTGGACTTCTCACATCTGTTTAGTATGTGAAAGATCATATTTTAAAATAATAAAACACCTGGAGCAATGTTATGAGAGCTGACAGGATTAGTCGATTATCAACTAATTGACAATGTTTTGCCAAATATTCTCTTGTTTCAGCTTCTAAATTAGGATTTGCTGCTTTTCTTTATCTTAAGAGAAGGTAAAGTGAATATCTTTTGGTTTTAGACCGTTACAAGACATGTGAAAATGTAAACTGTGGCTTTCGGAAACTGTGATTGAAAGAAATTCAAATAATTCAAATGAATCGCTGATAAAAGAAATATCTCGCAGCCCTAAATGTTATAAATAAAGATAATAAAAATGGAGAATGGAAAGAAACATACACGAAGAGTGACGGGAACTGTGTTTGTGTTTGTGTTGCAAAAGTAAATAGGTCTTATGCAATGTTTCCCCTACAAAGGGCGACTGTCCAGAAAGTTTTTACTCCGTGGGAGACAAACACACAAACCTACATCAGTTCAGTGCTGGTTTCACTTACATAAGACCTTTTTTTAGGCGGCGCACACCATAAGGCAGTGAGGAGGTCATGCATATCTCTCTCCCTCTCTCACTTGTGCCTTCTGTTCACAGCGACCGTACGCCACACACACACACATAGTAAGACAGGACACACACACACATACACACACACACACGCTTCCACCCCCTGCATGGACGAGGCATTCCCCTCTCCCCCGTGAAACAACCCCTCTGCAGGCCAACTGGCACTGCTCAACTTCCTCTGAGCACAATGCCTCCGCCAATACTGTTATGAAATTAATCTATACGGGATTGGATTTATTATTGATCCCATTTACATAATGTTTCTATATGTTTAAGGTCATTATGTCAGAAGGACAATTATGGTTCTCTGAACTGTATGCATGAGGGCTGTAGCTAAGATAGTAGCAGATAGCAGATTGGTTTCCTGATTCATTGGTAGATCTTTTTGTCTATAAAATGTCCAACAATTTTGAAAAATGCAGATTATTATTTCAAATTCCTTCCATATCTACCGACAGTCCCAAACTCAAAGATATTCCATTTACAAAGACAGAGAAAAGCAGCAAATTAGAGGAGGCAAATCCAAGAAATATTTAGTTTGTTTTTACTTTAAAAATGACTTAATATGAATGATAGTTGCCGTGTCATTTTTTTGTCAATGGACAATGTTCTTGTAATGCCTCAATACCTTTATGGGGAAGAAGTCAAGTTATCAAATATCACAAGAGAGAGTCAGATATTATATCCAAGAAAGTTGATTTTGATTAAACTTTACATATTTTATAACAGAGGTTATAAATAAAGTAGGTATGGGACATATTTTTCAGTCCCCTTTATCATAAAGACATACTGGAGCTGCAACTATTAGCCGATTAATCAATTAGTTGATCGACAGAAAATTAATCGGCAACCAAATTATTGTTTTAATTTCCCTTTTCAAGCAGAAATGCCAAAAACTAGATGATTCCAGCTCCTTAAATGTGAGGATTTGAGGCTTTTCTTTGTTTTATTTTTCATTGTAAACTGATATCTTTGGGTTTTACACTGTTGGTGAAACAATACAAGACATCTGAAGACGTCACCTTGTCCTCTGGGCAACTAACGACAAGACAATTTTCAAACCTTTTAGGGTCATGTCAGTAGGTTAATTTGCGGTGACATACTGACCTTTAACATACAGTAGAATGATCTAAATACAATCAATAAGAAAAGCTCCTCACTCCGGTATAGATTCATCAATGATAATAAACAGCTCAAAGCTACAATAATGCTATAAAGTTTAAATGTAATCCTACAGATGAGATTGAAATGAAATGTTTAGGATTAAACCAGTCAGATTTGGAGGCTTTAGGGATTTAATATTCCCAGTAATAGCTTGGTTGTATTTCTCAAACTAGGTCCTCTGTTTGTCTTTGATTGTGTTTTTTGGGTCTTTTTTGTTTTCATGCTAAACTGTGGATTTTGGGTCCCACTCCCGTCTTGTTGCTCAGGCCTGTTGTTCATTTCCGGCACCAATCCACCAATGAAGATCTCTCAACAGATTTCACACGAGTAAAAAAAGCTGCTTAACTGCATCAAAACAGGACGGGCAGATAGTGACGTCTGGGTCAACGCCAGCAACACTGTTTGTAAGACAATGAGTGAGACGGAGCTTCGTTTACAGTCGTTACCCGACTCCAGGCCGACTGCGTTGTTGTTGCTGCTGGGAGAGTCAACAAGTTCCACAAACCAGCCTGTGAATGCAGCACTGAAACCTGACTTCTTTACTCATCGCTCCACAAACAGCGAAGCTTGGGGAGAATGTTAACTTGACAGTGAGTCACAAAGAGAGGGGGGGGTCAGGTAATCACAGTCTTGTTCTCTGCCAGTTTGATTAAACTGTGGAAATAATAAAAATTGAAATACATCTGAGCATAATCCTCACCTGATGTGTCCCAAAGGCTGAGCTCCACACGCTGGTCTTCAAGCTCCAGACAGGCCGTGTAGTTCTCAAACACAGTGGGGACATAAGTCTGCAGATGGACAAGGAAGAAAAAGGTTTTTAATCACAAATTATATAATATTATATTTTAGCTAATTCATCATTTAGAATATAAAATAACAAAAACAGGAGCAGATCAAGTCACCAGTGACTCAGTCAGTGAGTCCCAACTCCAAAAATGCAATTAATATGTTATTATTTTAAATAAAAGACAAACTTCATATTTGTGCAGGATTGTTGACAAAGCAATAAACTACAAAAATTAGCAGTTTATTTTTAATCAATTCAGCAGTGCTCAAACATATTAACCTACAATATATCAATGATTTTACAGCAGAAGACTTCCAATCCCAACCTGAGAGGATTTTATGAAGCCCAGTCTGAATTACTAAACCTATGGAAAATATAGCCTCAAACATCCTTTACTATGTATGTCACTCTGTAATACTATACGCTATATGGCACCACCATGGGAGTTTTATAGATATAAAATAGAAGATAGAGGATAAGATAAGCCTTTATTGATCCACAGAGGGGGAATTTGGTTGTTGCAGCAGCACAGAGACAGACATCAGTAAAAAAATAAAATAAGTAGAGAATGTAAAAAATAAACAGTAGGAGGTATACAAAACTAAAACTAGAAGAGAAGTGAAAATTAGATTTTAAAAAATGCAAATACAAAAATGCGAGATAAAGTGACAATGGTTTGATTGATAATAAAAAAACTAATGATAAGAAGAATACGAATAATAGGCCTTCAAGAATAACATCAGTATATATTTAAATGAAGTACTACTGGTGTGTTATATGTCTCTCACACAATCAGAAACACAAAGAGAAAGAAAACTCTTCTCTAGTCTTCTGCTCCTTGAGGGAGTGATAAAGTAACATGTATTCTTCCTCGTGGGGGATTCATAATCATAACCTGTAATTTATATCATCCGTATATTATCAGTTCCAATAAGAACAGCGCACATTCAACAGATCACTGTAGACGGTGTTAAAAGAGATCTCGTACCTCTGGATAGCAGTCCTTGGCCAAAACCTGTAACATCGCTGTTTTACCGCATTGGACGTCCCCGACCAGCACGAGTTTACACCTCGCTACAAACGGCTGCGCGAGTCTTCTTTCCTTCATGATGCGGATGAATCAAGCCGGCAGACTATCAAAAAGAAACACGAGTGGGAATAATAACGATAAAGTTTTGTAAATCCTCTCGGTTCTTGCTCTTCTTCTTCCCCGGTCAGTGAGTGAATCAGTGAGTGAGGCAGAGCAGCAGTCAATGAGGGAATCACTGCGGAACTTTATATTGTCGCGCCATCCAATGAGCGCTGCGCTGTCCGCGAGCCGGAGGAGGAGGAGGAGGGCAGCGCACGAGGTCTCTCGTCTTGCTATATGGTGGTAATGGTGGATGGCGAACCGCAGGGCCATAGCCGGGATTTAAGAAATACTGATGTCCCCTTAATGCACCTCCTAAACACACACCGAACAAGACCTCTCATATTTATATTACTAGAGAGTAGTTGAAGAAGTACTCAGAGCCTTAAGTAGCACCACCACACAGTAGAAATACTCAAGAAAAAGTCTTGCATTCAAAATTTTACTTAAGTGAAAGTACATCAGTATTAGCATCAAAATAGCCGAAAATAGTAAAAGAAACCTTCTCATTATGTAGAATGGACCATTTCAGAACCAGATATCATTATTATCACTATTAATAATCAATGAATGTGTTCATCACTTTAATGAAGCAGCTAAATCAGGAGTTAATTCAAACTACTTTATAATCTAATGATATATCTTGTTCTATTTGATGATAATATTCTGTATTGATAATCTGAATCTGTGACTAAATGTAATGTGGATTAAAGAGTACAAAGTTTCCCTCTGATGTAGTGGAGTAGAAGTAGAAAGTAACAGTTGAATTACTCAAGTAAAGTACAAGTTGTACAAATTGTACTTGAGTATAGAAAAACTTTCCACCAATGGTACTCAGATCCTTTACTTAAGTAAACGTATAACTGATTTTGTTTAAAAATACTCCATTACAAGTAAAATACCTGAATGTTACTTAAGTAAAGGTAAAGAAGTAATTTTGCAAAATGTAGACCCTTTTAAAGTATCAAAAATAAAAAACCCAAATCTAATTTTGTTCACAGCTGCAACAGAAACATTTACTCACTAAGATATATTTAAATCTGGTTAGTGGGAGCATATCACGCAGAAATCCAGCTAATGAGAATTTGCTTTAAATGCTGTCTAAATATCCCGCTGATGACCGCTTTGATGTGTTTCGTGTAAATCCTTCAGACCAACTGTGAGATATACAGCCATGTGAGGACGCATGCAATTATTTTCACAAGAAACATATGAGCGGCTGCATGCATCTGATGACAGATGGCTCCATCAATCCAAAGTATAACAGAGAATTGGAGAGTGTGAGCCATTTGGAGAGGAAGTGGAGCCTGGCTAGTTGTGCAGAAGATAAATGGAAAACAACTGTCGTTGAGGCCTCTTTGATGCCATTAATGTACAGCGTGAAACTCTGGATGGGGACATGAATTGCACCTGCCACCTGGTGCAGAGAGAAACAAGGTAAATAGATGTCCCTCTATGTCATGCTTCATTGCAATTTCTATCTTCAAATGCATGCACAGCACACACTAATAACATATAACACCTACTGGCACTTAATGCTTCACTTCTTTATGCTCCATTTCTCCCTTTTAGTGGTATAATGAGTTAAAAACTGCATGCAAACGGTCTTAAATGTGTTACATGCTTACCTTTTATCAGATGTCTTTTCTTAGATGGAGTATTTATTGTTTGAAACTTACATATTGAATTGTTTGCATGGGAAACCCCTCCTTTAAACTTTGCACATTATTTACATAGGGGTAGATGAGAGGGAGTGAGTTTAAAGTTCCATATTTTGGGAAAATATTAACTTTCTTCCAGAGAGTTATCCTGCTTTTTTAACTTGTGCTAGCAGCTCTATGGCTCTTTAAACCGGCTTTGTTCCAGACTTAAATATCTCAACAGCTGTTGGATGGATTGGCGTACAATTTAGTACAAATATTATTGTCCCCCAGAGGAAAATATGTATTGGTTTATGACTAAATACCAGCAAATCTAATGACGTTCCCATGAGCCTCAGCTGCATTTTGTGTTTAGTGCTAATTAGAAAATGTTAGCATGGTAACACGCTAAACTAAGATGGCTGTGGACTTCTTACATCACGTAGGGATTTTACAAGCGTGTTACACATTAATTAGTGAGTTTAAGAAGTGCTGCTAGGCATGTTTCAGATTGTTGGAGTGAGCCATGCTACCTGGTTCCTCCCTTTCCTGTCTTGTTGTTAAATTAGGCAAATCGAGACCCGGCTACAGCTCTGTGGTTAATGCACAAACATAAGAGTGGTATCAATCTTTTTATCTCGCTCTTGGAAAGAAAGTGATTCAGCATATTTTCCTGAAAATTGCCAAACTATTTCTTTAAAGATAATTTAACACCATAAGGACATTCCTGATGTAGACTTTATCATTCATCTGCACCATCCAACAGTGTTTGGTTATTTGATCCTTGCAGACTGAGGTTGAGGGGATTTTTTACTGACCTATGTATCCACAAGTGGTTTCTTGATTAAAGACGAGAAAACTCTGAGATGGTGGCACACTTTGGTAATTTGAAAATGCAGTGACTTTTATATCATCCTCAAACTCCTCCTGTACAGCGAACATGATGACCTATAGTGCCGGCCTACATGCTCCATGGACACCTGAGGACTGTCTGACCTACATTTATCATAGACACTGCTGGAAGTTACATTTTCACCCCGTGTTTCACCTTACCTAACTGACATTTAGTGTTTGTGTGTGTGTGTGTGTGTGTGTGTGTGTGTGTGTGTGTGTGTGTGTGTGTGTGTGTGTGTTACTCATGTTGTGAGGACATACATCTGGGGCCTCTACTTCCTTTTGGGGACAAAATGCAAATCCCCATAATGTTATTTAATTTTAGGATGAAGACTTGGTTGAAGGTTTGGGTAAGGTTAGGTTGAGGCAAGTGGTTATGGTTAGAGTAAGTCTCCAGGAAATGAATGCTAGTCATTAAATGTGATCTAAAGTGACGGAAACCCGACTGTGTGTGTGTGTGTGTGTGTGTGTGTGTGTCAGTGGATGTTTGTAAGCAGTATCTGTTATACCACAGGAAAGCTCAAGTACAACCGTAGTTTAGGTTAGGAGCTACTTTACTGCACGCCATGTGCATTCATTTGCACCAAAATTGCAAACAGTGTGGCTAGAGAGTCAGTGTTAATCCCAAATCCATTTCAGATAATTTCAAAGAAAGGTCTAACCACATCCCCTTTGGCTTGCAGCGAAATAATTTGCATAATTCAAGAAAGACGTGGTTGAGAGCTTTTTCATTATGTAAATCAGGGTATGATTAAAGAATATTACCATAAACACAAGTGCAATCATCAAGTGGAAATGTATTGGCATGCTTGTCCATTAACTGCTCTTGAACATAACACAGTTCAGCGACGCTGCAGAGGGGAAAGTAGTTTGTTAACCATTAAGAACACAGGTATTTCACATGTAGCATATTATGCTAACGGTTGGGTAATTGGAAAGATAGTACTCACTGTCAGCATCCTGTCTGACAACAGTAAAAAAACTAAATGGATTAACTGGAGTGCATAAGAATGGAAGTGTCGTCAGTTTTTTTTTTCGAACATTAATATAGATTTGTTGTTTCTTAAAAGCTACATACATACATTCCACATGCTGCAAGTTAAGATGTAGAAAATAGAAGATAAAAAAAGTTTTAGATGCGAAATGTCTTGCCATTTTAAAGATTTCCATTTGTGTGAAATTAAGAATTTATAGAGAGAGGATTTAATGACAACAATGGACAAGTTAGGAGATGAGCCAGAATGAATACAATGAGAAAACAACTCACATGTAATGTACAGACTCAGTACAAAGGGCGACTGGTATTTTAAATCAGAAGTACAACTGAGAAGAGCTCTTATCGCTGCTCAGCCCTCAACCTTCAGTGTGAACAGCGCCACTTCAGTCAGATGGAGTTTGATACTCTGGTTGGAAATACAACAGTAAAAAAAGACACATCATTATTAAGCAATCAGTGTTGCCACTAGACTGTGTGACTAGTGGGTATAGACAAAAAGGGGCACCACTACTGCCAAAGTGCCCTTTTCAAATGTCAGAGCAAAGGGTGTCATTGTGCATTGCATACAAGTGTATCTGAATGAAGAGGGAATTGCATACATTAGATACATTTAGCCAAAAAGAAACAATAGAAGACAGTTGTGTGAAAACGTAAGCACATCTGGAGCTGCATCCTAGGTCATCTCTAAAACCAGGGAGTTGTCCTTTTTTGTTTTTCACCTCTTTCCTGTGGAATCTTCATTCATCTTTTATTTTGACTGTATTTTCTTCCCGTCGGCTTAAGAAAATAAATGTTCATGAGTGTTTCAGTACCATTTATCTGCCGTGATGAAAATTACCATCACATTCCCTGCAACAGGGCTCAGTGTGGCAACTCTGTAGATATTCTAATGAAACTATACTGCCCTCTAAAGGTGAATGGAATAAATTACAGTCTCAACAAAGCCATGAAATCACAACACATTTAATAGGATACAGTATTTTTGTTGTTGTTGCTGGAGAGATTATAGAATACTTCTCTGAAACAGATTTCTAAAAAGAAAGATCTGAGGTGCTGACAGTATTTAGCAGGTGTCAGGAGTCTTGAAGGTTTCCCCCAAATTCACAGCAGATCAATAAGTTTAATTATTTATATATGGATGTATTTTTTTGAACACAAAAAAATGTACTCACTGTATTTTATCTTTGTGCCCTCCCCATTTTTCTTTATTTTATTTCTATTTATCTTTCTCTAACGTTATTTTTTCTCCCATTTATTTGTATTTGTTGCATTAATTTAATTGCGTCGAAACACGATCATGGGACTACACGTCCCATGATCCTCTCACCAGTCGGCGACACTTCCGGCTTCACTTCCGGTTATCGGTGAACATCAACGAACGTCGATTTATAGAGTGGAGCGCAGCAACCACTCAAGTTCAACTACCTCGTAACTGATTGTCTTTACTTTTCCTTGCTGGCTGATCCAACAGAGAAGCTAATTGTAGAAAATATCGATCACTAACATAAAAAACAATTCCTCAATTTCGGGTGACGTCACGGGCTCATCCTCGTTTTCATTGGTTCTCTCTCCTCTGCTTGAGAGTTTTTCCCGCGCGACACTCGGTGTTAAAACAACACACATAACTGTCAGCGTGTAGCGGTAGAAAGCTAGCTTATTGTTGGCAGTTTAACGTACTTATACAACGGCTAACGGTGCTTTATTGTCAGATAATGGCATCGCCGAATTATGACTCGGCCTGTTTACCGGATTTATTGCCGCTTTACTACCGACGGCTGTTCCCCTTCTCCCAGTATTATCGCTGGCTAAACTATGGAGGAGGTGAGTATCCTGGTTAAGCTAGCGAAAGTAGTATTAGTTAAAAGACTGCAGCGTTAGCCAGTGTTTTGTTATCTGTGATATAGCTGGCTGCATATGTTAGTGGCATTGTGTACTTTACTGTCTGTCTTGTCCAACATGGTGTCCTCTATTACGGTTAGTGTGTGTGTGTGTATATATATGTATGTATGTATGTATGTATATATGTATATATATATATATATATATATATATAATTTGTGTTTTCTTCTACAACCTCAGTGCAGAAGAACTACTTTCAGAATCGAGAGTTCTCCTTCACACTCAAAGATGACATCTATGTCCGCTACCAGTCGTTCAGCACGCAGGCCGAGCTGGAGAAGGAAATGCTGAAGATGAACCCGTACAAGATTGACATCGGAGCCATTTACAGTCACAGGGTGAGACTTGCATGCATCTTCTTTTGCTTGTGTGTGTGTGTGTGTGTGTGTGTGTGTGTGTGTGTGTGTGTGTGTGTGTGTGTGTGTCAACAGAGACATATCATGGATAAATCTGTTTGTCACCCACAGCCCAATCAACACAACACAGTGAAGTCAGGAACCTTCCATGCCCTGGAGAAGGAGCTGGTGTTTGATATTGATATGACAGATTATGATGATGTCAGAAGCTGCTGCAGGTGAATTCTTCACGTGGTTTATTTTGTTCAATTTGGCGTGTCTTGACAGTGACATCACTGAGCTAACATAAACTCTCATATTAGTGCTGCAGACATTTGCTGCAAGTGCTGGATCCTGATGACCATCGCCATCCGCATCCTCGACAGAGCTCTTCGAGGTTGGTTTCTTGTGGCACGTTATCTTCGATTTTCTGCTGAATTATCATCAAACACATTTCAAATTTTTTTTCTATTTTTCTATTTTCTAGATGACTTTGGTTTCCAGCAGCTGCTGTGGGTTTATTCCGGCAGAAGAGGAGTGCATTGCTGGGTGTGTGATGAAGCTGCCAGGAAGCTCTCTGTAGCAGCGCGCTCTGCAGTTGCAGAATACCTTAGCCTGGTTAAGGTAACAGTATTGTACCTTTTTATAGATGATTATAACAGATCTAGTTATTGGCAGCAGAGTTTTGCATTCAGCATCGTGTGCATCAGTGTGTTTCTCTCAGGTAAAACGGTGCCCAACCAAAACATTGGTCTTATTTCAGATAAACTTGCATATTTGACGGCCAATAAGTAACACAAAATTGCAGTTTTAAAAAATAGATATTTCTCTGACTAGATATGTCGGATATTTTTTTTTTTCTCTTCACAAAACCGCTGAGTTAATTTTTTGTGATGTTCTATTCACTGCTGTTTTTTTAGGGAGGTGACGAGACAGTGAAGAAAGTTGTGCTCACAGATCCAATTCATCCTTTCATCAGGTAAGAATCCGACCCTTTTCAGAGTGACGGTCAGTTTTGAAGCTGTAGCTGAGTTTGTTCTGTTTGTCTCTAAATGTGACGACTGTCATTGAGGTTGCTGCCTCTGACAGATCTTGCAGCTTCAAGGGTTTAAGAGTCTTGTACCTGTGATGTCAACAGGGAGTCTCTGACGTTGGTGGAGCGATACTTTCCCCGGTACGCACTACAGGAACAGGACATACTGGGCCGCAAGGAATCTGTAGACAAAGTGTTGGCGCTCATGCCGGAAGATATCCTTTTTTAGCTAAAGGGTGGAGAGAAAAAAATAGTTTTCTTTCTCTGAAATGTGATTCTGAAATAAGAGAGCATGATCTCTTCTTCTGTTTGGTTAAAACCTTTGTGAAAATAACTGGACTTGACCTTAACTTCAGCTTTCACATGTGAGAAAAGAATTACAGCAGGACTTCCAAAACGAGAAGAAACCAGAGAACCGTTGGAAGCTGGTGAAGGATCAAGCCAAAAGGAAACAGGTTGTTAATTCTGCTCGCATTGCATGATGAGTTGTTTAACCCTGAATTTATTTTTTAAATATTACAGCTAGACGGCTTATAATGAGCACACGCACAATGATGTAATCTCTCTTCCCCCAGGGCACTTCCAAAAAGGGCCAATACTTTGAGAAAGAAATCATGCTGCAGTATTGTTACCCGCGGCTCGACGTGAACGTCAGTAAAGGGGTGAACCATTTGCTGAAGAGCCCCTTCAGTGTCCACCCCAAAACAGGTGAGCGTAGATCTAATGGGATCTGATCAAGATGGTGTGGTGGATACACCATCTCACTGTGGCTTCTCTCTTTTCAACTCTGGCCAGGGCGCATTTCTGTTCCCATGGACCTCAAAGAATTAGAGACGTTTGATCCTTTTGCTGTGCCCACAATCAGGTGAGCGATAATTTAATGCTCTGCTGTGTGCAGCGTTTGATGTTCGTCAGAGATGATGTTGTTACTTTTTAAAATTTATTTTCCAGTCAGATCTGTGAGGAGCTGGATCGACCGAGGACAGGCGAAGACGAAGAGAAGTCCGAGGACGCCAAGGAGAAGGAAAACGAGAAGGACGCAGCCGAGAGACGAAAGATCAGAGGTGAGATTGTGAAAGCTAAATCTCAGGCTCATTGTATCACACAGAAGAGCTTATAAGTAGGTCAACACGAGGTAATCTGGAAAAAGAATTTCTGTCTCAAAATGAGGCAAATGTGGTCCATCAACTGTGACATCATGAACCTTAATTCAATATGAAAATACACTGCCGTTACTGAACAAATGTGTGAGGCCTCATGTGCTTCTCTTCCAATAATAAGATAGGACTCATCAAATTCATGTTTTATTATAATAATTAGTCGTTAAAAGCAGGATGATTAATTTTTACCCTAACCACCAATGAGAACCCAAGGATCTTTAGTTTATTCTAAAACTCACTGATTGTTCTTTTCTTGACAGATTACAAACGAACCAGCCTGGCGAAGTATGTGAAATACTTTGATCAGTTTCTGGATGGGTTGGCTCGCTCTTGGAAAGGAGAACTTCTCAAAAAAAGTGGTCCGTATTATTCATAGTGGATGAAATGAGGGCAGAGCGACTTTTAAGAAGTTCTTTCATGTAATGCATTTTATTTATTTTTTAGATCTTCAGAAAGACTTCTGAACTGGATCAACAATCGGGACGTGATGCAGAAGACGCATTGTTAATAGCTCCTTATTACTTAATCTAATGTGTTTAATTTCACTCATCAGAGACTCTGTAATAATACATTCATAAACAAAATATATGCAAATGATCTCCTTACTCAAGAATACCAATGTCATGTTGTTTGCCTGTTCTTTTTCTATTGTACAGTCATTTGTGAAAATAAATTTGATATTTCATCTTTTTCAAAATCTTGTATTCAAGTGACTTTTATTAAGACCACAAGACGTTTTGCAGATTTACTTTTTGTTATCTGGAATAGCAAGCAGCTAGGTTAGTTTGTTAATTTGATAAACAATATTTCTCACTGATAAATATGTGGCTGATGGAGTCTGTTTATAGTTGTAATATATTATTCATAAATTAGGGTTTTAGTTCTCCAGTGTTAGTGGGGTTAATTTGCTCCATCTTAACTGCAGTCATCCAGGTTTTGTCGAGGCATCTAGTGTACATTGTTTGTATCCAGCCTGTAAATGCTAATGTTATTGAGGTTTTGCCACAAACCACAGTGTAAAGCTTTACGTCTTGTATTCCAGCCTAGGTGTGCTTTTAATTGGAATCTCTGTTTAAACTTCCACTAATGTATCTCTGTATACAGTGCTGCAATGTTGCTAAGCAAATTTACTACAATTGATCTAATAATATAGTGACTTTCAGATATAAGTTTTACATATGAAACATAAAATCTTATGAACAGTGATACACTGTATAGACTAATCTTCCCAATGGTATGTATATAAAGTAGTTTAAATGACCTCCAGATTGATCAATTACGCTGTTATGAAAAGTACATTTTGCATTCTGTACTTATGTAGATGTTTTTAATGTCTTTACTTGTTTTACTTGCTGTGGTGTGTTTTTACATTGTTGTATTGCTGCTTTTACTCAAACCAACTGTCACCTGTTTTGTAGTAACAGCTGTCAGTTGGCTTGACTGACATTCGTAGAAGAAGAAGTATAAAGTAGCATAAAATAGGCAAGTATAAATACTCAAAATGTAATGTATTGTAGTTTAGTAAAATGCAGTTTTTTTTCAAGAAGCCAACGTCTTTATTACTGTATATGGATGTGATTAGAATTTTTTATGGTAAAGAAAAAAGACAGATTTTGCCTTTTAAATAACCCGGAAGTAGAAAGTGCTCCTCTAAACCGGATATTACCGTGAAGCTGAGGTCAGAAGTTCTCTTTCACAGCCATCTTGGATATAGCTTCCTGAGTCGGTGAGTATCTCCGCTGATAATCCAACATCATCCAGCCATTTTTCATATATTCCCGTCTGTATTTAATGTTTCATACGTTAAAGTAAAGTAGTGTCATCAGGCCGGTACAGATATGTGTCCACTTTCGTCCCTCGGTTCTCTGATATAAGTCCCGTTGTACCGCTGATTACCTGCTCAAAATGGGGGAACATGATGACTTCCCAGTTTACTAGCAGGCTGTTCAGGGCCTCAGTGACCTGTGAGACTATTTGTGTGAGGGTTTAATTGTGTGACAACTTTAAATCTTGGTAAAATGTAATGGTAGGTTGTGTTACTTGTCGTTAGCTTCCCCCGCTCGTTAAGCCTGTTGATAGCAGTTAGCTAACAGAAGCTAACGTTAGCTAAATATTGCTCCAATAGAGAGTAGGGAGCTAAAGCATGGGTTCAGTCACCTGTTCAACCAGCTGCAAGTCTGTCTGAATGGGCTCACTACTCCGTGCTAATCCGCTAAATGTCACATACGTTATCTTGCCTACATTTTGTTTTACACCACTAGTAGTTTACAATGATTTTAGCTTTGAGCTAATAAACTGTTTATTTCCTCTCTAGCAACCATGCCTGGTGAAGCCACAGAAACGGTCCCAGTTACCGAGCAGGAGATGCAGCAGCCTCAAGTGGAGACCGGTTCGTATATCTAAAACTTCTCTTCAACGTGCATGTAACATGCAAATTAAAACAATGGGGTCCTGGAACTCAACGAACGGGGTGACATGTTCAACAAATGGCCGTCTATGGGAGGTTATTTGTTGAGTAAGGGGAACAATAATGGATGATTGGACGGTTATTTGGTTCATGGAGTTGACTCAGCTGGCCAGACACTGAGCTGATGTAACAGGTGACGGTTAGTTTGACTGTCACTGGCCATGTGTTGAGATATTTGTAACAGTAGTTTGCCCACTGAGGAATCGGCAGTGGTGATATTGTTTGCCTTGGTTTGAAAAGAGTAATCCAGGACCCCTCTTTGTATTTACTCAAACTCACAATGGTGTGTGGTGACTTGCACTGACAACTGGATTTAGCACACAATGCATGGTGTTGTGTGTTTTGTTTTCCCTGTGCACAAAAAAATGCCTTCAACCCACTTTGCATAGATTAAAAGTTGCCTATTTACTTTGAGCTATTCAAATAAACTCGACGTATATTGTTATTAGTATGGTAAATGTGTTCAAGTTATTTTTTAAAGTGATAAGCTGGCACCAAAGCATACTTTGCATAATGGTGGACATCTTTTGAAAGTCAGAATATTGTAAATGGTTCCCTTTTTCACCAACATTTGGTATTAACTGGTTAAAAGTGATCAATGGATTTGCCTGATACTCAAACACATCCGTAATCCTGGATGTTTGAGTATCGGGTTAGCGTGCTGGTTAAAAAAAAGATTTCCGCATACTTCTCATTGTTTTGATACATTTTTGTGCTCTCATTGGAGACTGTGTGGACATAACATCACATTATTGTTTGGAAATACAAACTTCATTACAACAAAAGACTCGGATGACAGATTTCTCATTTCAATAAATGCTTGTCCTAAATAACAATGGATAGGAAAAATACTGATGCAGCTTCAACTTAGGGCTGCACAGTTGATCTAATATTAATAGCGATCACAATTTTGGCTTCCCACAATTAAATGAGCACGATGGCCTGCGATGTTGATGTTCGTGCCCCCGACTAAGCTTTACAGCGCCCCTCGTCTGGACCTGGCTGTGCGCCGGGGCTGTGGACTTGTGCCTGCTCTGCCCGCTCTCCCTGTGGGAAGAAATGGTGCTCCCGGCGCGACAATCGAAAGAGTCTTTATCGTCATTTTGGCCATAATGTTATAGCCCTTCTTTAACCTGGGATGGTCATTACTGGACACTACTTAAAATAAGGTCACATGATGGGTCATTATTTCATAGGGATTGTGTTTTTGCCGGCATCTTTTCACAACACTATTACAATGCTCTCATCTTAGAATGAAAGGGTTTTTGAAATGGATTTCAATGGGATTTTGGATGTTAAGTATTGGCTCCGTAGACTTTGTTATGGAACATTACAATAATAGGACACACACTGCTTTCTAAACAATTCAAGGCTTTAGTAAATATATGCATAGCTTATTTTCATGCAAAGTTGTGCATTGATCTTCTGGTGTTTATCTCACATGGGCGCTGCATGGGGTTTGGGATGTGGGATTATTTTTTTCTTAACTGCACCTAACACCCCCCACCTTTTCAACTTTGGCAAACCAAGAGCCGATAACACGTCGATTAACTTTTCACAAACATCGTTTCTGTCGACATGTGGAGCACGATTTCTTTCTCACTTCACGGTGTATTCCTGAAGCTCTTTAAAATTTCCGTTGAATTAGAATTGCTCCCCGAACACTTACTGTGATTGCCCCTTCCCTCTGTTACTCCTGTTGCTTTTCCTTAATCAGCTATAGGAGTATTGAGTTCTTCTGCTCCTCCTGAGATGGCCATTCCTGTGAGCAAAACAATCCCACTGGAGAATCCTCCAGAAACCTCTGTTCCTGCTCAAGAGGTGGACTCCCCAGAAGAAGCTAGCGTTCAGACTACTGGTGATCAAGCAAATGGCGTAGCTGCAACCAAAGAAAAGACCGAGCTTACTGAAGGGACTGAGTTGGCGGCAACGCCTGACCCACAACAACCCAAAACTGCTGACCCAGCAGGGGCCTCGGCTGACCTGCCAGTTCCTGAAGAGCCTGTGCCTTCTGCTGATACTCCCATTGTTTCCTCAGAGGAGCCACATGCTGCCGCTCCAACTGTAGAGGTACAAAGTCAGGAGTCTGTTGTTGCTGCTGAAGAATCTGCCAGCCAAGAGGCGGAGCAGATTTCTGTTGAAGCAAAAGTCCCTGAGGACAAGCCTAGTGCAGTGGCAGAAGAAATTCCTGATGATCCAAAACCATCTGCTCCTGAAGATGTCATTGCAACGGATGCCCCAGTGACTGAGGTAGAAGAGTCGAGGAATCTTTGCCCGGATGCCGCTGAAGATAAAGTATTGCCTATTGAAGTGAATGTCAACGTGGCTACTCAGAATGAGGATCTTGAGAAGAAAGAAGCTGTAACAATTCTCCCCAAGGCCATTCAGTCAAAGGAGTCCTCCAAACGTGAACGACCACCTCATTCCACTTGCCACCTGTCAGGTTGGTTTGTCCTGATAAGCAAGCACTCCCCTCTCCCTACTTTTTGTCACGATCATTTCAATGAGCTTTTTTTGATCGGGTTAGGCAAATCTTTTTTCCAGGCGGTAACATGAGTGTTACAAGTTCAAAGGTTCAATGTGTCTGATTCCTTATGGCTTTCTTCTTTTATGTGGTGGTTTAGTCAATTTTTTTAAAATATTTTTGTCTGCATCTTAAGTGATGAAATCTATGCTAAAGGTGTACATATCAGTCTTTTTATTTCCCTTTTATGACGCATGGTCAGGAACTGCTTTGTTTTTTTTACTGAAGTTACATTTGTATCCATTGTGATACGTTATATTTGAGAGGAAATACTTAACTGTACTTGCATTTTGCATTTAAGAAAAGTTAATTTACTTGTCTAATGGTTGGTCAGTTCTACCTTGAAGCATCAGTTCAGTGGAACAATAGCAGGTGTGTATGCATCATCATGATGTGGTGATATGTATTGCAAATAGGATTTTCCCGTTTGTCTTAATTGCATCTTGACTTAATACAGAATGTGGATTTCTTTTTTGGAAGTAAGTAGTATGGACTGTGCATTCTGAGTGGCGTTTTGCATCAAACTCTAAAGTTAGACAGGTATGTTCTTTTCCTAACCCTAAGCAAAGAGATTGCGTCTTGGTTTGTGATCATTTAACCCGCATGAGTGCGACCTCCCCTTTTCCCGTCCAAAAATTGAAAGATTGATTTTTCCATTCAGCTACACCTCCTGCCCCAGCTTCCTCCCAGAAACATCAGGCAGCTTCTGGCCCTGCAAAGCACAAAGGCAAAGATGCCAAGAGTTCATCGGGCTTTTCTGCCCCAAAGGCTGTCCCTGGCAGAAGAAAACGCTCCTCTATGTCTGCCTCCTCTCCCACCTCACCAAAATCCACTTCTTCCACTACCCCCCTGTCAGCTGTGCAATCTCCCCTAGCTTCCTCACCTGGCAGCTCTTCTGCTAATCAGGCTAAAAGCTTCACCCCAAAAATTGTCAAGGCTGGCAAACAAGGAAAGGCTAAGAAAGGAGAGGCGTTTGTGCCTGTTCCTTCCCCTGTGGAGTGCAAGGTGACACCAGCGATAGAAAAGCCAGTAGAGGCTAACCCCAAGAAAACTGCAGTTGAAGCTAAACCTGCAGCTGCTGCAAAGCTGGTTGCAGCCCCAGCTGCTTTTAAAGTTACCTCAAAGCCTGCCATGGCAGCGCCGGTTTCATTTTCAGATACTCTTGCATCTAGCCCCCCCACATCAGTTGAGTTTAAGACTGCTTCATCAAAATCTGCTCCTGTTATTGTAGCTGCTGATGATGATCTCCCTCCACTTATCCCACCTGAGAAGACAATTAAAATGCCAGGAGCTGCACCCTCTGTAGAGGTTATTAAGGTAGCAACCCAGCCCAAACCCGCTCCCGTTGAGGTTGCTAAGCCCAAACCCGCTCCCGTTGAAGTTGCTAAGCCCAAACCCGCTCAGGTTGCTAAGCCCAAACCCGCTCCCGTTGAGGTTGCTACACCCAAACCCGCTCCCGTTGAGGTTGCTACGCCCAAACCCGCTCCCGTTGAAGTTGCTAAGCCAGCTGCAGAGGCTAAACCCGCTCCCGTTGAAGTTGCTAAGCCAGCTGCAGAGGCTAAACCCGCTCCCGTTGAAGTTGCTAAGCCAGCTGCAGAGGCTAAACCCGCTCCCGTTGAAGTTGCTAAGCCAGCTGCAGAGGCTAAACCCGCTCCCGTTGAGGTTGCTAAGCCAGCTGCAGAGGCCAAACCCGCTCCCGTTGAGGTTGCTAAGCCCAAACCCGCGCCCGTTGAGGTTGCTAAGCCCAAACCCGCTCCCGTTGAGGTTGCTAAGCCCAAACCCGCTCCCGTTGAGGTTGCTACGCCCAAACCCGCTCCCGTTGAGGGTGCTACGCCCAAACCCGCTCCCGTTGAGGGTGCTACGCCCAAACCCGCTCCCGTTGAGGGTGCTAAGCCCAAACCCGCTCCCGTTGAGGTTGCTAAGCCCAAACCCGCTCCCGTTGAGGTTGCTAAGCCCAAACCCGCTCCCGTTGAGGTTGCTAAGCCCAAACCCGCTCCCGTTGAGGTTGCTAAGCCCAAACCCGCTCCCGTTGAGGTTGCTACGCCCAAACCAGCTCCCGTTGAGGTTGCTACGCCCAAACCAGCTCCTGTTGAGGTTGCTACGCCAGCTGCAGAGGCTAAACCCGCTCCCGTTGAAGTTGCTAGGCCAGCTGCAGAGGCTAAACCCGCTCCCGTTGAAGTTGCTAAGCCAGCTGCAGAGGCCAAACCCGCTCCCGTTGAGGTTGCTAAGCCCAAACCCGCTCCCGTTGAGGTTGCTAAGCCAGCTGCAGAGGCTAAACCCGCTCCCGTTGAGGTTGCTAAGCCAGCTGCAGAGGCTAAACCCGCTCCCGTTGAAGTTGCTAAGCCAGCTGCAGAGGCTAAACCTGTTGCAGATGCTAAACCCGCTCCCGTTGAAGTTGCTAAGCCAGCTGCAGAGGCTAAACCCGCTCCCGTTGAAGTTGCTAAGCCAGCTGCAGAGGCCAAACCCGCTCCCGTTGAAGTTGCTAAGCCAGCTGCAGAGGCCAAACCCGCTCCCGTTGAGGTTGCTAAGCCAGCTGCAGAGGCTAAACCCGCTCCCGTTGAGGTTGCTAAGCCAGCTGCAGAGGCTAAACCCGCTCCCGTTGAAGTTGCTAAGCCAGCTGCAGAGGCTAAACCCGCTCCCGTTGAAGTTGCTAAGCCAGCTGCAGAGGCCAAACCCGCTCCCGTTGAGGTTGCTAAGCCCAAACCAGCTCCCGTTGAGGTTGCTAAGCCAGCTGCAGAGGCTAAACCCGCTCCCGTTGAGGTTGCTAAGCCAGCTGCAGAGGCTAAACCCGCTCCCGTTGAAGTTGCTAAGCCAGCTGCAGAGGCTAAACCCGCTCCCGTTGAAGTTGCTAAGCCAGCTGCAGAGGCTAAACCCGCTCCCGTTGAAGTTGCTAAGCCAGCTGCAGAGGCCAAACCCGCTCCCGTTGAAGTTGCTAAGCCAGCTGCAGAGGCCAAACCCGCTCCCGTTGAGGTTGCTAAGCCCAAACCCGCTCCCGTTGAGGTTGCTAAGCCAGCTGCAGAGGCTAAACCCGCTCCCGTTGAGGTTGCTAAGCCAGCTGCAGAGGCTAAACCCGCTCCCGTTGAAGTTGCTAAGCCAGCTGCAGAGGCTAAACCCGCTCCCGTTGAAGTTGCTAAGCCAGCTGCAGAGGCCAAACCCGCTCCCGTTGAGGTTGCTAAGCCCAAACCAGCTCCCGTTGAGGTTGCTAAGCCAGCTGCAGAGGCTAAACCCGCTCCCGTTGAGGTTGCTAAGCCAGCTGCAGAGGCTAAACCCGCTCCCGTTGAAGTTGCTAAGCCAGCTGCAGAGGCTAAACCCGCTCCCGTTGAAGTTGCTAAGCCAGCTGCAGAGGCTAAACCCGCTCCCGTTGAAGTTGCTAAGCCAGCTGCAGAGGCCAAACCCGCTCCCGTTGAAGTTGCTAAGCCAGCTGCAGAGGCCAAACCCGCTCCCGTTGAAGTTGCTAAGCCAGCTGCAGAGGCCAAACCCGCTCCCGTTGAAGTTGCTAAGCCAGCTGCAGAGGCTAAACCCGCTCCCGTTGAAGTTGCAAAGCCAGCTGCAGAGGCTAAACCCGCTCCCGTTGAAGTTGCAAAGCCCAAATCCGCTCCCTTTGAGGTTGCTAAGCCCAAACCCGCTCCCTTTGAGGTTGCTAAACCCACTCCCGTTGAGGTTGCTAAGCCGGCTGTTGAGGCTAAACACGCTCCCGTTGAGTTTGCTAAGCCCAAACCCGCTCCCTTTGAGTTTGCTAAGCCCAAACCCGCTCCCTTTGAGGTTGCTAAACCCGCTCCCGTTGAGGTTGCTAAGCCGGCTGTAGAGGCTAAACACGCTCCCGTTGAGGTTGCTAAACCCAAACCCTCTCCCGTTGAGGCTGCTAAGCCAGCTGCAGAGGCTAAACCCGCTCCCGTTGACGCTGCTAAGCCCGCTGCCAAACCAGTAGCTGAGCCTTTATCTGCTCCCTTTAAACCCACTCCAGTTGCGCCTGTTGTTTCTGCCCCAGTTCCCCATAAACTCACATTTGCCGAAGCAGTTGCTAAACCGGCCCCAGTTAAGTGTGAGGTAATTGGTAAGACTCCTTCAGAATCCATCTCATCACCCAAACCTGCCCCTACACCTGCTAAAACCCCAGTCAAGGTGGAGCCTGTGATCAAGAACGACAAGGGTATTTTCTTCTTTCTCCTTTTGTGCCATCTGTTTTTCCAACTGCTTCTGCAATCTGGGAACTGCTCAGATGCTTAGATATGCTGTTCTCTTAAAAAGTAATGGTTGAAGTGTACATTAGCTTTGTTTTATATTTTATGTTGTCCTTTGTCAAAGATGCTACTTAGTTGCTGACATGGAGGCCTCTGTTGTTGGAAACAGGCAGTTGTGTTGCATTCTGTCTGCCATGTTGTGCCGTTTTGTTTGCGATCATAGGACGTCTAAAATTCTTTATTTTCTCAAAGATGTCTAGTATCGTCTGAATGTGGTACTGGGTAGGAGGGTTGGTTACCGTTTGAAGTTAAATAGCTGAAGTCACAGTGACCCTTTTACAACATGAATTGGTTGTTGTTGCAGTTTTACATTTTATTTAAATGTTAGGTGGGTGTATGATCATCCTGGGTGAAGACAAATCCTGTTTTGAAACCCTATTAACCTATTTTCATTCCCCAGGATTAATGCAGCATATTTTATGACTTTCAAATATACATGTATGTAATGGTTGGCATGTTGTGACTAAATGTTTTGTTTGTAGGATCCGGTACAGAGTCGGACAGCGATGACTCAGTCCCTGATTTGGAGGAACAGGATTCTGCACAGACACAGACGCAGCAGGCTCAGGTGAGAGTCTGGTCTTAAATCTCATGTCCTCTGTTGACATGAACCTAAACAGAATAGATCGGATGTTTGTCCTTTTCTCTTCAGTGATGATTAACACAGTGACTTTCGTTCTTCTGAGCCTCCTGAAGCCACCCTTTCTGTCCTGAGAAGAGAAAGTGTTTACACAATGACTTGCATGACATCAAACTCCTTATTCCTCGGTGTGCATTTACTTTGTGGACGTAAAATATGGATGACTCTTGTGTCTCTCGCAGCTTGCAGCTGCTGCTGAAATAGACGAGGAACCGGTCAGCAAAGCCAAACAGAGCCGTAGTGAAAAGAAGGCACGAAAGGTAATGAGGGCTCTTAGTGTCTTAAACAATCTAATTTGCACTTTTCTTTCTTTGTGATGGTCTAAATTGGCCACATTTGTAAAATGACTTGTGTTTCTTTCAGGCAATGTCAAAGCTTGGTCTCAGGCAGGTAACGGGGGTCACCAGGGTCACCATTCGCAAGTCAAAGAACATCTTGTTTGTAATCACCAAACCAGACGTCTACAAGAGCCCAGCATCAGACACATACATCGTCTTCGGTGAAGCTAAGGTATGTAGCCAACAACCATACTAGCCACCTTTAGTCTTCATCCCTTGTAGAGCTGATTGTCCTACTATCCTTTCTAGCTGCAGAATACTGATTGAAAGATCCACTGAGTTGGTCAGAATGGTGCAAAAGGCTCTCGGCTGAAAGTGTTCTGCCAAATAATGTCGTCTTAATCTCTCATTTTACTCTTTGTGTTCTCTAGATCGAAGATCTTTCCCAGCAAGCCCAGCTGGCTGCTGCAGAAAAATTCAAGGTCCAGGGAGAAGCTGTATCAAACATCCAGGAAAACACACAGACGCCAACAGTACAGGAGGAAAGCGAAGAAGAAGAGGTAAGATGCAGTTTTATTCAAGTGAAGATAAACGAATATACTGTTTTTACATGAGATGTAACAAATAATTACTCGTGTCATTTTTACAGGTGGATGAGACCGGAGTTGAGGTCAAGGACATCGAACTCGTTATGTCACAAGCCAACGTGTCGCGAGCGAAGGCTGTACGCGCCCTGAAAAACAACAACAACGACATTGTCAATGCTATTATGGTAAGATTGTGGTAGTAAAGTGGCTGAGTCGTTATAGAAAAAGCCATTTAAATTGCTCACTAAGAGCTTTGTGAGTGAGCATGGAGAACTCTTCAGTGATGATTAACACAGTGACTTTCGTTCTTCTGATTTTACTGAAGCCAACATTTCTGTCCTGAGAAGAGAGTATCTCTTTAATCTCTTTATATTGTGGAAAAGAACTAATCAACACATGTGATAATTAATCTTTTTTTGTTCCCTTTTGCAGGAGTTGACGATGTAACCCTGGCAACAAAGGGTTGAAGACAGGTTGCTGATTTAAGCTCATTTATACAATTTATACCCATTATGGAAATAAAGTTGTGGATGATAAATTGAAATTGTTTTGGTTTGGAGACTTTTTTTTTATTGTGGTCTGGTTGCATGATTGACTGTTGGTTTAGCAGGTAACCCTAAACATGACTAGTTATATCCTTTTTATATGGATTCTTCACTTTTCTATTGTCACAAATAAGTACTTATGGGTCATGAGGAGCTGGACCAATCCCAGCATCGCATTGAACAGACACCAGTTCATAAGTCCCACTGATTCATTTTATAATTGGACCTCTCTGGATTTAGTAAAAGAATATATATGAAAAATGTCACAAGCCAATAAAGGTAAGGCAATGGGAACCACGGGTTTATGTTTTGTGTTGTTTGTAATTCTGATCTGACAAGTAATCGGTAAATACAGCTTTCAGATAAATGTAAAGGTATAAGTAGTGTCCATTTCAAATACTTAAATTGAGTACAAATGCCTACAAATTGTACTAAATGGTTAGCTGTGTAGTTTTTATTTTTTTTTTACCTCTAGTGGCTCATGAAGCTGTTTTTATGAAAGGGTTCCAGTCTTGTTTATCATGCACATGACGACCATGTGACGCATACATGGTCCTACCAATGGTGTGACACTATCCCACTGTTCAACAGATGAGCAGCGATGTGCCAATAAAGACGAGGAAGAAAGCTGCAAGCTGGGAACATAAAGAAAGTCAATGCTGGATTGAAAATTATTTTTAAATGTTTCACCACAGGCAGCCAGTTTGTTGACGTTAATTGGGTTTAAAGAAGGCAGCAGCACTGATGCCAATTTGTCAAGACTCAAATAAATACCACGGCTTAATTCTCTCAGAGGATCATTTATTACTATAATATACATATATATTACCACAAGCACAGTATCCTTTGTCTTAAAGGATGTCTTGAGGGGATATTTAACCATTTTGGGGGTGACATAAACAGGGAGGCTGTCAAATGCTCATTGCATTCATGAACCAGAACATTTCTAACTTCACTCATTGGACCTCACTTTATAAAATAATCAGTATAGGTATCATTTTGATGATGAATCTCTATTAGTCCATTAAAATGTGTAGCTTATATTAGTAATGCCTCTTTTTTTACAATTACTAGTACACAAGTGGATGTAAAATTATTTTATTTTTGAATCGGTTAATTGGCACCGCACCATGTTTTATAAATATGTATATCGTCAATGATGGTTAATCTCTTCGGATTTTTGACTAAATTATAGACCAAATAAACCATCCAGAAAATATTTGGGAGATTAACGTGGGTAAAGTGTGGGTATATATATATATATATATATATATATATCGAGCCGTATTTATGGCTCTTGTATGGCTCTTGTATATTTTTATTTCTCTTTTATACACCTATTTATCTGAATTTATATTTCTGTCCTTCCGTGTCGAATTTCTCCTCTGGAAATCAAAAGGCTTATCTCATCTTTTGTTATTTATTTGAGATATTTGTTTATAATATTGTTAATGATTCATGATTAAGGTTATATTGATGCGATCATACTGGGTGGTACGCAAAACCACAGCAAATCGCATTAGATTCGTCCCACATCCGATTATACTACGCATCACTCGGAGACAGCTGTGGCGGAACACTCTAGAAACTTCTAGTAGAAACGTCTACTACGTTAAAAACGTCCACTACTCTAGAAACGTCTACTACGCTCCACCTGCGTCAGCGCTGACATTCTTCATGCTGTGATACGCAATAAGATCCGCAAGTAGAGTCCACAGAGCTAGAGGCGTCTGCGTTGGTTGTTTGTGGGCAGCATTCCTTAATTTTTCGCAGGCATTCACATTTTTCTTTTCACGAGACTGTTCTACCTACGAAAAAGAAGCTCACTTCGCACTGAGACATGTAAGTTGTGGAGAGTTAACGCGGGGTGTAACAATGGAAGGGAAAGTGCGACGGTACAACCTGCTTAGCTTAGCTAGCTAGCGTTAGCCGCCTGACAGCATGCGTTTTTTTGCAAAGGCGGGAGGTTGGCCTTGCCTCAATGGATTTTAAGATAACGTTACCTCGCTTCAACCTCGTAGACTGAGGGAAAAAACACCTTTGCAGTTATTATAGCAGACCAGGTGTGTAACAGCATTTACAGAAAAAACGGCCGCGTTTTTTGTCCGATAGCGTTGGCCAGGTGCACCGCATGGCTCTACTAACGTAGCGGCTAACGTTACAGTCAGCGTTGTTAGCTTAGCACAACGGCGTTAATTGAACGACTTCGCCCTATAGCAGGCTATCATTAGATTAGCATCATGGTCTGTGTGTGTGGGGATGAGAAGTCCGTGATTAAAACTACTAAATTACTAAATCAAATCTGGGACTTGCGTGTGTGTTTTTTAAATTCAAAGCCCGTGAAAACGTTACGGCTTGAACGCAAAGTGACCATCGTTTAATCAACGGTTGTATTTAACGCTAGCTAAAGCTACCCAACGTTCGTGTGTAAGAGGATTTGGTTTATTATTCCATGTTAATGCCAAGAGCGATATTGTATCTGTAAACATACAGCTACTACTCATGTTAGTTCACATAAAATAAATACATAACGTTAAATAATTAACGTTATTAACTTAAGTCACTGAGTAGTTATTGATTCATGTAACCACTGACATGTGACTTAATTCTACTGGGACTCTTTTCTTTCAATATCATTTGATAAAAACACCGTTTTTTATTTTTTAATTCACGGCCTTCTCTTCTAAATACTACTGTAAAGTTGGATTGATCGCCTGAGCTTCATTTGATTTTAATGTGATGGTAAACCTTGGGACATCACCCAGCACTTCATACAGTGTAAATTTAGCATGATTTTGCAGCTGTAAGGTAAAGAAAAATATTACAACAATGTAAAGGGAAGCTTGAGCCCACCCCACCCAAAACTGTTAATATAACTTGTCATGTTTTAGCATTCACGGGTGTTTTACTTTTGAGGGTTATTGATACAGGAGTGCGTTGTGTAACTGGATGCTGCAGGCAACCTGATGCATAGGCAGTTTGCTGCCTTCAGGCTCACCAGTACCGATCACCTGTATTATGCATTTTTTATGGTGTTTAAAACTGTCTACGGGTACCAAAGCCTTTACTTTGAAAGGGTTTGGTGATTCACAATTGGCTGTACATGTGTTGATGTTTAGATGTCCTCTGTTTCTTCACAGGCATCCAGCAACAGCCAAGTGGTACGATAGGAGGGACTCCGTTTTTATAGAGTTCTGTGTAGCAGACAGCAAAGATGTTAAAGTCAGTTTTGATAAAACAAAGTTTGGTTTCAGGTATGTTTGTTTCATGTCAAGTTGTATTTAAACATGCATTTATTGTTAAATGTATTTGTTTTGATTTTTCCCAGAAATGATTTGGGTGTCAATTATTTTATTTCCACAGTTGTTTTGGAGGAACTGACAGCGTCAAGCATGAGAATGAAATGGACCTCTTTGAAGCCATCGACGAAAAGGTAAGTTTGGACGGAATTGTAGATTGCATTGTACAAAATGCAGACAGAAACTGACCGCAAACTTTTTATTTTTTCCGTTCCACCTCAACGCAGGAGTGCAAACATAATCGCACAGATCGCTCAGTGTTGGTCTATATACGAAAAGCACAGCCAGGGAAGCCATGGCCGAGGCTAACAAAAGAGAAGGCTAAGGTCAGTAATGGACTGCAAAGGACAGCGCGTATCAAACATTTAGAAAGCTTACAGTTAACGGTATGATACAATTAATTTATGCACAACATAAATGAGAGGTCGCTATTTTGTGTTTTCACAGCTGAGTTGGCTCAGTGTCGACTTCAACAACTGGAAAGACTGGGAGGACGACTCAGATGAGGAGATGGGGAACTTCGATCAATTCTCAAATGTAAGAACTATGCATCAATTAGTACGAGTGAAGTCATTCATAATCCTCGTTTGAATCACTTAAGAGGAGATCATTTGGATTTTATTGATATTATTATCAATTCTTATCAGTTTGGTTCTTTATAAAGGTTCTTTTTCATTACTAAATAATTGCTTTTAATACATTTTCAACAAAAATAATTCAAAATAGGATTATATATTTAGTATTTTCATTATAACTAAATGTTGTTTATTAGAGCAGCAACAGTAATGTTTACAACAGCAAAGTCACTATGAAATCAATAACATTCGACTGGAAATACATCTGACATGTCGGTACAATAAATATCGCTGACGTCACGACACTGAGTCATGTTCAGAAGGAATGAAGTACACAGACATCAGTCAGTGTACTTCATTCATCCTGTCCTCCTCACTCTGCTGGTGATTTACTGCCTGATGTACCGCTGGTAGAGGAAGGAAGGAATGCTTTGTCTCAGCCAGCACATCAAATTTCACAAGACTTTTAAGCCACGAGGCAAACTAAGTAAAACCGTTAGACTACATACAGGCAGCTTTTTGTTTTCGCTTTGATTGTACCGATTGGGTGTCAGCTGAGCTAGCGCGCTTGTGTCGATTAGTGGCCATGGATGAAAGACAGCAGATTGAAATATAGCTTTACAGATTAAAGGACTGATAACTTCGGAGCTTATCAATACTCATTTTAAATAATTTAGGGACGGATCCCGTTTATTACCGTGTTTCGGTACCCGTCCTTATTTAACCACTCAAAAAACCTACACATGGCATCTAGCCAAGCACCAAAGTGTAAAAGAGTGAGGCTAGAAGACTATATCATGAAATATAATGTTTTTAATCTGTTTCCCCCCTTTGCTTCCTATAAATGTTCTTTTAATGACTTATTTAATATCACTCGACACAGAATCCCAATTTGATATTTGTATTTTTCAATACAACTGAATTTATCCCACTTTGTGTAAAATGTCAGTTGGTAAACAAAGAACGGCAGCGTCACCGGTTTGTGTCGACGGTTGCATGTCATTCCCGACCTTTCTCTCCTATTTCCACTGTCACTATATAATAAAGGCATTAAATTCCCCCCGAATAATAATAACAAAAATAGACTGCTGTTGATATTGGTCAATAATATAGATACCGTGGTTGGTATTGGGAGACAATTCATCTCTACATTTTTGTAATTGAATCATTCTGCGTGCCAGTTTGACTTAAACTGATTGTCCATTGTCCTACTTTGAGTGCTCAGCTTGATGTCTTTTAGCTGTTGCAGCATTTGCTTAATAATGAGCACTTTTAGTAGTTAATCATTTTGGTTTAATATTACAGATCATGAACGACATGGGAGGCGAGGATGACCTGGCTGATCTAGACGCTCCAGAAGAGGTAAGAATCTAAGCATTAAGCTCATAATCAGAAATAAAAACTGGTCATAAATCAGACTTTATGTTATTATAGTTACATGTTTTATGTGTAACATTTTCCAACCTAATCCTTTCTTCTTATTTTTTGGTCCTTTTTTAGGAGGAGTCTGCAGATAGCGATGACGAGAGTACGTATTTATGAGACTTTATATCAACACATCTGTAAATGATGGCTGTCATGTGTGTTGTGATGTTTAACGTTATTTCTGCTCCACTTTACTTTCAGAAATGCCAGATTTGGAATAGTTGGCTGTGAGACTCTGGAAAGAAAATGGAAGAACAGAGGGCAAGAGGAATCATAACAAATGTATATCTTGAAACTGAAGGCGGTGACAAACAACTGTACATATGAGTCAGTAGCCATATTTAAATCCATAGCCTCAGCTCCAAACTCTTGACCGATCAGTACACTGAAGGTTGATATGCATGGTATTGTACAGAGCAGCTATCTCCACTTCCATTTGCTGTACTGCACCTTTTGGGCATCTTGTTTTACTGTTAACTATTACAAGTAAGCACACATCATTTGTTGGAAAAGCTGTGTAGTTGTTCTCAACCGAGCAATATGTGATAACAGATTTATAATTTGTTTCCGGATTAATTGTGGTTTAAAATGATTAGGTCCACCCATTCCCAATGTTGTGGTTTTTAAGTCGACCCGTGTAGTTTCTCATGATTTCAGAAGACACTAGCTATGTACATCAGAAGAACTAGATGCATTTTTTTGATTGGGTTCCTCTAAAGCCTTCCATTTGCCGTAAATTAGATATCCAGGAAGCCAGTTTTTGTTTCCGTGATTTAACCTTTCAGCTTACATGTTTCCCTTTACTTCTTGTTTATTGTTTGAAAAATTAGAATATTCTGAAACCATTGCAGCATCTTCCCAGTTTGTCACCTACTTTGGTAATCGGAATAGATTCCACATATTTAGTATCTTAACAGTTCCTCTTTCCATACCCACCTAACACACACACACACACACACACGCACTCACACACACACACTCATGTTAGACTGCAGAAGCAAGGTGAAATGTGAAACAACTGATAACGAGGCTCGAAGTTTAATTGGGCCTCGGCATCATGTGGTGTGTTGCTTTTCTCCAGGTTCTTTCCGTTTGTTCATCTAGAATGATCCTCCCATCTCGGCGAGGGCGTGTCGGACCGATACGGCGACGTGTAATGACCAAATTCTATTTGCACTGTCAATAAAGTGTACGGGGAGACAAATAGTGTTGAATTACAGTGGAAATTCTTTTTTTTATTGTCTACATCTTTCTAATAAACTGTTTAAGAATCATCTTAAAGCTCTTTTCTTTTTCTTAAATTACATTTACATTATTAATTTTTCCTTAATATAAAGTGTGCCTTTTTTCAAATGGTAGTTTTGGACCGCATACATCATTATTGGGGAGTTGTGGGAGCAAGCTGACCGTCTAACCTGGTTACAGATGTAATTTATATTTCATGTGAACATCCTAAAGTAAAGAAATGTTTTTTCACTGAAATATATTTTGGAAGTATTTTATTGCAAAGACAACTACAGCAGGCTGTCGGGCAGTAATGACATTTGAATTAAGCTTTGTTTTTTATAATTTAATATTGTTTTTAAGATTCCTCACGTTTAGCGCTCAGCACTGGATTGTAGACGTGTTGTGTGGAACATTGATTATGAAATTGTTTTTAAGAGACAATAATGTCCCTTTTATGTTCTAAACTCAAGTACTTTTTAGACATGTCTAACCTAATGGACTACTAGTCCTACTTAAAATGCAGTATTTCTACTTGAGTACCTTTCTGTGTAACTAACTTCTATTTGTGCCTCTTTCGGTGCTAGGACCCAGAAACCTTCTGGCTCTTCGGCCCAGAATATTAGCATACTTCCTCTGCAGGCCTGATTTCCTCACTGTCATTTCCGAGAAAGTGACTGTAATTTGCAATACTAGTTTCCTGTTTTTACCCTGGAGCACATTAAAATAAAAGCCTAGATTTTACATATGTATTCAAACTCACATCAGTATTTACATTGGCCATTAATCACTTTTGTTAGGGTTAAACAGCAGTGGAAAGTATCTATATAAGTACACCTACTGAGGTACTGTAGGCTACCTTACTTTTATATTTAAATGTCCTGCGGCTAAATAATTCTACTCCACATTTCAGATTGTACTTGTTACTCCACCTCATTTATGTGACAATTGATACCTACGTATATTTGATATATGTATATATATATATAGTATGTTGTAATATACGTCTGCTTTGTTAGTTGAATGTTTACTATATTTACTTACTTTTGCTACTACTTATTACTACTTATTATTATTCATAAATGTTTATATTTATTGTTTTTTTTCTCGTTCTGTCGTAATCTCTGTTGAAACTGGGGCACAAGGATTTCCTTCGGGATTAATGAAGTTCTGTATTATTTTATATACACCCAGGCACCACATTACATTAATGCATCAGTAATAGTAATGTAATAACAAACAATAATAAAACAAAGGGGCTATTCCTGTTTCATTAATTACTTTAATTTGATATAGACACATTTTTACAGTGGACACTTTTAGTCATACCAAAAAACGTAATATAGGGTCATTATTATTATTAATAATAATACTAATACATGTACTAATACTATACGGATTTTCTTGTGAAGTCTCGTGAGGACACGTGACCGGATGTGTACGCGGTTGTTGTTGGGACGTTGACGCCACTCCTCTTCGCTCTGTTCTGTGATCATGGCTGCAATGGACCACACCAGCCATGTTTTGCTAATTTAAAACCCAAAGGTTGGGAATAGTTGTTTTATTATTTAAACCGCTTGTGTTATCTTCACCCGCACATCCGTGTTTTAGACGAAAGGGTTTAGAGGCATCTAATCCGAAGGACTTGGAAAAAGGTTGGATAGCTTTTCCCTGAAAATATCAGCGAAACTTTTGATGGTGGCAGTTGTGGGAGGATGATGCTCTGCAACAAAAAAAAATGTGTCTTGTGTGCGTGCAGCGTAAACAATGTAACTTCATCTGGCTGCTAGCTAACGTTAGCTAACGTGAACAAAAGGGGGAGCACGCCTCCCGTCTGTTAACGAGTGAGTTAGCCGTTAGTCGCTATCAACAGAACGGTTGGTCTTTATTTTCATCCGCTGATGGGCGTCATGGTTCCTCACCTTCTACCTGGCCATTAGCTAACATCGCAGCTTAAAGGACCGTGCGTACTCACGTTGATGATGCTATCAGTTAGCCTATCTATAGCTAGCGTCTCTTAGCTAGGCTCTATTGTGATGATTTAGCTAAATAACCTTGGAGCTATTGTGGATATTTTTGTATCCGATGTTTCGCATTAAAGTAAACGGTATGTTCAAACCTATTGATGAGCCGAACTACGTGTGTAACGTGCACGGTGTCCGTTGTTAGCTCGGCGGACTAGCGGCGCTTTAAAGGGAATTGTTCCGTTTGAGAAACGCAGCTAGCGCGACTTCTGCTAACGCGGCGCCTGCTATTTTGCAACGGCCTTTGCTGAATTAGGACATCGAGTATCCACAGAGGGCTACTTTCTGTATTGCGTGTGTGTATAACTGGTAACTCCTTCAGGCCTCGGGAGTGACTATATAATATGATCGGTAATCCCTCCGTTGTTACTGTGGCCGCGGGCGCCTGTTCTTCGGATATACAAGTGTGTGTGTGTGTGTCCGTACATTTATCATGGTAGATTTGAGCTTGTATTAGCAAGGCGCCTAATGAAGAGCCTCTATATCGTCATATCCCGGTTGTCCATTACGGGCCTGGCATCTGCTTGTTGCTGGCTGCGACATTTTTGACGGTTGCCGTTGGAACGAAATGGTGCTGTCACAAGTTGCAACTGCCAAAAATCATCGAGGATAGACATTTCGTACATATTTACGTATCGTGTTCAGAGCTGCATGGGAATTAATTAAATCATTCTTCTTTTTTTTGTGATGCACATGCGTCTTAGCCCCGCTAAGCATTGACTTCCACTTCTATATGTTTTACTGAATGGACGGTTGGGTATTAGGAGTGTAAATCTGTGTATTTTTTGTTTTCCAGATGGAGTCAAATAATCATTTCAACTATGACAGCCACTCCTCAGCAAACTCAGGACTGAAACTCTCCTCAGGGGATTCTCTTTATACTAATGGGTCCTCCATGAGCTTTCCTCAGCAGGGGAAGAGTGAGTAGTTTTGGCCTGCACTGTATCAGTATGCATTCTGTAAAGGTCTGTTTGTGTGCTTTCATAGAGCCAGACTTCTCTTTCTAACTTGCTTAATGTTCTTCTGTCTAGCAGATCTGAATGGCGAAATGAATGTGAATGGCGTCACTACTGTACTCGGGTCTGGGGTGCCTGGTTCCCACCCACCAACAGCTCCCTACCCACACATGAGCAACCACCACCAGAGCAGCATGGGCTATGACTACTTGTGGGGAGGTCACCCACAGTACGGTCCAGCCATGGGCAGCTCTCCTGGGCACGGGATGCACCAGAAGCAGCCTACACCCGGGATGGTGCAGCCTCAGTCACAGCACCACTTCCAGGGTCACGGACAGTACCAGCTGAATGGGGGTGTTGAAAGCTCCCACCAGCCCCCCGTGGCAGGCCCACCAAGCATGCCTCTTACTGGGAGTCAGTACTGGAACAGGAGTAACCCTGGCCCACAGCAGATAAGTTATAACTCACACAGTATGTACGGGACATACCCGAGTCAGGCACATCCTGGAATAACACCGTCACAACATCACCAGCAGCAGTCCTTACAACCCACCCCGCATCAGCTGTCACAACAGCACCTCCACTCCCACCGTCACCCACAGCACCACCACCAGCAGCACCAGCAACCACAGCATTATGGCCTGATGCCTAATGGGATGCCCTACTACCAGCATCAATCCCTTCCGTCTCCCCAGCAACAGCCATCGCAGCAGTCTCAGCCCCAAAGCCAGACTCCGATGATGCCCCCAGCTGCCCAGAATTTTACTCCCACACAGGTCAGCCCACAGCACCACAGCTTAGGCAGAGGGGGCACTGGCAGTCCACTCCCCGTGGGAATATCCACAACACCAATGATGTCACCGTCAACAGTGCAGGATAGTGGATCGCCCAAGGGTCACAGCAGGGAGCGCAGCCCCCATGCTAGCAATGTGGGAATATCTACCGTCATGCAAGGTGACCATTTACACTTTTACATCATAGATGTGTTTGTGGAACTTTGTGTCTAATTTTATCACGTCTGCCCTTTTTTGTGTTTCTCTATTTTCCACAAAAAGTTAGTGATATTACATTTGTGCCTGGAATTGGTTAGTTCTACATGTTGACACTACTGGTATCTATCCAACTTCTATTTCCTCATAAATGAAATAGTCTTCTCTACTTCACATTTCCTCCTTAGATGTCACCAGTTGAGTGATATTCATGCAGTCATATGGTCCTCTTCCTCTTTGTACATACTTGGCCTCGTCTTCCCGGCTGCTGATCATATTAAAACACGGCACTCCCTGGTTGCATTTGCTTTCTATGGCATCTGTATAGAAGAGAATTGTTTGTTATTGGTTAATCATTTTAGCCATTTTTGGGGGTTTCAGCTTCTCAAATGTGAAGGTTTTTTAAATGTATTTATATTATTGTTAACATTGTTATTTTATGTATATATTTAGTCTTTTATCTTGCACATGAATGTCTAGTATTGGGCCAGGATTCATGCCGGTGCTCAGCGGTGTGTTAGTGCTAAGATTCAACCAGCAGATGCCAGTGTTTGATCATGTAAAACAGTGACCATCGGACTCTTCAATATATTATACACTCACTGTGAATTCATCATGTAAAAAACACTTAACAGCCTTATTGATTTTTTTGTTTATTTCTTTCTCAGGGCACACAAGAGAAGCTGTCAAGGAGGAAGATAGCAGCTATAACGGCATGGAAAGGGCACCTGTTGCCCATAGGCTACCCAAAAGTTCAGCTCACGTGGGACCTGATTACCATCCGCATTCGGAACAGCCGGCAGCTCAGCAACCAGAAATGGCTTCCCCTGTCAGAGAGACAGCCGTTAATACACCTACCCTGTCGGTGTCATCGCTGCTCTCTGCATCTACCAAGGCCTCAACACCTCCTCGGGTCTCTGAGTCTCCATCGTCTGCCCCCGGGCCTCCTCTGGTATCACCCCCTGATGTAGAATCTACTCCACCACAAATCTCAACGCCCCCCAATGTGTCCTCTACTCTGTCTCCAGCTGCTCCTCCCAGACTTTCCTCATCGCCTCTAATGAAGCAAGGCCTCAGGCCTGCCACTACTGCTGCGACTGAGACACCCCCTGCTGGATCCAAGCATCTGTCAATGGGGTCCTCGTCCTCCTCCTCCCTGCCTGCATCACCTCAAAAGTTGTCTACACCTCATGTCTCAACTGATAGTATGTCTAAACCTGCAGTTTCTTCAGTCTCTCCTCCGTCATCGGACTCTTTGACTCATCAAACCAAGTCTTCATTGCCTCCTACGGCTTCTAGACCTCCAACAAATGTCACAACTGCCCCCATCTTATCTCTTCAGCAGATGGTTGAAGGGTCCAAGCCACCTCTGCTGAAGTCTTGCTTTCCTGATGCACCCAGAGCTCAGCATGAAAAGCCTGGGCCCCCAAAATTAATGTCTGCTGCCTCATCAATGTTTGCAAAATCCTCATCTGCTGGTGTGGCTCCACCTCTAATGTCAGCATCAGGATCTTCAACCTCAACACCACCCGGCTCCTTTACATCAGGATCTTCATCTGTCACGTCTGTCTCAAAAACTCCTTTAGTTGGCAGTAAACCAGGTGACCGAGCACCCACACCTCAGCGCCAGACATGCACTTCTCCAGCTGCTGACTCTGGTTTTTCCACGGTATCATCATCAGCGGTGAACTTGCCCTCCCTAGCAGCCCATGAAAGTCTTACAGTCCGACCTCCGTCTACCCTACCTCTTCTAACCGCTCAAGCCTCCAGGACTGCACCCGTGTCCGGCCCTCCTGCTTTGGTGCCTCTGACTTCTGCAATGGGCACGTCTTCTGGAGTGGTCCAAAGTTCTGACTCTGAGCAGCGTCCTCTTAACACCACTCCTCCTCATGCGCTGAAGCAGTCGTCTCCGAAGTCAGAGCACCGTGGTCATAGTGAGGATAGGAAAGCGTTGGCGAACAAACGAAATGGAAAACCAGAAGAACACCCACCTCGTCCTCATCGTCCACAAATCAAGCCATCACAGAAGGTGGAAGCTACTGAGTCTAACAAATCTGAAATTCGATCACCCAAATTCCTCACTGATCTTCCTGGGAAACTCCTGCAGACCACGGTCGCTTCCAAGAATACACCAACAGCCTCTGAAAAGCACCACCTGCAAAGCAGCATCTGTGAGGCAGAGGACTCCATGGGGGAGCAGACTCCACTCAGAAAGTCTTCACATCTCCACAGCACAAGATTAGAAGATCTGACGGATGAAGAAGAAGAAAGTTTTAACTCTTCACACACAGCGTCTCACTTTGATGGCAATTCAACATTTGACAGCCCCTCTAGAATTGATGTCAGCTCTGCCTTTGAAAAGACCTCGTTTCTAGACGGCGAGAGCTCACGCGTAGACTACTCCACTCACTTTGACAGCAGCTTTCACCTGACGAAGGACGCGTCTCAGTTTGACAGCACTTCCCATGCAGAAGAGGAACCATCTACTGGGTTTGGCACCACTGGAGTTAGCGGCTATTCTGCGGAAGAGTCCAGAGATGACACGTTGGACTCCACCAGGGAAACGTCTGAGGCAGAAGAGAGCAAGGACAGCTGTCAAATCACAGGAGAATCCATGCTGGAGTCTCTCTCTCAGATAGAAGAGCCTTCTGATAACTCAAGTGAGTCCAACTCACACCCATTTGTGCCGTCTCAGCCAGGTCAACCGATTCTGTTTTGTACGTCGTCATCCCGTATTTCTGAATTCTGCCAACAGCTTAATGTTCTTGTCGTTTCATCTCAGGACCTGAAGCAGAGTGGGGTCCCCGAGGACACGACACATCAGACTCAGCTGGACGCATTAGCATCAAGACCACTGCCAGTGAGACCATGACTCCCCCGAGTTTTGAGATGAGAGATGAGAACTTCATCGCCTTCAGTACCCCAGCAGAGAGCCTTGCTGTGCACCCACTCCAACCAGTAACCGTTCCTGTTCTGTCAGCTGCTGGAGGACCTCAGAAAACACCAGGGAAACCACGCAAACCTCGCGCTCCAAAGACATTATGGATTAAAATCCCAGGTATTTAACATTCTGATTTCAGAAAGAAATGTTAAAAGTAAATGTTAAAATGTTAGATTTGATTTAAAACTTTTTTGTTCCTCTTTTGTGTTCAGCTCCTGAGGAGGCCAAGCGGAAGCCTCGGGCTCGAACCCCTAAAGTGGAGAAGATAAAGACTGAAGAAGACGGAGGCGTTAAAGAGGAGGTAGCCAAGGGCAGAAAGAGGAAGAAGTCTCTCAAGGTGGATGTTAAAGAAACATCGGGTGCATGTGGAGAGGCTGGGCCTCCCACGGGAGAGGTTGATACTGTCACAGCCACAATTGAAGCTGTTCTGGCCACCGCTTCAGCGTACACCACAGCAGACGTGAAACCCAAGAAGGCGAAAAGGGCCAAGAAACAAGACCAGGAAGGAAATGTGTCGAAAACGCCGAAACAAGATACAGAAACAGTTGCTAATGATGTTGACGAAAATGATGACGACAGCTCCACTGCAGGTAAAGAAGGCGGTTAGTTAGAGGGGGGCTTCCACTGTAAGTGGCATTTTGCTGAGAGGTGATCTCACAGTTTAACAGTCTACTGCTAAATGTGTTTGTGTGCATTTTCTTGAACAGGTGAATCCAACAGACAGAGGAGGGTTGCAACTGAGGAGCAGGTTCAGTTCCCGATGGGACATGGGTAATGTTCCCTTGTGGAGTTTTGTTCCTTGTATTATTCTAGTTTCTATAATATTCAATTAATCTGAGTTAGCTGGATAACTGCTAAATGACTAAACCCCAGTTTTCAGATAAGTCAGAAATCCTTCACTGTAACTAAATACATTTATTTTTTGCATGTTTTCTGCATTGAAGTCTTGGCGTGCAGTCCTGGTTCAGCTGTCAGTTCATTCTAGTTAAAAAAATATTTCAATGCCAACAATAATGAACTTGTAAATTACTTCCTTCAGTAACACATCCTGTTTGAGGTCTCAAAAACATGTTTTATTTAGTTTTGACAAGTTTACAAATGTGTGTGCAGTGTTGATGTATTACAACTCGATTTGTAATAATAATCCTGTAATAATCCTGTCAACTGTAGTTGGAAGAGGGAGATTCGCGTGAAGAAAATGGAGTACCGCATGAAGGGCGAAACCTGGTACTACACACCGTGTGGAAGGAGGATGAAGCAGTTCCCGGAAATAATCAAGGTACGTTTTACTGGCAGTTCTTCAAATTGTCTTTCAAGGCAACTTGAAAACATGATGATGTGTTGACAATGTCAAAACAATGACCATTATTTTCTCTCTCTCTCTCTTGCCCGGTCTCCTAATTGCTTCCTCCAGTACTTGAAGAAGCACACGGACAGTGTGGTCAGCAGAGAACACTTCAGCTTCAGCCCACGCATGCCTGTTGGAGATTTTTATGAAGAAAGGGAAACTCCTGAGGTCTGTTTATTTTTCTGAGTGCTGCTCTGTTTATTTTTCCTACGCTAGAAGAAAGTATAATCATTCGCACAGCTTAAACTCATGTTGACGCAAACCTGTCGAAGACGTTTTGGGGACTCATCCTTCTCTACTGTATGTTACAGGGTAAGCAGTGGATCCTCCTGGCCAATGAGGAGGTTCCCTCTATGATCATGGCAATCACCGGCCGGCGAGGTCGACCTCCAAACCCGGATAAAGAGAAACCTCGCAGGGTCCGTGTCCTGAAGGGAGGGCAGGTCCGCCGCCCTGGTAGACCTCCCAAACCACAGATGATTGACCTCCTTAGCAAAGTTGACGCCAAGCTTTTGACGCGACTTGAGGCCAAGGGTGAGTGTATTTAGACTGGAGGAGGCATGAGTGTACAGGGATGTGTTTATAGCTAGTATTAAAGACTTGGCAAACAGAAGACTTGCACATAACCTCGAACGTTGCACTGAAGCTAATTGTTTTTATTTCCTTTTTACAGAAGCTCTCACGGAGGAGGAAAAGGAGAAACTTGTGAAAATCAAAAAGAAAATGAAGAGAAAGGTATCTAGTTCAGTTCATGTAGTTTGTGGTTTTTAGCTGTGTTGCTGTTTGCATCTCGTCCTGATTTTTTGTTTATTATTTAGGCAAGAATGAAGAGAAGGGAGGATATGAAGATTAAGAAGATGAAAGCGGAGAAAAAGAAAGCCAAGGTACAGATAAAATCAACACAAAATCATTCGTCAGCGTCTTCCTCGGCACCACCCCTTCCTCACCTCCACCTGTTCTTTCTTTCCTCTGTGCGTTCAGCTTGAGCAAGACGCCAAGGACCTGGATCTGAAGGCTGAACCAAGCGACCCGACTGCCCCCCAGGCCCCGCAGCCAGCACCGGGGTCTGCTGCAGAGCCCAAGAAGCCCGGCCGCAGGAGGTCGGTCAAGGCCGAGGCTCCTCCGCCAGTACAGCAGACCGACGAGGAGAGGATAGCCCAGGGTAAGAGGGTGCTGGGTGCTCGCAGTAAAGCCAAGGCTCTGGCTAAAGCCCAGGCAGAGGCAGAGGCGGCAGCTCAGGCGGCTCTAACAGCTAAGAGGGCGGCAGAGAGGAGAGCGCAGACCCAGAGACGCATGGAGGAGCGGAAGAGGCAGCAGTTGATCGCAGAGGAACTGAAGAAGCCCATAGAGGACATGTGTCTCACTGACCACAAAGTGAGTTGTGTTATTGAAATGGTTTCTTTAAGTCTACATTAGCTCTAATTAGAGGGTTTTAATCATGACCTTTTTAAAACTTTGTCTCCACCAGCCTCTGCCAGAGCTGTCCCGTGTCCCCCGTGTGGTTCTTTCTGGCAAAGCTTTTGCACACTGTCTGGCTGTGGTCGAGTTCCTACACGGCTATGGAAAGATGATTGGTCTCAATATACCCAAGGATGTGCCCAGCCTCGCCACGCTGCAGGAGGGTCTCTTAGGCCTTGGCGACGGCCAAGGAGCGGTCCAGGACCTTCTGATGAAGCTGGTGGAGGCTGCACTCCATGATCCAGGCCTGCCCTCATTTTATCAGGTGTGTGATACAGTTTGAACATTTTTTTCCATTAACGCAAGTCCTGATAAAGAGTGGCAAACATTCTAATCTACGTTTTTCTCCTCATCCCAACCTTCAGTCAGTAAAGATCCTCGGGGAAAAGCTGGTTGAGTCAGAGCTGACTCGCAGCACAGTCTCGGAAGTGCTTCGCGTCTTTTTGGAATCTCACGGTTACGAGACAGACGTGTGCAACACACTGAGGACCAAAACATTTCATGCTCTGCCTCCGGACACCAAGGCCGCCATCCTGGGTTTCCTGGTGGACGAGCTCAACAGCAGCAACGTTGTGACGAGGTCAGAACGGGAAATCAGTTATTCATCCTTTAGGTTACTCTTGAACCTAAAGGTTTGTTACTACTGCTACTCTTTTACTTTATTAATGTCTGCATTTTATATTTCAGTGACATTGACAACACATTAGAAAACATGGCAACTTACAGGAAGAACAAGTGGATCATTGAGGGGAAGTTGCGCAAGTAAGATCATGTTTTTCTCTCTTAAAATTCAGATCTTTTTTTTTTTTTGTAAACGTAGGACGTGTTGATCCTGATTGTTTTCTCCCCTGCAGACTGAAGGCGGCACTAGCGCGCCGTACAGGACGCTCGGAGGAAGAGCTGTGTTTTGAGGAGAGGAGGCGCAGTGCCAGAGTGGCAGATGAGGAGAACCTCAGTCTGGAGGAGGGCGGCCTGGCCTCTGAGAGAGGCAACCGCCGGGCACGCAAAGAAGAGCCCAAACTCAGTGATGTAAATATCTGTTGTTGTGATTCTTTTTTTTTTTTTTCCTCTATTAGAGACAGCTTTTTCCTACACTTACTTTTGATCGTTTCTGTTACAGAGTGAGAGCCCCACTACTGCCAGCGTTCCAGAGCTTGAAAGGCAGATCGATAAGCTAGCCAAGGTAAGTCAAGGTTACACAGACTCGGCTATTTATACATTTATGCTGCTTTATATTCAATATTCTTCTGCTTTTGGATCTCCACAGCGCCAAGCGTTTTTCCGTAAAAAGCTGCTGCAGTCATCTCATTCCATGCGGGCCGTACTGCTGGGCCAGGACCGTTACCACCGCAGATACTTGGCCCTTCCTCACCTCGGAGGAGTTCTGGTCGAGGGGCCAGAGGAGCTTTTGAGTGAGTCTGAGAATGAATTTGAAAGCAATGTGATTTCTCTCTTTTTTTAGACTTTAAAACTCCTTGGCTTATCCACCGTCATCTGAACATTTCTATCACGCAGCTTCTGGAGAAGTCCTTGTAGCCGAAGTTCCCGTCACCTTCCTCAAAAAGGAGCCCAAAGTGGAGGAGACCCCCATGCCTACCAGTCCCCCTCCTACTCTGCCTTCCTCTCCTTCCTCTGCTACCTCTGCACAGCCCCACTCCTTTTCTCCAGAGGAGGACAACCTCCCCGGCACTGCATCCCTCATGAGCAGGCCGAGAGGACGAGGACGCCCCCGAAAAATCAAACCAGAGGTGGAGCTTCACCTCCGCACGGCGAAGATTCGCCGCCGGCGTCGGAGTAGCGCCAGGTCGGGGGGTGAAGAAGGGCCCGGATCGCCGAACAGTGGCACACAAAACCTCACGCAGGCTGCCTTCCAGAGCTGGCTCAGCCAATCGCAGGATGCAGTGACCAATGGCACGTGCTCAGCAGCAGGGGACGCTCCAGAGGGTAATCGACCAGAGGAGAGCGTGAAGGAGATGGCAGAGAAACAGGGACAGTGGTTCAACCTGCTCCCAAAACAACCGTGCGACGATAACTCTCTGACCGAGTGTCAGATTCCCAGCTCGCCCCCTAAACTCCTCCCTCAGATCACGAGTGCTCTGCCTGCTCTCGCTGCTCCACTCATGCAGGTTTGCTAACAGTCAGAACTATAAATACATTTAGTTATGCTTTAATAATAAACTTTGAGTCTTCTGTGTGGCTATAAATAAATAATCACTTCCCACCCTTCAGCCGGACCCGCTCTTGCCTAGCCTGACTCCTGCTGACGTCTTGACCGCAGCAACACCACAGGACGTTCCCTCCACACTACCTGCTTCTGCTGCTCCCGCTCCTGCTGCCACGCCGGCTCCGACTACCCCCACCAAACCGGGGCGCAGGCGAAGGAGAGGTAGCCGAGGCAGCAGTCCTGCTCGCAGAGGGCCAAGAGGAGCTGCGGCCAAGCGTCGTGGCCGCCCTCCCAACTCCGTGTTCCAGGAGCTCGAGCAGCTGTACTTCACTCAACTGGTGGTCAAACCGACTCCAGCATGTAAGTTATGTTTGGATTAAAAGTCTGAGAGATTGTTTCTTTTTTTAAATAGTTTTAACTGGTACTACTTTAGCGACTCCCAAACTATGAGATAGTTCAGAGCTGATCCAAAGATGTAGGACTCACCACTGCCGACATTTAGTTTACAAATATATACAGGAACCATATAAATCATGGTCATTTATTGTGTCTTTCTTATTTGTAATGCCTTTCTTTTCCAGCTATGGTGCGTGGCTGGTGGTGGATCAAGGATCCAGAGGAGCTGTATAGCACCTTACAGGCCCTCCATCCAAGGGGAATCAGGGAGAAGGTGCTCCATAAGCATTTGGCCAAACACATGGAGAGTTTAGCTGAGATATGCACCAAACCTATCAACGGTGAGTGTTGGTCATAAATGGATCCTCTCACTTGTTTAGTGGAGTTTGTCATTTTGCATTTTAACTCTGATCTATTAGTATTTGATATCATCCTTTTTTTTCCCTTCTGTATCTTTCCCCCTGTCGCCCTGTTACAACTGTTCTTGCCGGTCTAGATCCTATATTTGAGTCAAAGTTAGAGGAGAAGGATGTGCTGTTGGAGGCTCTGCAGCAGCCCTGGCAAGTGCAGGATAAAGCAATGGAGACTGACATCTGCGCCCTGCAGTGGGTGGAGGATCTGGAGCAGCGGGTCATTGCAGCCGACCTCCATCTCAAGGTAAGAAACTACCTCTCTTTATTTTCCTATCCTGCATCGTCTGATTAATCAACAGTTACAACTGCAGTTGAGTTAACAAAGTCAAATTAAGAGGGAAGAGAGGCATCAGGTTCTTCCTGTTTTCCGTCCGTCCATTCTCCTGAACTCGATATCTCAGGACCACCTGAAGTGATTTTCTTCAAGTTTGACACAAACGTCCACTTGGACTCAATGATTAGTTATAATTTAGTGGTCAAAGGTCTCCGTGACCTCATATTGAGAATTCATATTCTCACTTCACACAAAGATCTAATGGGGTAAAATGATGAAGTGATTTTGGACAGACGCGGATGTAAGGAATACAATCACAAAGCGGCAATTGTAGTTTGCAATAACAAGATTGAGGATGAGTGGTTTTTAATGAGAGTCTAAGAGATGAGAGCAGAACAGATACGATTGGGAAAAGTTAATGAAACGAGTAGGAAACACGTACACGAACCACAACGTCAGTCGTTCCACACTTCTCACCTCTTATTCACTGTGGTCTCTCTGCTTTCAGGAAATGACTTGAATATAATTTGCAACATTTACTGACATATTTGGCTTGTGCTGTGGCCATATGCTGAGAGGTGTGTGTGTGTCCCATTCACAACACAGTGAAAACATCTGAGGTGTAGTAAAAACGCATATCCGGTTTTTGTGTTTCTACAAGGCGGCACCTCAGAGTGCAGTGACTGATGCTGAATCCAACACAGAGACACCAATGGCAGAATTTCAGGTAACTATGTAAACACGATTCCTCCAGTTCTTTAGTTAAGAAAAAAAACAAATACCATCTGTTTACTTTCCTCCCTCACTGATACTTAAACTGTCCCTGCCTCCTTTTTTAAGCCCTACACAATCCCAGATCCAGACTCCACACGTGACGACCTCCAATACTATGAACATGACGCCGACCCGCGTGATGACTGGATTGTGCGAACTAAGAAGGAGTGGTCCAACCTGTCACGTATGGTCACACACCCGGTGGACTTGGCGGTGCTGCGGTTGGCCAACCTCGAGCGAAACATCGAGAGACGCTACCTGAAGGAGCCGCTGTGGAACCCCGCCGAAGTGATGCGCCTCGCTCCTCTCACACCGACCCCGGGAGAAGAGCATCCCATGGATGTCTTCAGGTGAGATGGACTTTCTGTCTTTGGAAGAAATTTTGTTCTGTTTTTATATATATTTTTAACTTATTTTCCTTTTTTAATTTTCTTCTGTTCCAGTCTGGAAAGCGAGATCACGTCGCGACTACGAACATGGCGACAAGCTCTGGATCGTTGCCGCAGCGCTCCCCAGGTCTGTCTGTGTTTACTTCAGCTGGAGAAGGCCATTGCTTGGGAGAGATCTGTGACTAAAGTGGTAAGTAACTTCACCGCTCAAGATTGTTGTTGGACCTTTTTGTTTTACGAACACACTGCACAAACTAACACAGAAATATCACCAAATTCACATTAGCTGTCATCTTGACAATAAGGACTTCTTCTCTGCTTTGTATCCAGAATTGCCAGGTTTGCAGGAAGGGAGACAACGACGATTGCCTCTTGCTGTGTGACGGCTGTGATCGTGGCTGCCACATGTACTGCCTGAGGCCCAAAATCACCCAGGTGCCAGAGGGAGACTGGTTTTGTCCTACCTGCGTCGCCCAGGTCAGAACCCGTCCTGTGATTCCCGACTAAGAAAAATAATAATTCATAATTAACAAAGCTTGCAGGATAAATTAGGGCCGTTTTGAATTGAGCATTTTGTGGCGATTGTTCCCTTCAAATAATGAGTTCTTTGCTATATCAGAACCAGAAACTGGGTCATTGCCAAGTAGGTTTTAACATACAAGGAATTTGTATTTTGGTGCTCAAAGAAAGTACTGCAAAAGTCAAGAAATACAAGAGAGTATATGAAAGAAATAAGTGAAACAAATCTGTTTTTAAATTTAAAGAGCTGTTCAGCTCCCCGTCAGCTCAACCTGCTTCCTTACTCGCTCCGTCTCTCAGGACGCCTGCGATACACCGCGCTCGTCCAAAAAGAGGACCAGGGTGAAGAAGAGAAGATATGAAGACGACAGCTCCGAAGAGGAGACGTCAACGCGGCGAAGTAGTGGCGGCATGGCTACGCGGTACAAGGAGACCGTGACGCCTCCCTCGTCTTCCCGTCACTCTGGAGAAGGAAGCGCCGCTAAACGTCGTCGCATGACGACCCGCAACCAGCCTGACCTCACCTTCTGCGAGTGAGTCCTGCCTTTATCCCCGTTGAGCAGAATCATCTCATTAATGTTACACGACAGGATTTATAGATAGTTGGTGGATTTGTGTTTAATCATTTTATTTCCTGCCAGGATCATTCTAATGGAGATGGAGGCTCACACAGCCGCCTGGCCGTTCCTTGAACCCGTCAACCCCCGACTGGTGCCAGGCTACCGCCGCATCGTCAAAACCCCCATGGACTTCCTCACCATGAGAGAGAAACTGCTACAGGGAGGGTAAGAGCCGAGTGTGCCTCATTACTACATTTACTATAATATTGGGCGAGTGGCTTTGGAGGGAGGCCTGCAGTGACGGGAAGTGTTGGCGACTTTCTCGCTAGATTTAGCGACTTTTGGAGCTAGTGTTGCTAGCTACTTTCAATGGAAGAGAGTTGGCGACACTGAGCTGGTTCTTCAGTTGGCTCATGTATGACATTCTTTCAGATGCAGCAACCTTTCCTAACTCTACCATCCACATCTGTCCTTTCCTCGTCTCAGGTACTGCAACTGTGAGGAGTTTGCAGCAGACGCTCAGCTCGTCTTCAACAACTGTGAGCTGTTCAACGAGGACACGTCGGAGGTGGGAACGGCCGGACATGCCATGAGGCGTTTCTTTGAGAGCCGCTGGGCGGAGTTCTACTCGAATAAGGACAAATAGAAGCTTGTGACGTTCCCCCCTGATGGTGGGGCTTGTATACTGTTGGTGCTGTCACCGTCCCAGGCACACACTCTCCATTACTGCTAAGACTGTCTGGATGTTCTTCCAGCTCCGTGTATTCTCTCATGTATAGGTATATATGTATAGATTTTGGCTATTTGTCTGTTATTGTTTCCTCTACTGGGCGAATCTTTTCCAGGCCCAACAGCTGAACTGGCTTGAACTTGTACCCATTCCTCGTCACAGAGAGTGAGAACACGTCTCTCTTCACTTTTCATTCCTCCTTTCGTGTCTCATCTTCACCTCATCTCCAGTTTGCATTCTCCCTTTCACGTCCCTTCACAAGCCCCCATGTCCTAGCACGGCCTTCGGTCAAGCCCTGCTTGTGAGGTGATGACACGGTCTCAGGCCCCCCCCCCCCCCCCCCCCCCCCCCCCCTGAGTATTTTGGTTCTCAGACTCGTACTGGAGGTCGGAGACTGATCACACTATTGCAGCCTAACTGCTGCGCACTGGACCTGCTCAGCACCGCTCTGCGACAAAATGGATCAAAAACGCTTCACTGGGCTCGGGCCATTTCTTACCTGTTCAATGGAAACGTAATGTAATGTGGTCTTATGCCTAGAAGTAATTTTTTTGCTCAATATATTTTTATTATATATTCTATACATAAATATATATATAAAGATTACAATAGCTGGGATTATTTAATAGCAATAGCGTGTAGTGGATGTGTACAGATGACCTTATAGAGATGTCCAGACGATTTCTGAAAAGGCCAGTTCAACTAAAAAGAATCTGTTCTTGGACCGTCACGAGTAGATGTTGTATAACCTCCACTTAAAGTCTTGCACGCCACACATACACACTTTTCACCTAAACACACATAAACATGCACATGATTTGACACACACACACACACACCCACCCACACCTTCTGCTGCTGTGTGAAAGACACTGGAGGATTTATTTGGTGTTGGTCAGTCGGTCTAGGGTTAGACTTTTATATTTCTCTGTCCCTCTTGTTAAAAGTAAATTATCAGCTAGTTACACCTGATCTGTGTCCCAGACTGTATACGACTGAATGGATTCCACGGCTCAGACTGAAACTTTGCTCCTTTATAGCAGGCGGGAACATCTTAACGGTGGTTAAGTGCAAGGCTAAGACCCTCCCATTTTAAAGACTAGAATTACAAAGGAGCTCTGATGTTGAGGTACTGGGCACATTCCTGCCTGGGTTTCTGTCTTACATTCCCTTTTATTGTTTTGGTTTTTTTTTGTTGCTTTTCAGGGGCGAATTTACGCCGTTGCGTGGCGCGGTTGGTCTGCTGTGAAGGCAACGTGACGACTCCACAGTCTGGGTTTTATTTAAACGTGTTTCTTACACTGAACTCAAATCCATTGATAGGAAAATAGACTTTGATGTTCCTTGTTACACTTTAAAGGGACAGACGTTTTTTCAAAAAAGAAAAAAAAAATAGATATGAAAACCAAACGTGGTGTTACGTGAACTTTTAATAATGTACAGTTTTGGTGACTTTAAATTTGTTCCTTTATATTTTTAGGACCAAATCATCATTTTTAAGAGGAGGTATTGCAAGACTCTGTTGTATTAAGGTGATGTAACACGTGTGCATCTGTAGAATGTACTGTGAGTTGAATAAAAACCACATCTAGTAGAGTATTCTTTCTCTCTTTGGCCTTCTTTGTGTTCTCCATGTTTCTTGGGGTTTCCCCTCATGGGTTCCTGTTTCCTCCTATCGTATCTATCTGTGTGTGTTTGCAATAGACTGGGGACCTGTTCGGGCCCAGTGCATGCTGGGATAGGCTTCAGCCCATCCTACCTGAACAGTATTAGAGAGAAGGATATACTGCACATGGCTAATAAACTATCAGGAACAGCTCTAGTGCCAATGGGCCTCATTCACAAACCCTGAGTACGCACGAATCTGTGCTTAAACCGAGCATACATATGTTCTACTCTGCAAACACATTTAGAAATGCCTCAGACCATGCGTACACAGACGATGAAGGCCCGGCTGGCTGTCTTATTGTAAACACACTTTTAACTAAATGCACCTCATATTAAACAAGTCTTTATTAGACTACAATATTTAAAACCCAGAATTTACTAATACATCGGCTAAATGTGTTGTGTACTATGACGCCCTTTCATCCTCATCAATTATTGTCATAATTAAAATGTATATTTCAACGCTTCTTTAGGCCTTTTCACAGCAGCCATTTTGATATGTCACTGCAGGGTGAACACCGGTGTAATTAATAACGTTAACTATTGCCCTGTTTGATTTGTGTTGTGCATTCTGGCTCACTGGAATGGCTGAGACACACTAAATAGAAAGGGACCATGATTTATTTGTATCCATTACACCTGTGTTTACCCTGCTATGAAATGTCGAAATGGCTGCATAATTTATGACCCCGTCAACCTAGAAAAAGGAGGAAAAAAGGACCGCAGTGAATGTGTTGTTCTTGAGAGGCTAAAGGCCTTGTACCCATGTTCCTTTTACAGCAAAGGAATACAACTATTGCACTTTGACCATATGTTAGGGATAGAGCTGAAACGATTAGTCGATAGATCGATTCCTCCTTGTTTTTACGCATTAAAGTGTCTTTTTTTGTATCTATAAATGCTGCTGTAGTGAAAAAATGTCCCGTTGCAGGATTAAAAATGTAATTATCTAAAAATGGATTAGTCAATAAAAAAGCAGCCTTAGATAAATTAGATCAAGGGGAAAAAAAGTACCATTTACTCTTATGAAACACTAGTATTTATAAATACTAAAGAGTGACATGAGCAAACCAGAAAAGAAGGTGACACTGTTAAAACACCGCTGGAACTGTTGGCAGATGAACATTTTAGTCAATAGTCATACACACCCTTTCTACATACACTACTGAAACTCACTGTATATCCCGAGGCAAGCCCACCGCAATATGTCACATTTGTAACATAAAAAAAAAAAGAGGCCCTAAATAATGCTGAAGTGTTTGGGCGGGGCTCTGCAGCTCCATGGAGAGTTCTGTCCGAGGCATATGCTGCTGGGAACGTCTTGCCATCACTCCCAGCTGCTCTACAGTGGTAGAGACACACCCACACGCACTTATATTCTAACACGTGAATCCACAAAGCATCTAAAAACAACAACAAACAAATAGGTATATAGCTTAGATATATAAAATGTGTTCTTTGTGTGTCTTTTGGTGCATCTCTCCCTCTTTCTTTGCCCTCTATCGCTCCCTCAAATCCCTGAGCTGGCACTTTACGTGAGTGTGTGTATATTTGTGTGTGAAATTGTGTCTGTGTCAGCACTCTGGGCGGTGAGGGCTGAAAACTCCCCACGCCAGCTGGTTCCAGTGTGCCCCCCCCCCCCCCTCTCCACCCCTCTGCTCGCCCCGACTCCACACAGTTGGGCTTAGCCCCACAAAAGGGGGGGATCACATTTTAACAGTTGCCCTGGAGAGGAGGGGGTAATCCACGGCATAATGGGGCAGCACCCTCAACACCCCCTCCACCAACCAACCAACCAACCAGTTCATTCTGGACTCTGGCCCCCTGATGCCTGGAGGGTCAGGAGAGTCAGTTCGGACTTCTCCACATTGTAGTAAATGGAAAAACAATAATTTAGTGACACAAAATTCAAGTTGTGCGAAGCGGCCGTGACGTGTTGCACCGGCCACATTGCAGAGGTGAATGTTCTCAGTTTTTAGCCTAACTGTGGAACTCAAGGTGCGTGTTTGTTTGATATCAAAGAGTGAATTATAAAAAGCCTGTACAGATGCTGCATCACAATAGGCTCTATGGCAACAGCATCATGAAAGACTCCCCCCCCTGCTCACTAATGGCCCCTTTCTCCTATAATTGATATGAAAATCAGGCTGAGCAAAGGGTGCCAGGTGCTCCAACGCATGAGACAACAGGCCACGCTACCAACACCTTTAGCTTACGTTATGTTTTTAAAGGATAAGGCTGTTTATATTCTTCTTACTTTGAAGGAATTCCATGAAAAGAAGGAAATATTTAAGTAACAGTGTACAGCCATGCTTGCAGCTCTGTGAGGCTGCACTTAGCTGAATGCTAACATGCTCACACAATGACAATGCTAACATGCTGATGTCCAGCATGAATAATGTTTACCATCTTATTTGAAGAATGCTAATTATTTGCTTGCTAATTAGCACTTAACACTAAGTGCAGCCGAAGCTGATGTGAATGTTATTATTTTTGCATGTAGTTTTCATAAAGTTTCACTGTAGTTTTTTTTTTTTTTTTTTTAGCAAACACGACTCAAAAAGCAGTAAATCGTTCATTTGTAATATGATATATTTTCAGCTGTGGATTTGTCCACATTTGTTACTCTTGTGAATATTTACAGCAGCAGGGCGGTGAACGTGCGACTGACTCAAAATAAACTACATTGCCCATGTTCATGGTAATGAAGGAGCGTGTCAGCAAGTGCAGCAGTTGATGTGTTTTTAATAGTTTTTTGGACAACAATGGAGCTCTATGGCACAGATAAATAAGATCAGACAGTAGGATCAATTCATTGTTGGTTTTGGTCTTTTCATGACATTTGTTGATAAGAAGAAAAACCGAGAATGTCACTGGACTTTAAGGCCTGTCATACTTTGTGGTATGTAGAGGCAGCACTCGGGGAAAATATACTTTGACCAAATAATGTAAAAACTTGTTTGGATTGGTTAGATATGTTACATTATTATAAATTGTAAATACATTTATAGAAGCTTGCTGGAATTTGAAATTGGCCTCTTTCAAGCTTTGGATTTGTTTTTTTTGTGTGTTGTGTATAAACACAAACTGACAAACAACATGTGAACATGAATGCTACTTGAAATTACCCACTTTTGCGGCAATGCCTATAATTGTGATTTCAGTCCGTTTCCATGATGGTTCCTTCATTTTATGTCCTCACTGCACCCTCTGAAGAGGCCACAATCACTTCAGCTGGAAGATAAGTGAAAGGCCGACTCGTAGTTTCCTGAAGATGCATTCAATTGCTCAAGGTCGGTAGTAGGCTATGTGTTGGAGGAAAACTGGGAGGGTAAGGGTGTTACACGTGCAACCTTGGAGAGACATTGTTTCGAGGGCTTGCACTGGCAAGTGTTTGTGCACAAGAAGACTCAGGGCCTGAGGTGTGTGGGGGGTGAGGAGAGGGTGAGGAGAGAGAGAGAGACTGAGAGGAGGGGAGGCTGCTGCCATCAAAGGATCTCTCAGACTCTACAAGTTAATGAGGGACGTCACAGAAACCCTGAAGCCCTCAGACCCTGAGAGCTGAACAAGGACGGACGGACGGAGACACAGACGGATATACAGAGAAAAAAAACCCATTCTGAGGTGAAAATGACGTGGCGGGAGGTAAGAATCTTATATTATAGTAATTAAGAGTAGTTAATGTTTTTAATACCACTTGTGTCATCGTTTCTCACATCCTTTGATAGCAGTAGAAGGGCTCTCTTAAGCAGTAGATTGATGAATGATTGAAAAGACATCCACCTTTGTTTATGTCCCCTTTCTTTCGTGGAGCTACGTAGTCGGCAGTTCTGGCGCGCCATTCTTGGCGAGCTGCTCGGCACCCTGGTCTTAGTGAGCGCCATACTGGGTGCCTCTATGCCAGGCCCTGGAGAGGCCCCCCCGGGACCCCTGTACCCGGCAGTGGCAGTAGGTGTGTCGATTGTTGCGCTGGGACACTGTTTTGGAGAAATAAGCGGTGCACAGGTGAATGTCTCATAGTCACAAATTATATTTAATTGTACATTTCTTTGCCTGATTTATTTTTCTTTGCTGGCGGTGACATAGCAATTGTACTCATATGATTTACTTGAGTATAAATACCAATACCACGATGTAAAAATACCCCCAAAAGTAGAGCAGTTCAGATGTATTATGAGCTTAATGTGAGGCCTTAAAGTATCCAAAATGAAAGTAATCATTATTGCCTCTGTGAGATATTATCATATAGGTATGACATTATTAGATTGTTAATATTGTGTTATTTGACTGTTAGCTTAAACTGCTTTATATCTTAACAATCTTTAAATTCAAACAAAGTTCTGCAGCATGAATCTACGTTATATTTTTGGTATTTTCTATAATCTTTGCCTTTAAAAATATACATATAATGGATACGTTTACCTCTTTAGGTCTCAAGCAGTTATATGATGAAACCATATAACCTAATATCAGACAATACTTTTTTGTCAGTGGTGAAAAAAAGGTTGCATCTGTGACTGTATGTTATAATTTTATCTTCTTCCCAAATGTAAAATCTTAAAACCTAACTACAGCTGTCAGATAAATGTAATGAAGAAAGAAGTACAATATTTCCCTTTGTAGTTAAGTAGAAGTATGAAGTATCATAAAATAGAATAGTAAATAAACGTAGTTACTTTCCACTTAATCTCTATATAAACAAATTCTACATACGAATGCAGAATCTGTTGTATGCCTATTTGTGTGATAGCCGATGGGTACCCAGATTGCTTTCCACCACTGGCAGTTGTTGAGTTTGTATTATTATTATTTGTCATTCCATAGTTGTAACATTGTTTATATGTAAGTGTGTGTTTGTGCACTCTGATCAGCTGAACCCTGCTTTGACTCTGGCTCTGTTGGCCACGCGGAGGCTGGAGGTTCTCAGGGCCGTCGTTTATGTCGCTACACAGTGTTTGGGGGCCTTTTTAGCAGCCGGGGCCCTTTACCTGGCAATGCCGGTCAAAACCACTGCAGACCACTTCGTCAACAGGGTCAGTCCTCAGAGTTTCAGATGGTTATTACCTTTTAAAGCTTGAGAGACTTTACATGTTCTGAGAATACTCCCGTTTTACCTCACTCAGGTTCCTATAGAGGTGAATGCAGCCCAGGCTCTGGGCATCGAGGTTTTGTGCACCTACCAGATGGTCTTCACTGTGTTCTCAGTGGAGGATCAGCGACGGAGGGAAAGCCCAGAGCCAGGAACCCTGGCCATTGGATTAGCACACACTGCTGGAGTGCTAATAGGGGTAAGAGGAGCTTTCATGCTGAATTAGTAGATGCGCATTTACTCAACTCATAATTTGTTCTGAAGAAATGGTTCCACAACTAAAAAACACAAGTTTACAGACATTTCTCACTTTGTTAAAACAGCTAAACATTTTAAGTTATCTGGACCTGTTTTTATTGAACCAAAAGACAAAAGGAACTGACATTTTTAAGTTAAATGCTGATCATATATATTTCTAAGTCTTAACAATGTGACATCCGTATTTATGTCAAAGAATATAAATTCCATATTTTATTTTTGTAAAACGTCAGTCTCACGCCATTTTCTGTGGAATTAACGTGTACTTTAACTTTTCATGTTTTTTATCTCACAATCCAAAGACATACAGTTCACAAAAACTTTACCCATAAGTGTGTCAGTATGGCAGCGTTGTTCAGGGTATTTCCACTGGTGTCCTACGAAAGGGTGATAAAATAAGTGAATTAGTTATGTAGAATTATGACACATGAAAAATTACATAAAAATAATAGGAATCAGAGCTAAATATTGAAACGTTTGAAGAAGATTGGTGTACTACCACTAACTCAAGAGTATGGAGAGATTTCAGCAAGAATGATCTAACCTGGTTCTTCAAAAGCAGACTGAAACCATGTTGGAGGCTCTGGAGTTTTCTGGAGTTGCACTAAACTAAAGCCTTTCAGGGAGAATGCAAAAGTAACCATAAGACACACATTATGGTATATTTACCACAAGAACGGTCCTGTGATGTAACCAGGTAACACTGAGGAACCCATACAATGTAGAGAAAGATACCCTGCAAAAATATTAGATTAAAGACAGAAAAAAGCAATGACAAGAAAACTTGAAAACGTGTTTTTTTACTTTGTGTGTGTGTTGTTTTTCTGTCAGGCACGATTCTCCGGTGCGAGTATGAACCCTGCACGTTCTCTAGGTCCAGCCATCGTCACTGGATTCTGGGAAAACCACTGGGTGAGAGATCAGTCTCTATAAAAACACTAAAACAATATGGCATACTGTACTCCGACTTTTTTTTATGTTTTCGTTATAGCAAACTATACTATGCTAGTATTTCATAGCATACTATACTATGCCATTTTTAAAGACTTTTCTATCACTTTTCTATGCCATACTATACTATGTCGTTATTTTTGACATTTCTTTGACATGTTTATGAGTTGCTATACTATGCTATTTTTATGATTCTTTATGTTCTGCAATGCTATGACTTTTTTTTGCATCCTACACTCTGCCATTCTTAGTGGCCTATCATACTGTGACATTTTACCCAACATTCTTATGCCATACTAAATTATGACCTATTAATTACTTCCAACACTGTAAAAGTATCTATATTGCCTCAATTGTAAAGCTCAGTTAATATTCAGGTGATTCTAAGATGTCTACTCGTCTCGGACCATCCAGATAATTCAAAAGCATTCTTCTGTCTCCACACATCTCTTGAATCTCAATCTCTTTTTCCAACCTCCAGGTTTATTGGATCGGACCAGTGATCGGTGCTATACTGGGCGGAGTGTCCCATGAGTTCTTTTTTGCACGCAGCGCCTCTCGCCAGAAGCTGGTGGCATGCCTGACCTGCAAGGACATCGAGATTGTGGAGGCGGCCAGCATGACGGGATCATCTCTGTCCACAGTCACACAGAACGCGAGAGCCAAGCAGACCAACAAACCAGAAAACAACTGAGGACACATGCAAGAAAAAAAACCCCCAAAGAAACACACAAGCATTCTGCAATATCCGTTTCTTGGTAATATCTGCTACTAGCTCACATTAGCCACCATAGGATACTTCATACCAAACTAAGAACCCTGAATCTTTAAGCTTATCATGTTCAGTAATCATATGTTTTATGCTTGTAAATTCAACTTGGTGTTGGTCATATCTTCTTCGTCTCACTTTTACATTTTTAATAATTTCGGGTGATTTGGGGTTGTTGACATATGGCTTCCACATAAGATTGTTATTTTCTTGAAGCATCATGTGTCTGCAATTGTCCAATGTGTTTTCAAGAGACCACAATAAACTCACATGTTGCTCAGGTGTCAATACATCCATTAACAAAGGGAAGGTTACTATGATAACTGTGTTTACCTGCACATTTCAGTGAGTTATCCTTTCAATGTCCCTCCACGGAAACATTATCACCACATTATGGAGGCTACACATTTTGGCTAAAATGAATATTTTCCTCGATGCTTTTTGTTGCACACGTGAAGAGAAAGCTGCATTCTGAAGGAGATGAATGTTACATTTGAGGTCCCCGTTGGCTGTCATTAGTGGATGTAAAGGTCGAGCCAATATTGTGAGATTCTATGTTGTTACTTTCAAATTTGCACATCATTAAAATGTATAATGGAGATTCATTGAAACCCGGTTGAAAACCCCCCTTATGTTGGCCATTTTCAGTTTCATACTGCGTCTGTGAATGCTTTGAAATGCTAAAGAGGTCCTTGCGCTGCATTGTGGGTTCAATGATGCTCTCAAACAAGTCTCTCATGTCCGTGCCTGTTTGCGTCCGTCTCTTCTCTTAGGCCTCCCTTTCACAATCAAATGGACCTTTTTACCTCTGAAATGGCTCTAAAGAAAGACCATGTTCAGTGGAAATAAGCTTTGTAATATGAAATTAATATGATGTGTATGTGTGTGTGTGTGTGTTAATACGTGTTTGGGTGTGTGAGAGACTTTTTGTTTTCACAAAACCTTTATTACTATCGTGTGTGTTTTTAGTATCATTGCCGTATTTGTCTTGTCTTAAAATATGTAATTTAAAAGGTCAGTTCACCCAAATTCCCCCCAAAAAACACACATCTTCTCAATAACTTCAAGTAGTATTCAACCATGCAGAGAGATTGGCTTTCATATGGGTTTTTCGATATCCGTCTCCTTAATTACTTGTTATAAGTGAGGAAATGTTTTTGTTATTGTATGAACTGTATCTTTAAAATGAATATAATAAAAAGTCTATTTATTATATATGAATATTCATAATTTAGGTAAAACATAATGTGCACTGTACTATCTGGATTTGACTGCAAATCTAAACTAAACCATGTGAGCAATCATTATGGCAGTGCAATTTAAACACACACACACACACACATATAAACTATTTACACACACACACACACACACACACACACAACGTGCACAATGGCTATAACTGCCACAGTGCCGCCAGCATTTTGCATTGTGTGTTTTTTCTAACATGTATAAAAGGGAGTCAAAATGGCAAGCACAGCATTCTGCATTCATCCCCCCCCCCCCCCCCCCCCAGAGCGATGCCCCAGTGCTGCTCAGTAACCCCACTGTGCCCCACTCATCCCTGCTACCCTACTGTACCTCTCACTTTACCCCAGCTACACATGCACACGCACAGAAATTTCACGGCTCTGGTCGAACGTCGTCCTGCAACACAGACACTCAATCACACACACACACACACATAATGCAAAGCTCTGCTGAGCGCCTCTTAGAAGCCTTTGTCACAACAGAAGACACAATCTGCTGTGTTATGTGAATCACTGTTGGTTCATTGCTTGTGTTTTTCTTCACCCTCTCACGTCTCCACTACACTGCCATTGGCTGTGGAGCAGTGCCAGTGACGACTTTGAGCTCTGAGGCAATGTCAAGTTCAGGTCTTAGTGTTCATAACCACAGGCCTCGGCACTGACTGCTGCCATTTTAACTCCTCTTAAAGGCAGTGCTTGGTGGTGGGATTTTCTCAAGAACAATAAACGGAAGCGATAAATCACAAACTCTAGCGTTTAAGGAAACGCTTAGTTAGCTGTAACTTCTGTTCTTTAGTTTAATATGTATTTTTTTTCTTGTCTCTGTCCATACGTAGCCCACAGACAATGGTTTCACAGGGTCAGGCATTTCAGTGTATGGGTCAGTTCAGCGCTGTTAGCTTTGGGCACTTCCGTCAGGGGCCCCAACTGTATTATCTGCATGTGTGTGTATATGTCTATGTGTGTGTGTGCGTGTGTGCATGTGTGTGTCTTTGTGCATGCATGTTTGTGTTCTTTCATGTCTGTCCTTGTCCATCAGCATTTGAGTCCCCTGATTATGACAGTTATGAAATGTCAACAGATGACATACGCCCCAAAGAAAACTTTCTCCGCTCTTCTCCAGCTGCTCTCCAGCTGCTCTTGTTCCTCTTGGTTTTTCACTCCCTCCCCCCTTGAATATAAGATACAGCACTTCCTGTATTGTCTTTAGCCAAAAAACTCTCCCGCTAAATGTCTTTCATTGATTTCCACTCATTCTCGCTTTATCGGTTTCTCTTCTCGGGTACTCTGCCTCTCTTTTGGCCTTGTTCTGTTTTAGGGGGGGGGGGGCGACAGAGGGGTTAAGTTTGTTTGATTTAGGATGACCAGCAATGCCGCCCCCCGCCCTACAGGGGGATTATGGCGTCACCTGGGGCCCCTGGGGGGGTATTATAAAGCCCCTGTCTGGCCCTCTCCCCTCCGTCAGAGAGGCTAAAAGGTCCACCGGACACTCTGTCTATCCCCGTCTCTACTCTAGAAACATCCCTTTAGCATTGATGCCCACCTCCTCTTGACAACTCTTCCCACCTGAGATCTCTGTGCCCACACTCCCACATTATCTCACACCTATGTCTTTGCGACAGGTGGACAGAGGTGGCAAGCGAGCGCAGCTGAGTTGATTTAACCAACCCAGTTCACGGCTTGGCAAAGATCCATTGGGTGGATTCGTCTGTTGACGTTCTGAAATCCTGTTTTGAGTGTTTTTTTTTTTTAGTCAGCCGAGTTAGCTGACTTTTTTGGCTGATTTTTCTTTAAAGAATCTTCTTCATCTGGTGGCGAGCCTCAAGTGAACAGTCACCATGTGGGAGTTCCGGTCCATGAATTTTTGGCGGGCAGTCTTCGCAGAGTTCTTCGGGACCATGTTCTTTGTATTTTTCGGCATGGGTGCTGCCCTGCGCTGGACCACCGGGCCTCATCATGTCCTTCATGTGGCCCTGTGCTTCGGGCTGGCAGCTGCCACTCTCATTCAGTCCATCGGCCACATCAGCGGCGGCCACATTAACCCTGCCGTCACCTTTGCCTACCTTATTGGCTCACAGTTGTCTCTTTTCCGCGCCATTTTCTACATGGTCGCCCAGTGCCTGGGTGCTGTGGCTGGGGCCGCTGTGCTGTACGGGGTCACGCCCGCCAACATGAGAGGCAACATGGCGATGAACACGGTAAGGACCCAACACAGATAAGAAAACAAACTCAGCAATGTTCTTTGAGGAGGTTGATTTCATGGCATACAAGTTTAAGAATTTGTTATGAATTCAGGTTCAGTTCAGTAAAGTAATCTCTTGAAACCAAACAAATGCTGGGTGTATAATTATTTCCAGTAAGTTATATATTTCTTAAATAAAAGAGAAATTCAGCAGTATATGTTTCATACAGCTCTGAGATTTTTTTGACTTATACAAATATACAAATATTTTTTCATCTACCTGTGTATCTCCAGCTGCAGCCGGGCATCAGTCTGGGAATGGGCACTACTGTGGAGGTTTTCCTCACCATGCAGCTTGTGGTGTGCATCTTCGCCGTGACTGATGAAAGGAGAAACGGACGCCTGGGATCTGCTGCCCTGTCCATCGGCTTCTCTGTCACCATTGGACATCTCATGGGGGTGAGACACAAGAGAAACATAGATATCACATAACAATGACATATAAAAAAAACACAATGTAGTAACAAGTGTCTGGTGTTTTAGATGTACTACACCGGTGCTGGGATGAACCCTGCCAGGTCCTTTGCCCCTGCTTTGCTCTTCAGGAACTTCATCAACCACTGGGTAAGACCTGCAGTCTCACCGAAAACAACAATCTGAGCAGGAACAATAAACGAATGAACACTGTGTTGACTGATGTTTGCTGCTTGCAGGTGTACTGGGTTGGGCCAATGATAGGAGGTGCAATGGGCGCCCTCCTGTACGATTTCATGCTCTTCCCACGCATGAGAGGTCTGTCCGAGCGCCTGGCCACGCTGAAGGGCAGCCGGCCCCCCGAGAGCGAGACCCAGCAGGACACCCGCGGGGAGCCCATCGAGCTCAAGACGCAAGCCCTATAAACCGGCCCCTGCCCCCTTCTCCGACTGGGGCCGAGGGATGAGGGACAAGGCCCTGAGCTACGCCAACCCCACCTCCACTGCCCCCCATGCCTTCACACATCGCAAAAATACTAACCCAAACACTCACATCTAGACTAACATGATAAGATTGTTTTTCCAATGCCACTGTAAAAAACAACAACACACAAACAAACAAAGTTCACAACCTTCAACCTCAACACACAACAAGACTCCTCTACCCCCCAGTCCTCACTCTGTATTCTGAACTGGACATTGTGTTTTTGATATATGGTGACCAGAGCCTGAACCAGCAGCCGCCTCGTCCCCCCCCCCCCCCCCCCCCCCCCCCCCCCCCCCCCCCCCCCATCCGCCCGCCTGCTTCCTCCTCTCAGCCAGGCCTTCATCTGGGACTCAGAGGAGCACCCTGAAATTGAGCAGAGAGGGTTCGGGAGGCAGGTGTTGGAAAGGGAGGAGGGAGGCCGAGGGCAGAATGAGGGTGAGCCGGGGATGTGGGTATGATACGAGAAGGGTAAGAGGGCATGGGGCAGGTGAGGGTGGAGTAAAGGGGTGGGGGTTGGGGTTTGGGTAGAGAGGGCAACACTCTGGGTTTGTGGTCGTTTCAAGTTGGGTTAGACCAGTGAAGATGGGCATGCTTTTCAATATTCATTTGAATTTATCTCCATTTTAGTTCATTTTTTTTTAAGTTAAATTTGTTTTCTGCACTTCAGACACAAGATGTGGATGTATGATACCATTACATTTTACCAAGGTTTCATCATTTTCAACCACTACATTTTATCTGTGGGTTTGTGTTTGTGTGTGTGTGGATACCTCTGCAGCATGTGTGTGTGTGTGTGCAAGTGTGTGTGTGCAAGTGTGTGTGTGAGAGTGAGTGTGTGCATGTGTGTGTACCTGCCTGTGAGTATAAGTGTGTTTACAAGTTAGTGTGTATAGGTGTTGTGTGTGTGTGTGTGTGTGTGTGTGTGCGTGTGTGTGTATGTGTGTGAGATCAAGATTGCAGATACAGTATTTTTTATTTCATTTTATTTTCATTACCCCTCTCCTGTTTCGTACCAATAACTGTGCTCATTTTGTCATCAATTTTTAAGACATGATCATTTCTCCTCCCCTCACTATGGTATTTGCTATGATATTCATTTTTACATAAACCATCTGCTTTTTTTGTTCTGAACCAGCGTAATCCAAAGGAAATGTTGTATCCCAGACTTTGATAGTAGGTCTGTTCACTGCAGATCGGCTGTGCAAGCTTTACATTGAGTCTCACTGGGAGCACGAGGCGTTTCAATAAACATTTCAATGATAATAAACATTAAAAAAAACGTGATACAATGTTGGAGTCATTTTTGTTCCTTTAAATTTAGCATATTGTGAGGTTGCTGGGCATTGTGGAAAATGTGAAGTGCAATACATTATTCTGGCCGGTAGAGGGCGAAAAGATCCCATGCCAGACTCTCACATTTAAAATTTGAATTAGTTAAGGCAACATAAATGATTTTTTTTTTTTGACAAAAATGAATCATAGAGCATAAATAGTTCAGTGTGCTTTTAGAAAATCAATGTTGTAATAGGTTAGACAGGTTTGAGGTGTATATTGAGATGTAGATAAGGGAAGGGTTGTATGAGTAAGACAGGGTTCACCCAAAAGCTTGTGTTTGATAAGAAACACCCTCATTTATCTTCCACTGTCTTCTGTTCTTCTGCACCACAGCTGATAAGCTACAGCATGGCTCCACCTCCAGAGCCCGAACAAAAAGGAGAACAGTTAAAGAATAAGTCGACATTTTTCTTATGGTCAACAATTCCCATGAAAAACAATGAATTGCTTCCGCTATAATGTGTTGTCTGTGTAGCCAAAGCCTCATTCCTCTGTTCCATAGGGTTCCATTGTTGTATAAACACTATAATAAAAAGAAAACAATGAGCCATACTGTTGCTGTGGGTGAAATGTCCAAACTGTTTTTTTAAATGAACGTCTTGAACGAGCTGAGAGCCAGAGAAAGGCAGGTCAATTAACAAAGAATTGAGACACAGAATAATAGATTGCCACTTAAGGACTTTTTATGGAATTTTGTTGGCAATAACATAAACATATAAAATGTCACAGGCCTTATCATATAAGTTTAATGGCAGGTGGGAGAGAAACAGATGTAGCCTACAGTGTGGTGAAATACCTTAAAAATATCATAGTATAGTTTGTCATAAACAGGTCATGTAAAGTCATAGTATAGTTTGTCATAAACAGGTCATGTAAAGTCATAGTATAGTTTGTCATAAACAGGTCATGTAAAGTCATAGTATAGTTTGTCATAAACAGGTCATGTAAAGTCATAGTATAGTTTGTCATAAACAGGTCATGTAAAGTCATAGTATAGTTTGTCATAAACAGGTCATGTAAAGTCATAGTATAGTTTGTCATAAACAGGTCATGTAAAGTCATAGTATAGTTTGTCATAAACAGGTCATGTAAAGTCATAGTATAGTTTGTCATAAACAGGTCATGTAAAGTCATAGTATAGCATGTCATGAACATGGAATAAAAAAAAGACCTAAATAAATATAATAAAAAATCGTAGCATAAGATGACAAATGTCATAAAGTTCAAAAAAAGTCATCGTATTGTATGTCTGGACAAGTCACAAAAAAGTTATAGGATATCATGAACATGTCAAAAAAGTCATAGTAAAGTACGTCAAAAAATATAAAACATCAGTGTAACATGTCAGAGTGAATCGTTTTAAATGAATCATAAAAATTCATAGTATAGCATGTCATAAACATGTCAAAAATAGTGAAAATGTCTGATGTCATAAAAATATCATATCAAGTCCTAACATGACAAAAAATATAAATATAGCATGTCATGAAAATATGATAAAAAGTCATAATATAGCAGTCCATAAAAATATCGTAAAAGTCATAGTATAATATGACCAGTAAAGTCATAAAGTCGTAGTATAGTATGTCATAAATTCATGAAAAGCCATAGTATGGCAGATCATAAAAAGTCATATTATAATATGTAAGAAAAGTCATATTATAAGTCTAAATATAGTCATATATTAAGTCATAAACATATCGTGAACTAGTCAAAATAATGTTTGCATAAAATGTCGAAAATAAATTACATAGTATCGTATGTAAAAAACATTTATATTAAAAGTTATTGCATAGCATCTCATACAAATGTCTTAAAAAGTCATAGTACAGCATGTCATAATGTGGTACGTCATAAACATGTCAAAAAAGTCATTGTATAGTACGTCATAAAAATGTAATGGCATCAAAATATGTAAAACGTCATAGTTTACCAAAAAAGTCATAGAAAGTCATAGTATAACATGTCATAAAGAAATCCTGGTATGGTATGTCAAAAAACATAAAGTATTAGTAGTTTGTCATAAAAAGTCATAGTATACCATGTAATAAAATGTCTTAAATTTAAAAAAAACAGGACCTGGAAACAGGTGTGCTCCCCATCCTCTCTACAGATCACTAATTAGCTCGATACCTTAACACTTAGGTTTGATTTGACTCACGTGTGACTCAGGTTCCTGGCAGCAGCCGTTACCCACAGATTTATAACCTCAATTACTGCAATTCTACAACACTCCAAAAACATCTTTTTTTTTTTTTAGAAATATTCATTTTTATTTTGCATATTTGTTTTAAACGTGACGTATGGCTTGGTTTATGACTTTACTAAGGTGGTGCCACAGCACCGTGAGACTCCAGTATTATCATCGCTGAAGCATCCGTCTGTATTCTGCAGCTGAAAAAAACCAGAAACAAAACAAAGACACAACTCTGAGCAGTACAATGGGCTGGAAAAGGAGCTCGGTGCCGACACTGGCGTATACTGCATCGCTCTATTTCTCTCTCACTCGACTCGCACACAGACCAACAGACACCAAATACACTCACATATTCAGTACAACATCACCTACATCCAAACACATTTACTTGATATGTATTGACAACTTTGTAATTTAGGTATCATAAAACCAAACAATCCAGACACTCTCCAAAAGTTACAGGTCCAGAAAAATAGCCTAACAAGCCGCTGCAGGTATTTAATGTGATGACTATTGTGTTTTAAGTGTTAACAAAGTCTCTCTCTCAGTAACTCTCTAGCAGCAGCAATACAAAATACAAAATACCAGTGTTGTCTACCTTGTTCAAGCTCATCCTTTACCATCGTATTTGCATATTCTGTTAAACTGTGATTATCACCGTGTAATCACTTGCCAGCGGTAGATAAAAGGAACAAAAAAGGGGAGCACAATAAACATTTTGTCCATTTGAGATGAGAGACTAATAAAAATGACAAACACAAACTGAACAGGGTACAGAGAGAGAGAGAGAGCGAGAGAAAGATCTCTAAGGCCATGGACAGAAAGGTAACCTTGAAGAGGAGGTAATTGGGCCTTTGTTTCTGGCTCTCGGCTTGGCTAATATCCAGCATTCAGCTCAGTACCTTTGGAGAAACTGCAGCCCCAGCATCGTGTCAAACATGACATATTTCTCGTTGTCTTTACCGGTGCGCTCTCCAGCAGTCAGCCTGCCTCCAACCTCAGGGTCAGTGGTAAAGACAGAAACATCCAGAAGATTACCAGTCGTCTGCCACGTATGAAAAACATTCACATCGAGTGCTGATGACTGTAGCAATAGAACATTTTCATCACCTATTACAACAACAATTATATATATATATATATATATATATATATAAAAAACAGGAAGGAGAGTGCTTTCTAAAAGCCCTTTTGATTACATCACACTCTCTCCCTGGTTAACCAGTCCTGATGATGTCACAGGTCAACAGTCATGCTGCTTTGAATCATCAGTTCGGCAGCTGCAGCTCCACGCAGAGCTGCTCACTGCATGCGGTCGGGCTGGTGCAGAGGGTAATGGAGGAAGGCCTGCGGGGCGGCAGACATGGTGGCGAGTGCAGGATGGATGGCGGACGGAGGGGTCGGGGACGCTGCGAGAGCGGGCGCCGGCGTGCCGGGGGAGAAGCTGTAGCTGAGGTAGCCAGCGGCGGGCGACGGGGACTGGGTGTAGGGGTACTGCTCCAGTCCCGTGGGGGCGTAGTGGCTGTAGGCGGAGCTGTAGTCCAGGTAAGGGGAGGTGAGCGCTGCTGCTGCCGCTGTGGGGCTGAGCTGGGACTGCAGCATCAGGCTGGGATGGAGGAAGGCCTGCGGGTAGACGTACTGCTGGGCGAGCCTGGAGGAAGAAGGGTTAGAGGTTAAATGATCAGGCAATGAAGGAACAGAAAGTTAATCAGCAACAATTTTGATTATAGATTAATCATTTCAGTTTATTTCTTCAGCAAAAAACAAACAAAAGTATTTTTCTGTTTTTCTATTTTCTGCTGTTATTAGTCTGTATATTGAATATTTTGTAACTTTTAAATCGTTATTTTCATATCTCTAAATGGCTTGGTGACACCTGATTGGAGATGCAACTACAATTGTTGTTGATGATCTTTTTTTGTTTCTATATACGACTTTTTTTCTGCAATTTGTTTGTACAATTACAGTATATGTGCAAAAAGAAGCATGCCAAGCTAAGCCTCAAAAATAAAATGAGTGGGATAGAGGAGAGAAGAATAGAATGACACACACAGGTCTGACCACATCCATATCTGTGTCTGAATATCCAATGACAACATCTGCAAGATGTGATTAATGTGTGTTCAGAGCTGTCCCTTGGTGTGAGATCTGATCTGATTATTAAATGACATTTAAACAACAGCAACCGGAGACAGACACACACCCGAGTTGCAAACTGACTGCAGACTTTTCTTTACATCCCAACATTAAAAATCTGTGTCCTATTAAGGCCTCCTCCTCCTCCTCCTCCTCCTCTTTTACGAGCAATTATCGGCACTGTTGCCTTGAAATAGACCTTCTCCCTTGTGTTTTAAGTAATTAGCACACTGCCTGAAAAATGTTCAAAAAGAAAAGCTTTGTTCCAAATAAAATATCACCGCTTCAAAGATGAAAACGCTACATAACGAGAAATAACTATACGTAACACTAAAATCACAATTGTTGCATTTCTGAATGAAACACACACACACACACACACACGCGCGGCTGTTGTTACTCCGAGCCACGGCAGTAATGAGGAGGAAAAAGTGCTCTAATGTCCTCTTGTATTCACTCATGCCCTTGCCTGAGGCTGCCCGCTTAACCTGAACTGCCTCAGTTACATCTGGCAACAGCGATCATATCAGAAGAACTGGGTTAAAGCTGCTTCAGTAAAAACAATAGTACATGACAGCATGTAACACTTACACTCCCGTGATCGCCGCCTACAGTCTAACCCATTAACCTGACGGTAACCTTGCCACCAAACAGGTGATCAGGGTGGAGATGCAGCTGCTGCTGCTGCTTACCCCTAAACAGAGCCAGAGCAGGGATCAGGTGTACACAACAAATACTGGGACCGGGTCTTTTCATACCCACTCTGTTGTATACACAACACACACCAGTATGTGTATCATGCCTGCCAATATTCGCCAATATGACCTATTTCAGTTTTAAAGGTATTTCACTTTACTTAACTCTTCTATGGACTTATCGAACCCAGCTGAGGAACCTTTAAGTCCCCAATTTCTCCTCAACTTACTTAAATGTTTCTGTATCTGCATCTGCTTGTTTTCATTGAAGTCAAACTAAATGACACTTAAATTGTGTGAAACATTAATAATTGTAGGACACCATGTCTTCATGGATGCACTGTCACATGAAATGGATAACTGCAGATGTCTTGTGCATCATGCTGGAAACCTTTTAGAATCTGGACTAGAATTTAAAATAAAGGTCTTTGGGATTTTCTCATCATCTCCCACTTAAAAGGAACAGTTAATGTATTTCTCATTTTGGAAAATATGCTTATTCCCATTCCTGCCAAACGTTAGATGAGAAGACCACTCGTGTGTCTGTATGCTAAAAACGGAGCAACAGCTAACGGGACAGGAAGCAATCAACACCTTATATCTGGTTTGTTTCATCTCTTTCTCCCCCTTTGGACAGAGCCAGGCTAACAGATTCCAGTCTTCATGCTAAGCTAACCGGCTGCTGGTTGTTTATTATATTTATTGAACAGACATAAGAGTTGTATTAATCCTCCGGCCTTTTCCTAAAATGTCTACCTATTTCTATAAATTGAGTGTAGATTGCAGGTGTGTTGTGCATCATGTTAAAACACATTTCTCTGTAATTCTGTCCGTCACAGTTGG